>NC_092161.1:20300318-20612818 GCF_045791955.1 Oncorhynchus clarkii lewisi | reverse complement strand
GCTTCATCTGTTTGTTGTATTGATTAACCCTCGCCAGGCCGCTAGTGTACTTGAAGCTGCAGGGACCTAGTGCTTGGTACGTGCAGAGAGGGGGTGGGAACATCTCCCCGTGGGAGGAGGTTCCCCAGGCGTTTATGACAAAGTAGGCCAATGAGTCAGATGGTCCCAGCAGACTGCTCCCTATAAACTGAATAGTGCTTTTTAATCCACCCACCGTTCTCCAATGAGAGGTGTGTGTGAGGTATGGGAAAAAAAAACAATCACATCCGTCTCTAGGTTGACTGGCCAGCTGTAATATAAAACATTTTTTTTGTATCTTTCTCGTTACTAACATTTCCATGCCATCATGTCTTCCCAAATCTTTGGAAGCGTCAAGATTAAGAATCCCCCCCCCCGGGGAATGGGTGTGTATTTAAAATATATTTTTAATATTGTTCGCTATTCATGAGAAGCTATTTTCCTTTGATCCTTCTGGGTGTGTAGCATAAAGCCCATTCACAAAGCAGGTCAGGATTAAACCCTCTAGATTTTAGTCTGCTTCGCCCAAGTATTATCTCCTATCAACAGAGATGGGGGGGGGGGGGGCAATTTTCAGAAACTCTCTTAATCTCGATATTCTTAAGAAGCCCGGTCCAGATTTAAAGTTTATCATAAATATTCTTAAAGGGGTGGTCCACCTTTAGTTTGGAGAGATTAAAGTGAAAAACACATGGGAGGCCCCTCGCCTCCTTATCTCCCTTTAAGACAGGCTCAGAGGAGCCCCGCAACAATAGCCCGCCACATGGCCTGATCCTCTTACAGGAAAGAGCTGACATTACACTCTAACTCTAATTCTACCTCCCCAGTCCTGTAATTTATGTTGAATGGTGTCACATCCCTCCAATAGAGCTCCAGACACTTGTAGAATCAATGCCAAGGTGCATTGAAGCTGTCCTGGCTCGTGGTGGCCCAACGCCCTATTAATACACTTTATGTTAGTGTTTTGCTTTATTTTGCCAATTTGTCTGAGCTCTTGGGTTTACTTTTAGAATGTTGTGATTTTTTAAAATTTGCAGTTGTGAAGAGTTAACCAATGATACAGTTGAAGTCAGAAGATTACATACACTATAATGGTTGGAATCATTAAAACTCGTTTTTCAACCACTCCACAAAATTTCTTGTTAACAAACTATAGTTTTGGCAAGTTGTTTAGAACATCTACTGTGTGCATGACACAAGTAATTTTTCCAACAATTGTTTACAGATAGTGAGTTATAAGTGAAATAATCTATCACAATTCCAGTCGGTCAGAAGTTTACATACACTAAGTTGACTGTGCCTTTAAACGGCTTGGAAAATTCAAGAAAATGATGTCATGGCTTTAGAAGCTTTTGATAGGCTAATTGACATCATTTGAGTCAATTGGAGGTGTACATGTGGATGTATTTCAAGGCCTACCTTCAAACTCAGTGTCTCTTTGCTTGACATCATGGGGAAATCAAAAGAAGTCAGCCAAGACCTCAGAAAATAAATTGTAGACATCCACAAGTCTGGTTCATCTTTGGAAATTGCTCTACAATGCCTGAAGGTACCACATTCATCTGTACAAACAATAGTATGCAAGTATAAACACCATGGGACCACGCAGCAGCCATACCGCTCAGGAAGGAGACGTATTCTGTCTCCTAGAGATGAACGTACTTTGGTGCAAAAAAGTGCAAATCAATCCCAGAACAACAGCAAAGGACCTTGTGAAGATGCTGGATGAAACAGGTACAAAAGTATCTAGATCCACAGTAAAATGAGTCCTATATCGACATAACCTGAAATGCAGCTCAGCAAGGAAGAAGCCACTGCTCCAAAACCACCATAAAACAGCCAGACTATGGTTTGCAACTGCACATGGGGACAAAGATTGTACTTTTTGGAGAAATGTCCTCTGGTCTGATGAAACAAAAATATAACTGTTTGGCCATAATGACCATCGTTATGTTTGGAGGAAAAAGAGGGAGGCTTGCAAGCCAAAGAACACCATCCCAACCGTGAAGCACGGGGGTGGCAACATCATGTTGTGGGGGTGCTTTGCTGCAGGAGGGCCTGGTGCACTTCACAAAATAGATGGCATCATGAGGTAGGAATATTATGTGGATATATTGAAGCAACATCTCAAGACATCAGTCAGGAAGTTAAAGCTTGGTCACAAATGGGTCTTCCAAATGGACAATGACCCCAAGCATACTTCCAAAGTTGTGGCAAAATGGCTTAAGGACAACAAAGTCAAGGTATTGGAGTGGCCATCACAAAGCCCTGACCTCAGTCCTATAGATCAGTTTTGTGCAGAACTGAAAAAGCGTGTGCGAGCAAGGTGGCCTACAAACCTGACTCAGTTACACCAGCTCTGTCAGGAGGAATGGGACAAAATTCACCCAACTTATTGTGGGAAGCTTGTGGAAGGCTACCCAAAGCTTTTGACCCAGGTTAAACAATTTAAAGGCAATGCTACCAAATACTAATATATTGTATGTAATCTTCTGACCCACTGGGAATGTGGTGAAATAAATACAAGCTCAAATTAATCATTCTATTATTATTCTGACATTTCACATTGTTAAAATTAAGTGGTGATCCTAACTGACCTAAGACGGGGAATATTTACTAGGATTAAATGTCAGGAATTGTGAAAAACTGAGTTTAAATGTATTTGGTGACGGTGTATGCAAACTTCCGACTTCAACTGTGTGTATATCAACCCTGCATTGCTGATGCTATGTAATGGCTAATGAGAGGCTTTGAAGCCATGTGCCACCATTTTGGTACTCCCTAGAAGGAGCAGTCCGCCATATGGAATTCTACACTATTTCAATAAACGGTTTCAAGGACCGAATTGCATTTATTTGTTGTAGTGGGGACAGTTACATTAGTACTCTTTAAAAATGTATATACTTATTTTTATTACCTGCATTAAAGTGTCTAATATAATATACTTGACAAAAATGAATGTAGACATTAATACATGCATTTCTATAGTTTCCAAAATCTTTTTTTATAGTGGAGAAGTGCCAAGATGACTGCAAAGAAAAAGCCATATCTCTGTCCAGTGTCTGTTCTTTTGCCCATCTTAATCTTTTATTTTTATTGGCCAGTCTGAGATGTGGCATCCCGGGTTGCCTCTTCCCTGTTGATGTTGAGACTGGTGTTTTGAGGGTACTATTTAAGGAATCTGCCATTTGAGGACTTGTGCGGCGTCTGTTTCTCAAACTAGACACTAATGTACTTGTCCTCTTGCTCAGTTGTGCACCAGGGCCTCCCACTCCTCTTTCTATTCTGGTTAGAGCCAGTTTGCACTGTTCTGTGAAGGGAGTAGTACACAGCGTAGTACGAGTTCTTCAGTTTCTTGGTAATTTCTCACATGGAAAAGCCTTCATTTCTCAGAACAAGAATAGACTTGACGAATTTCAGAAGAAAGGTCTTTGTTTCTGGCTATTTTGAGCCTGTAATCGAACCCACAAATGCTGATGCTCCAGATACTCAACTAGTCTAAAGAAGGCCAGTTTTATTGCTTCTTTAATCAGCACAACTGTTTTCAGCTGTGCTAACATAATTGCACAAACACAAAGGGTTTTCTAATGATCAATTAACCTTTTTAAAATGATCAACTTGGATTAGCTAACACAAGGTGCCATTGGAACACAGGAGTGATGGTTGCTGATTCTCCTCCGATGTAGATATTCCAGTAAAAGTCAGCCGTTTCCAGCTACAATAGGCATTTACAACATTAACTGTGTCTACACTGTTTCTGATCAATTTGATGGTATTTTAATGTACAAAAAAGTTGCTTTCTTTAAAAAAACAAGGACATTTCTAAGTGACCAAAACTTGTGTGTGTGTGTATATGTGTATATATATGGTTAAAACAGACGCGCACACACACTAATTGATTCATCCTACACATTCTGCCAACAATTTTTCTTTGTCAAGACAGGCGATTTAAACAAATCCGTCTAATAAACAGATGTAACATCTACCCTGGCATCTTCTCAACACCTTTCTGTGTCAGCACCAGTGGTGCTTCTAAATCGTCAAACACAAAAAGGCCCCAGTTAAGGAAAAAACGATATGGGACTCTGATGACCCAAAACACCCCAAACCAGGCTGGGGCCTGTCAGATGGAGGGATTCTGTTTCTCTGTGATGGTTCTGTCTCCAGGCAACAGCCAGGGCAGGGCAGGCATAAGGCCACCAATCCACCCTTCCTCTCTCCCTCCTTCTCCTGTTCTTTCAGCGATACTGTGCGATAAGCGCAGCAGAAGAGTGAGTGAGTGTGTGTGGAGGAGCGGAGCTGATGGGTGAGGACAGACCGCATGGCCCAGGGGTCTGTTGCCTAATGCGGGGTTGAGGAGGACCAACAACCACGCCGCTGGTGTCTTCCCGAAGGTGCCACGTCTCGGCCCACACTGACCGATCAAGAGAGACAAGCGCCACACGGCGGCAGAAACACCTTGACCGGGGCGGTGCTCACTGCCATTTAACTGCATTCTCCCGCCTTTTAACGGCCTCCTCATCCATTGCTCTTTCTCTCCCGCCCTTCCTCATCCGCCCAGGTCCTCCTGACAGGGTACATGAAGGGAGGTAGGACCGGTCTGCGGCCAGTTTTCATCATGACGGCCGTGTTGGTACCAAACCGCAGCGAGCACCACTTAACTGCCCAAATTCAAAACCACCCATTTTCTGCTCTAATAAACGGCTTAGGACAAACATGGCATACATAAATATAGGAGCATATGGCACAGCCAGACGGAATAAGATATTAAAGGTCCAATGTAGCTGTTTTTGTCTCTATATCAAATCATTTCTGGGTAACAATTAGGTACCTTACTGAGATTGTTTTAAATATAAATTGTAAAAATGAAACGAATAGCTTCTCAGCGAAGAAAATTTTTTCAAGCAAGAATTTTGCTAGGACTGTCTGAGTGGGGAGGGGAAAACGGAATAATGAGTTGTTATTGGCAGAGAGATTTGGAACTCTCTTATTGGTCTATTAACTAATTTAACATCTAGTGATGTCACCAGGCAGGCCAAAACTCTATCCCACCAAACAGTCTTTTACATTAAAAGTGCATTATAATTTCCACTATTTCACTATTATTTCAACCTCTGTGTGGAAATACAGTGCCATCAGAAAGTATTCACACCATTTGACTTTTTCCACATTTTGTTGTTACAGCCTGAATTGAAAATTGGATTAAATTGAGTGCTTGTCACTGGCCTACACACAATACCCAATAATGTCAGTGGAATTATGTATTTTTGACATTTTACAAATTAATTAAAAATGAAAAGCAGAAATGTCTTGAGTCAATGTATTCATCCCATTTGGTATGGCATGCCTAAATATGATCAGAAGTAAAAATGTGCTTAACAAGTCACATAAGTTATGGTTATGCATCATGTTATGGGTATGCTTGTAATCGTTAAGGACTGGGGAGTTTTTCAGGATAAAAAAGAAACAATGGCGCTAAGCACTGGCAAAAGAAATCCTAGAGGAAACCTGGTTCAGTCTGCTTTCCAACTGACACTGGGGGATGAATTCATCTTTTAAGCCAAATCTACACTGGAATTGCTTACCAAGAAGACAGGGACTGTTCCTGAGTAGCCAAGTTAGTTTTAAATATGCTTGATAATATATGGCAAAACCTGAGAAATCATCATCTAGCAATGATCAACAACCAATTTACAGAGTTTGAAGAGTAAAAAAAACTCAGATGTAATCACTGCCAAAGGAGCTTCTACAAAGTATTGGCTCAGGGGTGTGAATACTTATGTAAATGAGAGATTTCTGTATTTCATTTTCAATAAATGTGCAAAGATTTCTAAAAACATGTTTCCACTTTGTCATTATGGGATATCGTGTTTAGAAGTGTAAGTTAAACATTTTTTAAAAAATGGCACACACCTGTCTATATTAGGTCCCACAGTTGACAGTGCATGTAAGAGCAAAAACCAAGCCATGATGTCGAAGGAATTGTCCGTGGCCTCCATCCTTAAATGGAAGAAGTTTGGAACCACCAAGTCTCTAGAGCCGGCCGCCCGGCCAAACTGAGCAATCGGGGGGGATAAGAGCCTTGGTCAGGGAGGTGACCAAGAAACTGATGGTCACTCTGACAGAGCTCCAGAGTTTCTCTGTGGAGATGGTTGTCCTTTGGAAGGTTCTCCCATCTCTGCAGCACTCCACCAATTAGGCCTTTATGGTAGTGGCCAGATGGAAGCCACTCTTCAGTAAAAGGCACATGATCGCCCCCTTGGCGAAAAGGCACCTAAAGGTCTCTCAGACCATGAGAAACAAGATTCTCTGGCACCATCCCTACAGTGAAGCTTAGTGGTGGCTGCATCATGCTATGGGGATGTTTTACAGCGACTGGGAGATTAGTCAGGATCGAGGGAAAGATTAACGGAGCAACGTTTTGAGAGATCCTTGATGAAAACCTGCTCAGGACCTCAGACTGGGGTGAGGGTTCACCTTCCAACAGGACAACTACCCTAAGCACACTGCCAAGACCACGCAGGAGTGGATTTGCGACCAAGTCTCTCAATGTCCTTGAGTGGCCCAGCTCAAGCCTAGACTTGAACCCGATCGAACATATCTGGAGAGACCTGAAAAAAGCTGTGCAGCGATACTCCCCATCCAACTTGACAAAGCTTGAGAGGATCTGCAGAGAAGAATGGGGGAAACTCCCCAAATACAGATGTGCCAAGCTTGTAGCATCATGCCTAAGAAGAATATAGGCTGTAATCGCTGCCAAAAGTGCTTCAACAAAGTACTGAGTAAAGGGTCTGAATACTTATATAAATGTGGTATTTCAGTTTAATTTTGTTTTATCAAAAAATGTAAACCTGTTATTGCTTTGTCATTATGGTGTATTGTGTGTAGATTTGGGGGGGGGGGGGGGGCGCGCGCGCGCAACAATTTAATCCATTTTAGAATAAGTCTGTAATGTCACAAAATGTGGAAAAAGTCAAGGGGTCTGAATAATTTCTGAAATCACTGTCATTATTTAAAAAGCAGCATAAGACATTCTCAACTCTTACTAAGTTCTTTAGTATGAATTAGTCTTTGGGTGCTGTAGAGTCTAAATTGTGGCCCATGGCAGGGCGTATACTCTGAATCTCCGTACTCTACACTGAGGGTCTCCTCAATGGCACAGAACACACTGTGAATCCCTCCTGTGAGGGAGATCACAGTCTGTCTGAGCCAGCCAGCCACCATCCAGCCACCAGCTCCACTGAGCACTCCCTCCCTAATCTCCTTCACACAAGTATCAGTGAAATGTCAACCGGCCTTCTGAGGCCTCCTGTCCTCCTTTACTCCTTTCATCCCTCCCATCTCCCTGTCCCGTCTCATCATTGCCAACTAGAGCAGGGTAGCGCCTGCCAAACCCAAAGGAAAATGGAGAAAAGGGGAGGAAGAAGAGAAAGGACATGGAGTTTAGGCAAAATAGGTCATTTGCATATTATTCTAATACCAGTCAGAAATGACTGGGTTGGCATGAGAGCAGAATGAATCCAGTTCCTGGTAGCTAGCTAGCTCTCTCTCCCCAGTTGCCACATTCAGTTGCATGCCACTGTAATACATTATTCATAGTTGCCCGGAGGCAGTGAATCAGCCAGGCAAGAACTAACAAAATTAGCCACCAATTAGTGTGTATTTATGGTGATCATGTTTCTCCCCTTCAACTCATACCAAAGGAGGGGAAAAAGAAACTGCCAAGTGAACTTTGTCTTGTCTTTTCTCTCTTGCCCTTGAAAGCAAAAGGGATCAGAGAGATGTAGGAAGGGGGTTGGTTGGAAATGGTGTGTGTGTGTTGGGGGGGGGTTGCTCCATATCATAGCATGTCTTCCCTGTGTGTATTTGATTGAAGTCTTCATCAGGCGTATCTGAGACTTTCTTCTCTTTATTTCTAAAGCTGTGATCATTCCTTGGTAAATAGGAGCCTAGTCTGTGTGGTGGAGGGGAGCTAGGAGAGAGTGGGGGTTGAGGACTCCTATCCCTCCAGGAAGACTCACACTGTCAGCTGACCTGGGCCCAGGTTTAGTGGACTTGGATGGGTTGTCCCAGGGGCCTGGCAATCTGGGGGTCACCAGTAACATACACACACACACACACACACACACACACACACACACACACACACACACAGAGATACACAGAGACACACAGAGACAGATGCAACCCCCCACCCCCTCACTTATACTGTAGTGCACAGACTGGGCCGCTGTTGAAGTGGCTCATTTTGAGAGCTCAGACTACAGGTAGGGTTGTGGATAGATTGTGACACATATACACACACACACACACAGCAAGCTGTGTTGAGACTCGGATCGGGGGGATAGAGTATCTTCCTGTGTGAGTTGGGCTGGGTGGAGTTCTGTCCCTATTTCCTGAACCTCCTACACAATCAATGTTCCATTTCTAGAAATCAATGTGGAGGGTGGCTGGGCCGTGGGCTAGGAGAGAGGAGTGGGTGGGGGAGGGCTGTTCCAACTTGGATCAGACTAGTTTTCAGTCCACATTCATTACACAGTGAAACATGAACCCCCTGCCTGCATACTCTACCTCTCAGCTGTGTCGGCTGGCAGGGACACGAGTCTGGTGAAAGCTGTGGAGAAAAAAAAGGGCGGAGAGAGTTGGGTATGTGGGCAGTCCTATGTGTGTCACAATACACAGACGGGACTATAAAAAGCTCTGCATGAAATGGTTTGAATAACTCACCCTCCCCTACTACCATTTCACTCCCTACTGATAACGCCTTTTTGTGCTGAAAAAATAGTGAATGCATCCACTGGCCTGAAGAGAAACTGAGAGTGGCAGCCAAGTCTCACTCGTCTTGACTTCCTGACTGATTGTGTGACTGGGGTACAGAGTGTGGCTTTGTGCAGGGGAGAGAGAGCGAGAGGACATGAGGGAGAAAGAGAGAGGGGGGGCAGGAGGGGAAGAGGAACGAGAGGGGGGGACAGGAGTGACCAGCTGACGGACTGTCACATTGGGGGAAGAGAGGAGGGCTGAGATGAAGGGCTGAGGCATACTATGGCTCTGGAGACTGGCCCTGTCAGTCAATACTGATGTGTGTCTGCTGCTTTCAATGCAGAGCCTCCTCCTTTCTCATAGCATGGGGCTGTAGGTCAGGGACTGAGGCATTTCCACTAAGTGAATTTGACTTTTCTGTCTTCCCTCCTCACTCTTACCTCCACTCATTGTCAGTGAGGCTTTCTGACAGACACCAGCTAAATGCCAGGGAAAAGTCTGAAGGCTTGGCAAACGTCTGACTGTCTGTCCATCTCCTTCTGAAAGTGACTGTAAGAGCATGTGGCTGTCCGTCACTTCTGCCCCCTCGTTCACTGTCACTTCTGCCCCCTCGTTCACTGTCACTTCCAATCCACTCTCTCCGCCTCCTGCAGCTCTCCCTCCCTCCTGCTCTCTCTGTGTCTCGCTCGCTCGCTCTCTCTCTCTCGCCTTGCAGCCAACTCCCCCAGGACTCGCTCACTGCCGGTGGGCACGCGTGTCATGGGGCCATTGCCGTGTCAAAGTCAATCAGCTGTCAGCGCTGGTCGACACTCGGCTAGCGCCGCGCCTACATGACCTCGGCTAATTACAAAAAGGGCCTCTTGTTGTTGATGCCTGCTCCTCCAGAAATAATGCAATTATATCTCACTGGTGCTATGCTTATGGAGATGAGTTAGTGGAGGTGGTAAGCACCCTCTTGGGCTCATGAGCCGCTCCTCCGCTGGAAAAAATGCTTTCCGACATGAGGTGGGTGATCTCATGCCGTAGAAATGAGCTAATAGTGATTTGAGCGGTCCACTGTAATTGGTCACTGTGTAGCATTACACTTGGAGTGTCAACAAATCAAGAGAGGGAATAAATGGGCAAGGGAGAGAAGATATCGAGGTTGAGCTAGCACGTAATGACCCTGTTGTGGAGTGAGTCTGTGCTGTGTACATATCTGTGTATGCCTGTTTTGGTTTGCTTCAGGAAACACTGTTTTCCTTCCGTTGCTTGTTGTGCCTCCAGGGTCTAGACGACCTGCGACGAAGAGATTGTCTTGTAAAGGGAATATCGTAATAATGAAGATTTGAAGTAAATACCCAGATTTATAGTTTAATGGTTGCAGATAAATGGCTTTTTTTTACAGAGCGACCTCCTGTGACTCTAAACAGGCTGGCGCCACAGATGGGCCCGCAAATGAAAACACAAATCTTCAAGTCAAATTGATGCTTTTCCTTAAAGATCATCGGGATTAGGGTACATTTAATCCTGAGTCGATGACTTCTGCCGGAGCCTCGTTTAATCAGGAAACATGCCTCGTACATATTCATCTCCTGGCTCGCTTCCTTGTCAGATGTTTTTAAGTGTCCCCCGTACTCCCCGCTGTGAATATCTTCAATTTATTATTTCCGCTTCATAGGCTACCCAGGTCTACTGTCTTTTGGATTCTTCAAGTAATAGCATTGGCTCTTTGTCCTGTTTACAATGATTTACAGTTGATATCACATCTTCATAATTTGTCTGTAGGTTTTATTGACCTTTTGCTTCCCAGCAGTAGCGTATGATTTAGTGACCATCAGTGTTTAAAAAAAAATTGTTTTGTAATTCAATATTCGTTTTTTATTGAGGTTGTTAATGCATCATAAATTATAGACCGATATTGTACAAATCCTTAGCCCCAACCCAGCTTGACTCATCAGTATTTTACTATGAAACTGTTTTATTTTGTGTTAATAAGCGTTGGACTTTTGCTGGCTCCCTCCCTGTCTAGTTTGGTAGATAAACACTCCTGACGTGGCCCCTTTTTGTCAAGCCCACAGATTTCCGCTCCTCCCTTTCCTCTCTCCCTTCATTCCCGCTCTTCCCCAGCCCAGTATCACCAGGAAACAGAAAGCAGGCATGGAAAGGAGGGATGCAGAAGGAAGGGAGGTTTCAGTCCCTAAGGGAACATCAGGAATAAAGACCAGAAATGACCTAATGACTAGCATGCATGTTTGGGGAGGCAATCTGAGGAAAGCGGTTCAAGGAAGCTAGTGTTACGCTGCAGCAGGGCCCCATCTGGTTATATGCACAGTGAGAGGCCCCTGTGGTGTTCAGTTGACTCTGGGATGCCTTAATGATGTCTGTGTGAATAGGGAGACTCTAGAGCACAATAGCATGTGTATACTAGTGTGTGAAGAGTTCTCTGAAGGGTTTCAAATTCCAGAAACTTTTACAAAGTTCCCAGGTTTTTTTCAGGGGGAGGAAATTCACCAGGGGGAGAGAATCCACCAATCCTCCAACTGGGGTTTATGAAAAAATGTTGGGAACATTTCTGGTATTTTGCAGCCCTAGTTGTGTAATAGTTATCAGTAAGTGTATGTGTCAGTTTGTGTGAAATCCAAGGGAGAAATCTTTGACTCCTGACACTTGTAGCAGCCGGCCCAGATCCAGAGGAGGAGGGCGGGTGTGGTTGGGTTGAGACATTTGTGGGAGTGTGGGTAGAGATCTGGATGTTCCTCTAGCTGCATAGCCCCAGTCTATCAGTGCTTAACCAACTGTGGGAGACACGAAACAGAAACACACTTCGTATCCCTCCCCTGGTCCAATGGGTGTGTAAACACTTCATCAATCTGAAACCACGGAAACCAGAGAAAACAACTGAATTGGAAGGCCTTGATGCACCATGCTTATGATGAGACCTTGTTTTCTCTTCCAGACAGACTATTTGAAGATCTTTATGGAAATCTACACAGAGATGTTCTCTCTCTTTGTGCGTGTCTCCTTTAATCTCAGAAAGCCATGGTGATGTAGGCCTGGATGACTCAACGGAACAGTGGCTCCTTTGTGTGGCCCAACACTTTACATTTTTTATTTATTGCTAAGCATCTTTACAGATCCTACCTCCTAGATGCCTTAAATGAAAACAATGCAGCATCTTCAGCGCATCTGAGGGAACAAGAGGAGAATAAAGTGCATGGTAACGCAACAAAGAACCTTTTGTCCATTTACATTTAAAAGAGAGTCTGACTGGTAGGCTTCTTTACGAGACAGAAAATACCCTCCTATTTAGATTTTCTACCTTTTCATGTTATTGACACAGTTGAATGTACAGGGCTTGAATCCTTGTATATCTGGTGACTGCGGTTTCTTTCACTGGTTAAGCTGCAGGTCTATCGTGACACGAAGACAGCTTTATCATTTGATTCAGCAATTTCATCAAAGTTTTAGCGAGTCCGTAATGTTATCTTTAGGGTTTTGTGTTACAGTCTTCCTTGGTTAGGAAAGCAAAGGCTAGCTTTTTCAAACAGAAATTTGCATCCTGAAGCACAAACTCCAAAATGTTCTGGGACACTGTAAAGTCCATGGAGAATAAGAGCACCTCCTCCCAGCTGCCCACTGCTCTGAGGCTAGGAAACATTGTCACCCACCGATAAATCTACAATAATTGAGAATTTCAATGGCATTTTTCTACGGCTGGCCTTACTTTCCACTTGGCCACCCCTACCCTGGTCACCACCCCTGCACCCCCCACAGCAACTTGCCCAAGCCTCCCCCATTTCTCCTTCACCCAAATCCAGATAGCTGATGTTCTGAAAGAGCTGCAAAATCTAGAAAAAAATCTAGGCTAGACAATCTGTACCCTCTTTGTAAAATTATCAGCTGAAATTGTTGCAACCCCTATTATTAGTCTGTTCAACCTCTTTCGTATCGTCTGAGATCCCCAAAGATTGGAAAGCTGCCGCGGTCATCCCCCTCTTCAAAGGGGGAGACACTCTAGACCCCAACTGCTACAGACCAATATCTATCCTACCCTGCCTTTCTAAGGTCTTCGAAAGCCAAGTTAACAAACAGATCACCGAACATTTCGAATCCCACCGTACCTTCTCCGCTATGCAATCTGGTTTCCCGAGCTGGTCATGGGTGGACCTCAGCCACGCTCAAGGTCCTTAATGATACAGTGCCTTGCGAAAGTATTCGGCCCCCTTGAACTTTGCGACCTTTTGCCACATTTCAGGCTTCAAACATAAAGATATAAAACTGTATTTTTTTGTGAAGAATCAACAACAAGTGGGACACAATCATGAAGTGGAACGACATTTATTGGATATTTCAAACTTTTTTAACAAATCAAAAACTGAAAAATTGGGCGTGCAAAATTATTCAGCCCCCTTAAGTTAATACTTTGTAGCGCCACCTTTTGCTGCGATTACAGCTGTAAGTCGCTTGGGGTATGTCTCTATCAGTTTTGCAAATCGAGAGACTGACATTTTTTCCCATTCCTCCTTGCAAAACAGCTCGAGCTCAGTGAGGTTGGATGGAGAGCATTTGTGAACAGCAGTTTTCAGTTCTTTCCACAGATTCTCGATTGGATTCAGGTCTGGACTTTGACTTGGCCATTCTAACACATGGATATGTTTATTTTTGAACCATTCCATTGTAGATTTTGCTTTATGTTTTGGATCATTGTCTTGTTGGAAGACAAATCTCCGTCCCAGTCTCAGGTCTTTTGCAGACTCCATCAGGTTTTCTTCCAGAATGGTCCTGTATTTGGCTCCATCCATCTTCCCATCAATTTTAACCATCTTCCCTGTCCCTGCTGAAGAAAAGCAGGCCCAAACCATGATGCTGCCACCACCATGTTTGACAGTGGGGATGGTGTATTCAGCTGTGTTGCTTTTACGCCAAACATAACGTTTTGCATTGTTGCCAAAAAGTTCAATTTTGGTTTCATCTGACCAGAGCACCTTCTTCCACATGTTTGGTGTGTCTCCCAGGTGGCTTGTGGCAAACTTTAAACGACACTTTTTATGGATATCTTTAAGAAATGGCTTTCTTCTTGCCACTCTTCCATAAAGGCCAGATTTGTGCAATACACGACTGATTGTTGTCCTATGGACAGAGTCTCTCACCTCAGCTGTAGATCTCTGCAGTTCATCCAGCGTGATCATGGGCCTCTTGGCTGCATCTCTGATCAGTCTTCTCCTTGTATGAGCTGAAAGTTTAGAGGGACGGCCAGGTCTTGGTAGATTTGCAGTGGTCTGATACTCCTTCCATTTCAATATTATCGCTTGCACAGTGCTCCTTGGGATGTTTAAAGCTTGGGAAATCTTTTTGTATCCAAATCCGGCTTTAAACTTCTTCACAACAGTATCTCGGACCTGCCTGGTGTGTTCCTTGTTCTTCATGATGCTCTCTGCGCTTTTAACGGACCTCTGAGACTATCACAGTGCAGGTGCATTTCTACGGAGACTTGATTACACACAGGTGGATTGTATTTATCATCATTAGTCATTTAGGTCAACATTGGATCATTCAGAGATCCTCACTGAACTTCTGGAGAGAGTTTGCTGCACTGAAAGTAAAGGGGCTGAATAATTTTGCACGCTTGATTTTTCAGTTTTTGATTTGTTAAAAAAGTTTGAAATATCCAATAAATGTCGTTTCACTTCATGATTGTGTCCCACTTGTTGTTGATTCTTCACAAAAAAATACAGTTTTATATCTTTATGTTTGAAGCCTGAAATGTGGCAAAAGGTCGCAAACCTCAAGGGGGCCAAATACTTTCGCAAGGCACTGTATCATAACCGCCATCAATAAGAGACAATACTGTGTAGCTGTATTTATCAACCTGGCCAAGGTCAATCACCACATTCTTATTGGTTTCTCAAATGACTGCCTCGCCTGGTTCACCAACTGCTTCTCTGATAGAGTTCAGTTTGTCAAATCGGAGGGCCTGTTGTCCGGACCTCTGGCAGTCTCTATGGGGGTGCCACGGGGTTCAATTCTCGGGCAGACTCTCTTCTCTGTACACATCAATGATGTCGCTCTTGCTGCTGGTGAATCTCTGATCCACCTCTATGCAGACGACACCATTCTGTATACTTCTGGCCTTTCTTTGGACACTGTGCTAACCAACCTCTAGACAAGCTTCAATGCCATACAACTCTCCTTCCGTGGCCTCCAACTGTTCTTAAATGCAAGTAAAACAAAATGCATGCTCTTCAACCGATCGCTGCCCGCACCTGCCCGCCTGTCCAGCATCACTACTCTGAAATGTTCTGACTTAGAATATGTGGACAACTACAAATACCTAGGTGTCTGGTTAGACTGTAAAATGAAATCTAGAATTGGCTTCCTATTTCACAACAAAGCATGCTTCAATCATGCTGCCAAACATACCCTTGTAAAATGGACTATCCTGCCGATCCTTGACTTCGGCAATGTCATTTATAAAATAGCCTCCAACTCTACTCAGCAAATATGATGCAGTTTATCACAGTGCCATCCGTTTTGTCAGCAAAGCCCCATATACTACCCACCACTGCGACCTGTATGCTCTCGTTGGCTGGCCCTCGCTTCATATTCGTCGCCAAACCCACTGGCTCCAGGTCATCTATAAGTATTTTCTAGGTAAAGCCCCACCTTATCTCAGCTCACTGGTCATCATAGCAGCACCCACCCGTAACACGCGCTTCAGCAGGTATATTTCACTGGTCACCCCCAAAGCCTGTTCCTCATTTGGCCGCCTTTCCTTCCAGTTCTCTGCTGCCAATGACTGGAACGAATTGCGAAAATCACTGAAGCTAGAGACTCATATCTCCCTCACTAACTTTAAGCACCAGCTGTCAGGGCAGCTCACAGATCACTGCACCTGTACATAGCCCATCTGTAAATAGCCCATCTAACTACCTCATCCCCATACTGTTATTTATTTTTCTGCTCCTTTGCACCCCAGTATCTATACTTGCACATTCATCTTTTGCACATATCACTCCAGTGTTTAATTGCTATATTGTAATTATTTCATCACTATGGCCTATTTATTGCCTTACCTCCCTTATCTTACCTCATTTGCACACACTGTATATATACTTTTTCTTTATTGTGTTATTGACTGTATGTTTGTTTATTCCATATGTAACTCTGTTGTTTGTCGCACTGCTTTGATTTATCTTGGCCAGGTCACAGTTGTAAATGATAACTTGTTCTCAACTAGCCTACCTGGTTAAATAAAGGTTAAATAAAAAAATTAAAATAGTGTTGTCCCTCATCATCATCGGCAGGTAGCCCAGTGGTTAGTGTTGGGCCAGTAACCGGAAGGTTGCTGGATCGAACCCCCCCCCCCCCCACACACACACACACATCTTGACTTTGGTTTATGAGCTAGCTGTTAATTGACGAGTGTTAAGAGACAATATGGCAGAAGCTGTCATTAGTTTGGCCAGGGGACCGGGGAAATGGAGGGAACGTGATGCTTCCCACCCAGACAGACAGCCTGCTGTGCAGCTTCTCCCCCCAGCCCTTCCAGTAATCACCCAGGCATGCCATTGCCAAAAGCCCAAAGGCAGCCTCCCGCCAGGGGCCCCCACCCGGCACGATTTATGGGGCCAGCATTTGTAGGGTCGAACTCCCACAGGGCTGGATAACCCTCAGGAATCCCCAGGCCGTCACTGGGAGGTAGGGTACAATTGGAGCCGGGACATTCAGGAAGGGGGACTGGGGTGTCTGTTGGGGTTGGACAGTGTACGTCAGACCAACTGTAGACTGGCTTTAGGACTCTTGCCTGGGGTTAGGGCACCGTGTGTGTGTGTGTGTGTGTGTGTGTGTGTGTGTGTGTGTGTGTGTGTGTGTGTGTGTGTGTGTGTGTGTGTGTGTGTGTGTGTGTGTGTGTGTGTGTGTGTGTGTGTGTGTGTGTGTGTGTGTGTGTGTGTGTGTGTGTGTGTGTGTGTGTGTGTGTGTGTGTGTGTGTGTGTGTAACAGCTGGAGTGACTTCAGAGAGATTGGAAGAACAAAGAAAGGCTGATTGAAGAGACTGCTCTGAGACAGTGGGAGACTGTTTTAATGGGCCTCTGGCCCTCTGCACATATAAATGATTGCATAGCTTATGCTAATGTTAGATTATTAGATGGGTATTAAAATGGTTATTCACAGTCTCTGGTTATGAACAAAGAGAAGAATGTTATGTTAATGCATATCTTGATGTAGAAAACAGGCCTACTCTTTAAGTTGTGAAGCAGCACAGCAGAGTCAAGACTGATCGTTCTTCAAGTTACTCAACCTACTGACCTTACAGCTGTATCCCAAATACATGGTCACAATGCAACATTAGCCCGTGTTAAGTTTTGTGTAAATGTTTATAGTTACTGTGTGTGTGTGCCTTGTAGAGTGACTCCGGAATGTTCTGGCGTCCTTCCCTCATGGCTCGGATAGCAGACATAAACTGTGCGTGACCTACTCCCTGCTGTGCAACCCTACTTGTAACCCTGACCCCCACACAAGTGTTAAACTGCAACCCTACAGAATACATGAGTTATTCCCCATAAAGACTAAGATTGTGGACTACATAAAAAACAGGACCGAGCAGACCCCCATTTTCATCGACGGGGCTGCAGTGGAGCAGGTTGAGAGCTTCAAGTTCCTTGGTGTCCACATCACAAACAAACTAACATGGTCCAAGCACACTAAGACAGTCATGAAGAGGGCACGACAAAACCTATTCCCCCTCAGGAGACTGAAAAGATTTGGCATGGGTCCTCAGATCCTCAAAAGGTTCTACAGCTGCACCATCGAGAGCATCCTGACTGGTTGCATCACTGCCTGGTATGGCAACTGGTCGGCCTCCGACCAAAAGTCGAAAGTCGAACGGCCCAGTACATCACTTGGTCCGAGCTTCCTGCCATCTAGGACCTCGATACCAGGTGGTGTCAGAGAAAGGCCCTAAAAATTGTCAGACTCCAGCCACCCTAGTCATCGACTGTTCTCTCTGCTACCGCACAGCAAGCGGTACTGGAGCGCCAAGTCTAGGTCCGAGAGGCCTAACTCTACCTACATGTACATATTACCTCAACTAACCGGTGCCCCCGCACATTGACTCTGTACTGGTAGCCCACCGTATATAGTCTCGCTATTGTTATTTTACTGCTGCTCTTTAATTACTTGTTTCTTATTTCTTATTCTCATCTGTATTTAAAAAAAAACTGCATTGTTGGTTAGGGGCTCGTAAGTAAGCATTTCACTGTTGTTTTCGATGCATATGACTAATAACATTTGATTTGATGAAACCATCTTTCAAAGCTACAAAATTGCTCCTATTACTTTATTCATATCATAAACCTAAATTCAGTATTATACAAGTCCCATTAATAACAGGTGCGATGATGATAATAATAAACACTGGCAAAGCCTCGCGTATTCTATTTGGCGCTTTGTAATGGTTTAATGAAGATGAATCTGTGTATGAGACCAGTATGAAAACGATGCGGTGTACATTAAACCAATCTGTGTAAAATATACTATATGTAAGACCAACATGACTCTCCTAAAAAGGATTACTCACTAGAATGAGTTGTGTTGGTATTTTCATCGGGATAAAAAACGCTACGACTGACTCGGCCTGACTGACATTTAACTTCACCAATCTATCAATTTACAAGACGACTCTCGAAGCCATAATGATATTTCTACCGAAAGCTGCTTTTCCCTTCATAAATCCGTCTATATAATCCCCCTGGATAGGCAAGATGTTGCCCTGAGCTTTAGCTCTCTGATTGAGCGCAGGGAGAATCTATTAACATGCAGAAGTGGGTAAAACTAGACTGCTACTCACCGTTGTCTTTTAAGAATAAAATACGGTTTGTTAGCACATCACTCAGTCTCATCAGAGGAAAATGGGTTGACTCTGAAGGAGTTAGCCATCTCCCAGATAACAAGCAATTCCTATTTAAATTGGCTTAGAGCAGAACACAGCACTCCTAGCAACAGCTTTACACGCTAAATGAGTCTTGAGGTGTAAATTGGCGAGCAGATGCGCTGTTCTGTTTGCATTATGTCATCTGTGCTATGTGGATGTGCAGCGTATGAATCCCCATACCACTGTTTTTCTTCCAAACTTCCTACATGGCAATTAATTAATGCCACCGATGACTCGAGCTCAGGTTTGACAGATTCCTCAAGCTGCAGAGCGGGCTGCCTAGGTGACAGATATTGCCAATTCAACACACAGCTAGGATTATGACGGATATGAGGGATTTCCACTATTTAGTGCTACAGCTGATGTCGCTAAACCCCAGAAACTGTTTATGTACTGAATGTATGGGTGGCTTTTTCCTTTTTGTGTGCATTGCTTTCCTGCTCATTCATGTGAATGGAGAGGGGAAGGGAGGGAGAGAAAAAGCCTGACCACACCCAGGCGATCTGCCAGTGCTTTAATGGAGTCCATGTTTGGAAGGCAGCTACAGGGCCAGGACTGCGTGCAGATCTCTACACACAGAGGACAGGCCCAGCCAAGCCTCATGGACCCTGACCAAGAGGAGCTGTTTTGGCCGTGGCGCTCCGATCTGACTAGAACCCCAGAAATATTTCACCTCCGACTCTCTCTGACAACAGCTGTCCATGCATCCAACTAAAAGTATCTCTTGATCTTCTCCCTTCTATTTTTGACTTGGTGAATAGGAATTAGGCCTTTGAAGGTTGCCTTGTGAAAACATTGGTAGAAAATGGAGGTTAGTGTGTGTGTGTGGTATGGCCAAAATGCCTCTAGCCATTCATATCATGCCTCTCTTATACTATTGGTCTCACTACATGGAGGGTTCCCTGGGCTCGTCTTAGTATTGACTGATTTTTTTTTGTCATTTTATTTTTATTTTTACTTTCTAAATCTGACTGTGTGAAAGACCCCCAGTGAAATCTCAGAGGCCTCCTAAGAAAATGTTGAGTACATTCCTGTCTTTGGACTTTTTTCAGTGTTCAATGAGAAAATGTGCTGTGTCAAACTGAACCCAGGTTTTTTCCATTTGCAGGATGTTATGACAGTACTTTGGGCCATTTACTACTATCTGGCTCAACAGCAGGTCTCCATATGTACTCAACCTTGAAGTATTCTCAGTCTCTTACATAAAATGTTGTCTCTCCAAACCCAACAACAAAGCCCTTTTTAATGTTGTTTACGTCCCTGATTGGGAGATCAAACACAATTCTTCCCTTCTGGAGAGGCATATTCCTGGGAGTAATTGTTGGCACGATAACCTCCCAGGTTTGGACAAATTAGGCCTCTGGAACCTGCGGCGAGGCAGATGGAGCCATGTCTTAATGTGGCTTCAGTGAGAGGCCCTCGCTCTCTCTCTGGTTTGCTTTATACTAGGTTGTTGACTAAAAAAACCTTGTTTGGCCTGCCGGAGCTGGCGAGGGTCTGCTGCTGAGTTTTCTGTAAAACAGGAAGCTGAAGAGTGGAGTCAGTGAGGTGCTGTCCCAACCCCCCCCCCACCCCTCCATCTACATCACACGGAGAGGCTCTCCTTTCATTCAGAACGGTGTGACCCTGTCTGGCCGCCCGCAGGCTAATCGAATGGTAACGGGTCTAGGAATAAATCATCTTTCAAGCCTCTGCGATATTGAGCCGTGGTGGCGTAGTGAATCAGTTGAGACAAAAATAAACATCCATCATGTCTCTCGCTGTCAGAGCTATGGGGAAGCAGGGCAGCGTTGGTGGTACGTGTTGATTTTTTTTGTGCCCCGTTTGTGGCCGAGAAACAACGAGAGGGAGCGAGAGTGAGAAAGGGCCCCTGGACCTCGGATAAGTGCAACAGACAAAGCATCTGGAACACAACTGTGCAGTGGATGCATCTCCCAAGGTCTTGTTCAGCCTGCGGTTTTGTAGTTGTGGGTCGGCTGCTGATTTGCTGTTTTCCCCTTTTGTTGTTGGGTTTTTATTAGAGGCCTCAGCTGGGTCTATAAACGCAGCCTACAGTACCTTTTTTAGTAAAATCGTGGACAAAAGGCAAGTTGACTCTGTGCGCTCCACTAGAATGATTAATTTGTGGAAATATATTTTGCTTTGTAGCAGCTGAATCAAATCAATAATGAAACCTGTATTGTGCCAATATGTATCCAATTCAAAACTCTACCCTGTAGCGTTGACATGAATGGTTGTATTTCTTATAGATTTTTGTAGCCTACATATGTCCCTTTTGAATATGCTTAGAATGTAAATTATAGGTCTTTCTTTGAAAAAGCCAGAGTTATTTTATTTGAAGGCTATGGGTTAAGGAATGGTCAGAATGAGATCGTATCTTAAGAAATGTTCTTTAATAGAAAAATAACTTTAATGCTCCAAGTGAATGGAGTTGCTACAGGAACCTAATTGCTTTGACCCCCACGGTTTGGTGAAGTGCAATTCCACAGTAATAGAATTACACCGAGACTCAGACTTTTCCCTTTTAAAATGTATGCTAAAAGAAAAAACATTGACCACACTAACCTTACAACTCTATGCTCAATGACTACATTTATCAATTTGCACCCCCCAAAAAGTACATTTACTGGAAAAACTGTGCAGATCCAATGTTTGGTTAAAGATTTATGATAAAATCTCCCTCAGTTCTTCTTGTAAAATGTTCAGTGGAAATTGTAAAACTTGTCCTTGTGCTTAGAGTTGTATGGTTTTGTTCAACTTTGCAACAAATGTTTTTTGTTTAGGATACTTTTTAAAGTAAAAAATATTTTCCTGAAAATATCTTATTTGACATACTATTACAAAGTCGTTCAACCCTTTGGAGAGAGAGTCCTGAAACCATAGCAACTCACAGAAAACAATGCAAAGGGAAATGGGAATGCATTCAACTGAAATGTGTCTAGTGCATTTTAACCCAACGCCTTAATCGACATACATGTTGTTCTTGCAGTTGTTCAAGGGCAGAACGGCAGATTTGACCAACCTTTCAGTTACTTCCCCAACACTCTTAACCGCTAGGCTACTTGCCACCGGACAGTATAATTGGGAAACATGTTTGGGCCCAAATAGAGACTAAACGCATATCTAATTTCCTCTTTTGGCTTTCATTTGCACAGAATGATCAAATCCCCTTGTCATCTTGAAAATATGCGTCTGAGCGTTTTTTAATGATTGCTCTGTACAGTGCATCTGTCAGGAATGCAGAGATGTTGTTTGCTGTGCATTCCTTTTCTATCGGGTGACGTGGAATAAAGAGAACCATGTGGGATTTGTGCTTCTCTCCCTTTCGAGTCTCCGTACAAATACCGAGGGGTTCAGCAAGTAGAGAACTCAAGTTCAGCACACTGCACTCTTGTGCTGAGGAATCTGTCAATTTCCAGAGGTCGTTGAACTGGCACCACTTGCGTTGGTTTGGCAGAATGTGAGGGGGGAGCTGAGAGAAACTTTTTTTTTATCTGCAGGAAGTCTGGGATGAATGAGCCATGGCTAGGAACAGGATTTATTGTTTTCATAAAAATAAAAAAATGTGATAATTAGTCTCCTTTTCCATGTGAGTCAGACCCACCCACCCTTTCAAGAGATACTTTCACATCACAAGTCTGTGTTTGATAGAATTGTATATTTTTCTCTTGTTTCCTACGCTCTCTTTTTATGCCAGTAGCCGAGCATAAAAACAGCTCTATGGAGCCTGCCCTGTCTGTGTATTTCTATCTGCAGAGCTACGCAGGGCCTCGCCAACACGCACCAAGTAAGGCGTGTGAGCCCTATCTAACTGGGCTGCATCCAAGTGGTCCCCGTTTGACCTACGAGTTGCTATGCGGAGACCAAACATTCTGACTCTCCAACATAACTAGTAAAGACTTGGACTTCTCTGTCTAGTACCCTGAAATACAGAGGGTGTAGGTCCTGAGTCACACTGGAACTTTGAAAAGTATCACGCTTTCTCCCTTATTCAGTTAAACAGATGTAAGGTCTAGCTTCCCTGAACCTCCTTCAGCTGTTCATCACCTACACAGACAAACTGCATTGTCAAAATATCTATGTCGATCACTCTTGTTCTCGTTCACCCACTCGCATGGAATAGTGCAGTGAGTGCAAAAGATCACATTTGGCTCTTGGCATGGTTTTTATGGCTCAAACGGAGGCTCCAGATGGTTTTCATTCACTCTCTGAGGTTCCACAGGCCAGGCTATAAATGTAGGCTACTAGCCACCCTCCCCTCTCTCTGCTGTACCACCACAGTAGTAAAATCACAAGCCACATTTAAATCACAAGCTCTAATTACCCCCAATGTAAGGGAAGCAACTGACTGGCATCCCTTATTTTTGTCAGCTCACAAAAAAGTTACTGGGTGTGTCGCATCTATTGGCAGGAGGTGTAGGGTCGATTCCTTAAACAGATGTTGAACGCACAGTTTTGCAGCACAGTGCGAAATGTAAAAGCAGGATCATGGTGATTGTCTACATGCTTGCATGAATGATCAGTCTCAATTAATTTATGTCATATAAACGTTTAGTGCAACGGGACCTTGGATATATTGTCCCTTGTCCGTGCAAAGCCTGATCACAGCTGCACGCCACGCTCCCCCAATTTACAACATGCTTAGAATATGTTTCACTGCATAGCTCAATCATTCACTGTCAGTACGCTTGGTCAGCAGTGCACAGCTGTGTTATGTGACAAAATTAGTTACTCTGTCACAGTGCTACAGTACATACTCTCAATACCACCTCCCTCGTCTCACTGTCTGCAATCATCGTTGTCTCAGTGAAGCTTACGAGTTTAGACTCGTCCTAATTGAGCGCTGTTGTGGCCGTAAAGACAGACGGATGTAGTATAATTATGGCGTGGAAGTGAGTTAGTTTATGACGGAGCTTGGAAGACGGTGAACGAGGAAGCGGCGTATCTTGTAGTGGTGAATCTCCCCGTCGCTCGGACGTCTCATCCATCATCATTTGGCGGCAGTGAGAGGACGGAGACTGCCTGCCATCCCTCACGTCTCCTTAGCGGCCCGCTCAGGAGGCCGTTCCATCTGATTTCACACCCCCCTTACCTGGCGCTACGCTATTCACGTCTTCCTTCATCCTTCTGCTATCACACGGCCGCTGTGTTTAATCGCTTCGTTGAGACGAAGAGGAAGTTGCTCTGTAACAACAGGGATGCCTGGTTTCACCCCCTTGAATCTGTTTCAATGACCGCTTTTACGCGTGTTGCAGCAAATGGTACAGTCTATATGTCAAACACTTAGCTTCTTCTATTGCTAGTCCTACGTTGATTGGTTCATTGTATTTAAGCCGTACTCTTTTGGCCCTCCCGGGGTACATGGCCCATCTAGATTTCCACATTTCTGGGTTTTGCCCCATGGCCTTGGAGGAAAGTAACGACAAGTGATTTAGCCCCTTTGAACCCAGCTAATGAATTATATGGCCACTTTGATCCGAGAGGACCCAGGTAATCACTGGGGACTGCTGAAATGATGGTAAGATGGAGCCTGCTAAATTGGTTTTCTCCCTCCCTGTGGATGGATGGACGTTGGCTGGGGATGGCCAAAAAAGGCATTGGAAGAGGGTAAAGCCATTGACGGCGTGCTGAGGCTGCTAAAACCAGACTGCTATTTGCAATGTCTCCTATCCACCTGTGGAGAAATGGGATTCTTCTTCTCCCCGTTCCTCGGACTCTGTCCCATCTCTGCTGGGTCGTGTACACCGCTGCTACGTTTCCATTAGTAGGATGTCCGCTCGGCTGATCAAGTGTATCTCCCAGCTGGGAGGTGGGGTAGAAGGGGGGGGTAGTAGTATCGAGCGAGTGGCCTCCTGGTGCATAAAGTGAATGGTTGGTGATGGGCTGCCAGAGTTTGCGAGAAGCTCGATATGAGCATAATATGATTAATTACTTCTGCTGTTCGGGTCAATGGGCCTGCGTTTAAACCGCAGGTCACCTCTCAGCCTAATGCATTTTAGATTCTCACCCTTATTGATAGAGAAATAATGAAGTCATGAAAAGCCAAACGCTCCCGTCAACGTTTCAACGATTCTATGGTCTGAGAGGTAGTCTCCCAAGGTTTACAGAAAATGACACCTTTTCAAAATAGCCTGTCAGTTGATGACATTGGAAGTGACTGAGAGTGCCATAACTTCAGAAATACACACCTGTTACAATGTTCTCTAATTAAACACATTTAAAGAGGGGTTGATGCAACTGACAAACTTTCCCCCTCAAACTGTAAGGAAGAGAATGGTCTTCATCTACTGATATGGACATGATAGGAAAGGGAAACGGGGATAGTTGTCAATTGTACAACTGAACGCCTTCAACTGAAATGTGTCTTCCGTGTTTAACCCAACCCTTCTGAATCAGAGGTGCGGGGGGCTGCCTTAATCGACATCCACGTCTTCGGCGTCCGGGGAACAGTGGGTTAACTTCCTTGCTCAAGGGCAGAACGACAGATTTGACCTTGTAGTGTCCTGTATGCAGTGGTGGAAAAAGTATCCAATTGTCATACTTGAGTAAAAGTAAATGTCTTGCTAGGTGACAGGGTAAATGGGTGACAGGGTAAATGTACATTTTCTTTAGGAATGTAGTGAAGTAAATGTAGACGTTGTCAAATAAAAATAGTATTTTTGTATCTGTACTTTACTAAGTAGTACTTTAAAGTATTTTTACTTAAAGTACTTTACACCCCTGCCTGTATGGCCAGTGGAATGAGGTTGACTCGGAGCCATTCCTTTATCCCCCTGGGATCCCGCTCCCTTGTTGTTCTCCCAAATTATTTTGGGATTATCCTAATCTCTCTGACCTGGAGGCGGTCTGTTGTACTTGAGTTGAGGCCCGAAACTGTGAGGGCCTACCGGTCTGGCTGTTTGAGCTCTCTCTGCTGATGAAGGTACTGTAGATTGCAGCATGTGACATGCCCCTGTTGTTGATCTGTGATTTCCTCCCTTTGAACAGAGCCGCTGCAAATATTTTAGACTTTAGCTCACAACCTGGCCGTACCACAGGGCCCATTGCAATTCAGTGCCCCAGGGGCCCGTATACTGTTTGTAACACACTGATTCCACACACCAGAGCACATAATTGCTAGGTGTTAAGGGAAAACGTGTGGTGAGAAGTACAGCTCTTGTCTTGTTTTTGTCTAGTCTTCCCAGAGAGTTATAACTTTGTTAGGCTGAGTTGCTGCGGCGACGCGCAAGAGACAGTTTATCGCGGTTGCTCAGGAGTCATAAACGCATCGATGCAGATATTGATGCATCTAATTCCCCCCGACTCTCTCTTTTTTTTATTTCTGGGACCAGGCTGCTATCTGGGTCTGGAGCAATACACGGCCTGACCAGCATCTCTCCTCCCCAATGGAAGACGTTAATCAGAGAAATCTCCCTACCTCCTTATTGGTTTTACTCTAGAAGGAGAGATGACACTGGGAGAAAGCGAGAGAGAATTATTCTGCAACTGATGATGACATGTAAATTGACCGCATTTTAAAAGCCTTTCTAAAGGCCTCCCAAACTACGCGGCATTCTCTTCAGACAGCCCATTCTGACAGAGCTAAGAAGGGTCCTCGACACCTGGCTAGCTCCCTCAGATAAACAAAAGCAACAAAAAAAATAAGGCCGCAATGGGCCCATTTGTCCCAAACGGGTTTAGCAGCGGGATTCTCAGGGCTCAGGCTGTATCGGTGGCACAGCCGGGGAGAGCGAGTGGAGAGATAGCAGGCATCAGGTTTTAAATTACCTGAGATTGCTTTTGTGCTTGGTGTCCTCTGGGGGCTGAGGGGAAGACAAGATGCTCATAAAGCCAGGAACAGGCCACAAGGGACCGCCGAGCCCAAATGCACACTCGGGGGTTTCCCTCACCAGAGAGGACCGGGTGTTGGAGGCCATGTAATTGCCCAGCTGGGATGGGGTAGGAGGATGGTATTATTTCTACCATCTCTGTGTGGAATTACCTGTTATATAGGAAGCTGTTACTGGTGGAACAGGCGCTGCTAGGATAGAGGATGGGTACGAACCACATCCGCTCAGGGCTTGCATTGTTGAATGTATCAGGACACAAGCAGGTAGGCTTATGGGTATGACTCCTTATCCTTTTTTTTGTGGTGATGGACATCACATTTATAGTTTGCTTGTTTAGGAAGTTTTTCTGAATACTGTTGGTGTGTCATATATTTATCAGGCAACAAAAGTGGCAGTTTTAGTCAGACACAAATGCACAAACTTTCCAGAATGATAAAAAATAACAAAGTGAACCACATATCCTCTGTTCAAGAATAACTACTGTATTGGTACCGGGTCCAACAATAAAAGCCCTTTTAAGGAAAAACTTTGGGGAGGAATGGGTTCCATCATGAGGAGGAGGATTATTGATTGTGGCCGGTGGCTCAAAGCCATGAAAAGACTGATGGAGTTTTAAAAATGCACAACATATCAGACTATAAAGGCCAGTGGAGCGCCTCTCACATAGAAATCTGAAATATTTACCACATAAATCTTGTACCGGCTTTAGTGTAGCTTTGGTCTGTTTGCTTGTTTTATTTTTTTTCTTGAAAGGCAGAGAAGATGACCGGGAAGAAGCGTTATTGATCGGGGAGGATGGAGGGAGATTGGGTCCTTTGAGGCCCCGTCAGACCCTTTCATGTACACCCCAACGTCTCGCTAAAGTATTGCTCACTCATTTGCAGAGGGATCAATTCAACTGGCTGTCCACACTGTTTACATTTACTGTTTGCCAGACTGGCTCTGGAGAGTAGGGTTGGGCGGAATCCAGATGTTCATATAGTCATACCGTCCTTCTCTCATCCTGGGATTTATGGTATTACCGGTTTAGTACACAAAGGGTGCCACAAAAAAATGCTAAAAAGCCCAGAGTGCTAATATAATTTGCACAAGTAATAGCGAATGGAGGCTGCTAGCTGAATATGCCATCAAGTGCAAATGAAAATAAACAACTTGCAAAGACTGGCAACACAGCTCATAAAGTTATACATATATACCTGTAGGTAGGAGCTAGCGAATGTGAACGAGAGACATTTTGCAAATTAAGATTGTTATTTAACATTTTTATTATTATTTTTATTTATTTGACTCCCCTTTTCTCCCCAAATTCAATCAAATTACGATCTTGTCTCAACTCTGAAACTCCCCAACTGGCTCGGGAGAGGCGATTGTCGAGTCATGCGTCCTCCGAAACATGACCCGCCAAACCGCGCTTCTTAATTAACACCCGCCCACTTAATCCGGAAGCCAGCTGCACCAATATGTCGGAGGAAACACTGTTCAACGGACGACCGAAGTCGGCCTGCAGGCGCCCGACCCGCCACAAGGAGTCACTAGAGTGGGATGACCCAAGTAAATACCCCTCCAGCCAAACCTTCCCCTAACCCAGACGACGCTGGGCCAATTGTGCGCCAGACAACAATAGATCTTTAGAACACAGCGTCTTCAGAAAGTATTCACACACCTTCACTTTTTCCACATTTTGTTACGTTACAAGGTGGAATTCAAGTCAAAACTGTAACTAGGCCATTCAGGAACATTCAATGTTTAGGTAAGCTCCTCGTGTATATTTGGCCTTGTGTTTTAGTTTATTGTCCTGCTGAATGGTGAATGTGTCTCCCAGTGTCTGTTGGAAAGCAGACTGAACCAGGTCTTTCTCTAGGATTTTGTTTAGCTCTGTAGAGAAAGACCTGGTTCAGTCTGCTTTCCAACAGACACTGGGAGACACATTCACCATTCAGCAGGACAATAAACTAAAACACAAGGCCAAATATACACGAGGAGCTTACCTAAACATTGAATGTTCCTGAATGGCCTAGTTACAGTTTTGACTTGAATTCCACCTTGTAACGTAACAAAATGTGGAAAAAGTCAAGGTGTGTGAATACTTTCTGAAGACGCTGTGTTCTAAAGATCTATTGTTGTCTTGTCATCTTTGTCTTGCTACACCAAACAAAATGGGAGGTGATGGAGTGAAGTTGAGTTAAATTGCTATTCGCAGTACAATGCCAAGAACAACAGTCTGGGAATAAACACCTCCCTCTGCAACTGGTCCTGGACTTCCTGATGGGACGCCCCATGTGGTAAGGGTGGGCAACAACACATCTGCCACACTGATCCTCAAGACAGGGGCCCCTCGGGTGCACGCTTAGTCCCCTCCTGTACTCCCTGTTCACCTACGACTGTGTGGCCAAGCACGACTCCAACACCATCATTAAGTTTGCTGACGACAACAGTGGAAGGCCTGATCACCAACGAGACAGCCTATTGGGAGGTCAGTGACCTGGCAGTGTGGTGGGAGGTCAGTGACCTGGCAGTGTGGTGTTAGGTCACCTCTCCCTCAATGTGAGCAGGACAAAGGAGATGATTGTGGACTACAGGAAAAGGAGGGCTTAACACACCCCCATTACATCGACGAGGCTGTAGTGGAGCAGGTCGAGAGGTTCAAGTTCCTTGATTTCCACATCACCAACAAACTATCATTGTGAAAACACACGAAGACAGTCGTGAAGAGGGCACGACAACTCCTTTTCCTCCTCAGGAGACTTGGCATGTGTCCCCAGATCCTCAAATAGTTCAACAGCTGCACCATCGAGAGCATCCTGACCGGTTGCATCACCGCCTGGTATGGTAACTGCTCAGCATCCAACCGTAAAGTGCTACAAAGGGTAGTGCGTATGGCCCAATACATCATTGGGGCCAAGGTTCATGCCATCCAGGACCTATATTCTAGGCGGTGTCAGAGGGAGACCACAAAAATTGTCAGATTCCAGTCACCCAAGTCATAGACTGTTCTGTCTGCTACCGCATGGCAAGTGGTACCGGAGCGGCAAGTCTAGGACCAAAAGGCTCCTTAACAGCTTCTACCCCCAAGCCATAAGACTTCTGAACAACTAATCAAATGGCCACCTGGACTATTGACCCCTTCCCTTTGTTTTTACACTGCTGCTCCTCGCTGTTTATTATCTATGCATACTCACTTTACCCCTACCTACAGGTACAAATTACCTCAACTGTCCTGTACCCCCGCACATTGACTCGGTACCGATAACCCCAGTATTTAGCCTCGTCATTGTTATATAATCTTATTGTTTTTATAATTTTTTTAAAACTTTAGTTCATTTAGCAAATATTTTCTTGAACTGCATTGTTGGTTAAGGGCTTGAAAGTAAGCATTTCGCGGTAAGGTCTACTACACCTGTTGTGTTTGGTGCGTGTGACACAATTCATTGGTCGCCTTCAAATAAAACATGGTATGCCTCTTGACATAATTTTAAGGTCATGGTGTCAAAGCAAATTGCAGGAACCCAAGAACAATCCACCAGGGATGTCTGGTCTTTGTCCAGCCCATTCAAAGCAGGGCCTTGGACACATGCAGTACCATCCCTCTTACATTAGAGCAGACCTGAGTTGTTGCCAGAAGAGTGACCAGAGCGCATGGCCCTATTGAATTACATTACATGACCAGTATCAATAGCAGACAGCATTGAATAGAAAAGGTTTAAAAACACAGTAGCGCAAAATGACCCTTAAAATTCTCATAGATCAATCAGAGACTACCCTGCCACAGGTAGGATATCAAACTTAAGCAGCTACGAGAACATTGCCTTTCAGTTTGTAGTCTCTCTGTCCGCCTCATATCAGCGGGTCATAATTAAACCGGCGAACTGCCCACACCGCCAAATAGTAAATGTGTGTTTACCTCCCCCTCGTCAAAATATAATCACAGCGCTGTAATCTTAACCCCCGAAACAGCGTGTTCCGGGGAAAAAGCCCTGCGACCCGCCGTCTGCGTCTGCCGATAACGGGGGGAGCCAGATTTTAAAAACTGTTGCTCCTCACCGCTGAGTCATTTTTAAAATAGCACTATCCAGTTTCCCCACGGGGAAGGGAAGAGCAGCTTTTATTCAGAGGGGTGAATAGAATGGGCTAAATATCTTTGTTGCTGAATGTTTCCATCTCTCTCTGCATTCTGTGCGTGTGGATTTAATGGCTCGACGCGGGTCCAAGTAAATTGATTCTACCATCGTGGGGTAAGAACACAGTGGCGAGCCACCAGTGGCGATGAATGAAAGAGCTATCGCCTGCAAGTCACTCTCCCCGCTCGCTGACTCCACTAGCACCACGCTGCTTCCAGTTATTTCAATAGAGAACACAACCTCACATTCACTGGCTATTTCTTTTCTCTCCCTTTGATATGGAGCTGTGTGTGTGTTTTTTTGTGTGTGTGCGCTGCAGATGCAGCAGTGTAAACAGCAGAATAGGCCTAAACGTCTCTCTTCCTGACTACCGATCTGTGTTTTGTGTGCCATGGTCCCTGTAATGTATCAGTTGAATGTTCTCAGTGTCATTTCATATTACCAACATGTAGGTGTGACATGGTACACTAACTGATTAGCATTGCCTGCTTGGTCATTGACCTAGTAGTCTAGTTGCAGTGTGCTACAAGGCACCGAATTGTTGACCGTGTTTAAATCGAAGCTTATGATCCTGTTGGAAATCTTTTTGATAGTTTCTGATGTTACCCTTTGAATCTCTGCTCTAGGATATGTTGTGTACAGTAGACATGACAATACGTTTCTCTCAGCACCAAAGACGACAAGCTTATCACTTCATCCTGTCTCTGAAAGCCCAAATGACTAGTTGTTCATGTAGAAATGAAATGGCATCAGAATGCAGAGAAAATACACGCTTCTGTCAAAATCAGAGCAAAGCAGCTCAGAAAAATGTTTTTGGTCGGTGTTGTTGCTGGCTGGTAGGCGATCAGTTTTTCCCCCCGCACAGTACACAACAAGCGCTTAAATTACATGCATCTCAGAGTCATTACATCTAAACCTTGACAAGACGTCAAAGCCCATGGTGTCGCTAAAATATATTTATCCGCCGTCTTTTCAAGGAATTGAATCACACCCGTGCATCCAAAGAAACACTGCTTAAGGGTAAGCACATGGAAAGGCGGGGATTTACTCACGTCCTCTGTGAATAAGGCAATACTGAGCTTTTTGCCTTGTTTTATGTCCTCCTTCCACGATATATGGTTGATTTTTAAAAAATAAGAAAAAAAAAAGAAATTGCAAATCCTCTCAATTCACCGAATGTCACACTGGGTTCTGAACAATGTGTGAGCGACGCTCTCAGCCGTACTTTTTAAAAATGTATTACAAAGGCAGGCCTTTGTTCAATCACCTCAGAACTTGTTTATGCACAGAGGACATTGCACATGGCAGCGTATTTATATTCTACTGACCTGTTATATTCATGTAAGTGGAAGTTGAATCCAGTCAAAGCCAGCTTCTCTCCATGGCCACTGGCAGGTATACAGATGTCAGTTAGAAGCAGTTGTGACAGGAAAATCTGAAAGTGTTCTCAGGACGGTTGTCAAGTTGTGGTAGAAGCTGAAGTGGTGGTGTTCCTCTGTCTGTGGTTGTCATAATGTCGGGATTGCCTGTTACAGTAAGGTGTTTGTGTGGCTGTGGTGAGCTTTTTGACAGCCTCATAGTGGTAGAGTTCCGATGGTAGCATGACCTGTAGTGGCTGTGATGACATTGGAAAGCCTATGCTACTGTACAACACTAGATAACCAAGAGTATGTGGACACCTGCTCGTCGAACATCTCATTCCAAAATCTTGGCCATTTAATATGGAGTTGGTCCACCCTTTGCTGCTATAACAGCCTCCACTCTTCTTGGAAGGCTTTCCGCTAGATAAAAAAAAAAAAAAAAAATGTAATAGTAATGTAATTTTATTACCCTTTTTTTCTCCTCATTTTCGTGATATCCAAATTGATAGTTAGTCTTGTCCCATCGCTGCAACTCCTGGACTCGGGAGAGGCGAAGGTCGAGAGCCGTGCGTCCTCCGAAACACAACCCTGGCAAGCCGCACTGCTTCTTGACACAATGCTCTCTTAACCCGGAAGCCAGCCGCACCAATGTGTGGGAGGAAACACCGTACAACTGGCGACCGTGTCAGCGTGCACTGTACCCGGCCCACCACAGGAGTCGCTAGTGCGTGATGGGACAAGGACATCCCTGCTGGCCAAACCCTCCTTTAACCTGGACGACGCTGGGCCAATTGTGCAGGAATTGCGTGGCCGGCTGCGACAGAGCCTGGACTCTAACCCAGAATCTCTAGTGGCACAGCTAACACTGCGATAGAGCACTAGATGTTGGAACATTGCTGCGGGGACTTGCTTTCATTCAGCTACAAGAGCAATAGTGAGGTTGGGCACTGATGTTGGGCGATTAGGCCTGGCTCGCAGTCGGCGTTCCAATTCATCTCAAAGTTGTTTGATGGGGTTGAGGTCAGGGCTCTATGCAGGGGCATTGTCATGCTGAAACAGGAAAGGTCCTTGCCCAAACTGTTGGAAGCACAGAATCTTCTAGAATGTCATTGTATGCTGTAGTGTTAAAATGTCCCTTCACTGGAACTAAGGGGGGCCTAGGCCGAACCATGAAAAACAGCCCCAGACAAGTATTCCTCCTCCACCAAACTTGGTACTATGCATTCGGGCAGGTAGCGTTCTCCTGGCATCCGCCAAACCCAGATTAGTCCATCAGACTGCCAGATGGTGAAGCGGGATTCATCACTCTAGAGAACGCGTTTCCACTGCTCGAGAGTTCTATGGCAGGGCGCTTTACACCACTACAGCTGACGCTTGGCGATCTTAGGCTTGTGTGTGGCTGCACGACCATGAAAACCCATTTCATGAAGCTCCCAATTTTAAGTTATTGTGCTGACGTTGCTTCCAAAGGCATTTTGGATCTCTGTAGTGAGTGTTGAAACCGAGGACTATTTTTACACGCTCCGCACTTCAGCACTCGGCAGTCCAATTCTGTGAGCTTCTGTGGCCTACCACTTCACGGCTGAGCCGTTGTTGCTCCTAGACATTTCCACTTCACAATAACAGCACTTACATTTGACCGGGGAAGCTCGAGCAAGGCAGAAATTTGATGAACTGACTTGTTGGAAAGGTGGCATCCTATGACGGTGCCACGTTGAAAGTCACTGAGCCCTTCCAGTAAGACCATTCTAATGCCAACGTCTGAAATAGTCGAATCCGCTAATTTGAAGGGGTGTCCACATATGTTTAGATGTATAGTGTATGTATTACTGCAGACAAAGCTACAGGAGTTCTATTCTGTAATTTGCTTCCTTATATTTTCTCTCTTTCAGCCAGTGTCATTTTTTTTCTATTTCTCTCCCTCTGTCCCACTCTTACAGGAACTACACAGTATGCCTTATTGAATGTGTTGTGTTACTCCAGCACTGGTTCTAAATCCTATTTTGTTGTATTCCTCAGGTGACTGTGACTTTGAGGTGCCCTACACGGCATGCGGCTACAGCCAGGGTAAGGACGATGACTTTGAATGGGAGCAGGCTAACACCATGGAGAGGCCGTCGCCCAACCCCTGGATGCCCACGGGTCAGTCTTCTTCCTCTTTCTCACCTCTCCCCCTCCCCACCCAAACAGAAAGCCCCTGAAAAACAGATAACCCATTCAACCCAATGACCCACTCACTCAGCACTAAGCATTTTCTCTTATTGTATTATCAAGGGAACGTCTCCCAAAGAGAAAATCCCCCCACTGGGTATGACCGTGATCTCTTCTACAGATAAGGTGGTTCCTTTTGAATGTTTACTCTCTTAAAGGAAACGTGGCAGATTTACGCTCTGCTCAGCATTGGGCTGTATTCCACGTCATTACTCTCCCTTTGTTAGGCCTGCAACTCATCACCTCACTCCGATGGGGCAGCAATAGTCGCAGTGAAATGTTGTGCCAACGTTGAGAAATAGCTTAGTGATGGCACCCGCTTTGACCTTTCTAATGAGGTCTACAAGACAGTGGCTCTTCTGTGTGAGCAGAGGTTTCTGTGGATAGAATGAGCACAGGATGAAACGGTCTATAGTCTCCGACGGCACAGCCAGTGTGGATTCATCTACGGTATTCATGGAGGAATGATGTGTTTACAATGCCTCTGTAGGCCGGTTAGTGCTGGTTATTGATTAAAATCTAGCCCAATAGTTGCCAGAGGAAGATTTAGCTAACTAGAGATTAATGATGTCCGGGCTAATTATTTATATATATTTTTAATATACGGGGTTAACAAACTGCTTTCTTTTTAATCTGATGAATTTCATGAACACAGTTTTTGTTGTGCAGTTTGTCCCTTGGTAGCTGTGGCTTGAAACGCCAACAATTTAATGTTTGATTTTGTAGGGCTATTGTCAGAGCCTATTTCATAGATAAAATATAATTAAAATGCTCTTTCATATCATGTTTTAGTTGCCATTTCTGTTTAAAAAAACAAGGACCGCTTGTCAGATGCTCTTCAATTATTTCACATAAATTGATTCTCCACAATGACATTGAAAAACATTTAAGAAATGTTCAATGCCTCTTTCATTTGCTGTACAATGAGCTCACAGCATTGATCGCTTCCTCAATTTCAAACGGAAGAGTAATTGCCACAAAGGGAATCGACTAGCACCCTTTGATAATTGACTGAGGATGAAGAGGAGGCCATTCAGTCACTCGATAACAAAGGTGACGCCTTTGGACAAATGGACCCCTGTTTTCCCTCTTTAATCTGATAAATCAGAGGCCCAATTCACATGAAAGCCGCTTCTCTTCGCTCTCACTGTCTCTGCTCTCATCCAGCTTGCCAACTGACAGCCAGGCTAGAATGAATTACCTGGACATTTGCTAATTTCATTGCTTTCCCACCTACTCCACGTCCATCGTCCAATGCCCTCTCTGTCTGAGAAATGACCTGACATAGCCAGGGAAGACGGGAAGGTGTTTACTTTGCCATTGGAAGGGTGATTTATGTGGCTACAATGGGGAGGCGGCGGAAGTTTAAAGCGTGGCTCGACAGAGGGCTGTGACATACACATACACCTTTTTTAATTGATGCCCGCGACAGAACTCTGGTTGTGGCGGTCCAGAGGCCGCCGCATTAGCATCATATTGTTTTCTCTAAGGAGCATCCCTATTGGGATGTGAAGCTGCTTCTCTCTGATTGCAGCTGCCCCCCCCCCCCCCCCCCCTTCCCCCCCGTTATTGCCTTCTCTCAATATCCTTTGCCGTGATTCATACACCGGAGTATATAGGTGCTGCGGAGAGCAATAAATCAAGCTTCTACCTTAAAAAAAAAAAATTACTCACCCCTCACGCTGCGCTGTCAGCGGCCAGTTAGGGCGATGTCATGCGAACGTGTGAATGTTTTTTGGTATAGTAAATGCTCAAAGCTAATTTGAGCGCAACTGACAACTGTTGATATTTATATCGCTCTCTATGTATAACAGGTTACATCAGTTGAGCCTGTGCCAGTCAGTATTACATATCCGTGTATGATTAAGGAGTGGCCTGTCGTAATAGTAGGACTATATATTCCCTCTCTCGTCTTACAGCTAAGTTCTATATCCAAATGTTTCCACCAGGCCACATTGCGTTATGTGTTGCTCATAGAAGCAATTCTATTTCTATCGTGTCTGCCTTCCATCCAGGAGAGGACAGGAGGGTGGCTGTGTTCTCTGCTCTGGGAGTTAGAGTGCTAATTAAGAGCCATAAGAAGTCTTATGACCCCTGTTTGAGGAAGTGGGCCAAGCACGGCGAGGTCTGGGGAAAGGCACTTGAGGGCAAGAGGACACAATGGCCACTGGCCTGACATGAAACCTAGGTCTGAATGACCTCTGACCCTGATGGCCCACCATAGCCACCTGCTGAGGTGTAGGGGGAGGGATGTAAGTGGGTGTAGCTACACCCTAGGGTGTCTTATCACATGTCAGAGGGACACACATACTGGACACAATAGAACAGAGGTTATACATGCCATGTTAGTATCTCAATCATCCTGACCTATGGCTTTTAGGTGTTTGAAGAGTGCCCAATAAGAGCTCAAACCCATCAACACAGCACGGTTCCTTGGATGAGGCTGGCCGTCAGTCAGTCTCAGAACTCGCTGACTGGACCTCACGGTCTCCCAGTCTGTTGGCTGTATCTGGTTACCAGAATTGCTGTCTTTCTGAGGCTTGAAATCATTCCCCATCTACTGCCATAACAGGTGTAAAGCCACCAGTCCAACCTTTGAACAGTCCCACTTAGCTGCATCTCTCTGAGATCCAACCAGCGCTAATGGCGTGGTAATTCCAAATGCTCGACTTCGGACTTCCTCCATTACCAAAAGGATGGAGATGGAATTGACTCAGAGCTCTTCAATACAAGGTTGTAATGTGGTCAAGTAGCCCTGGAAAGTGTCCGACTTTGTCTCCCGTGTAGATAACGCAATTCAGAACCCATTACGTCACTGTTGGCAATTCATCTTCGGCAGAACGTTACTGTTTGTTTCAGATGGAGAACAGAAGTGGCGAGATACCGTTAAGTTTTCTCCTCATTTAACCTTCTGATGGTCACGTTGTAATCATGTCTGTAAAATCGAAACAAATGTTCCTTGGTGTCCACAAAGACTACCAGCCCTATTAAAAAATAAATACATTTAAGACCAAAGGGGAGGAAAGGGGCTTCACTAATGGACAAACCACCTCTACATTTGCCGGCGTGCCTTTTTAGATGACGTGTAAAAGATGGCCCCATATTCAGGTACAGCCCCCCATATCTAGGGAAACATAAGCTGGTGAATAATAGGGTCTCTGTCTGGGTGAGAGGCAAACCATGAGTCGGCAAAACACAGACGTTCACACATCCCTTCCGTAACAGTCCCATCATGCATTACACCGATAAGTATCGCTTTGCAGCGTGACGGAGGGAACTCATTCTGAAATGGGATTATTGCACGCCACAACTCGCCTCATCCATCAACAGTCGAACGCAGAGAGATCTCACTGTCAGTAAACAGACTCCCGGTGTATCCAAACCCCCAGTGAAGTTGTCTGTTCTGTGGAAACGTTAATAACCTGTGAGAGTGCAGTAGGGCTAAGTCAGATGACCGTGCTGTTCTGCTCTAATGAAAGAATCCTATCTTACTGCTGTGACTAGCGTGTTATTCCAGCTTTGTGTAATGCGAGCGCCACCGTGGAAAGGAGGTTAAAAGTGAATGACCCATGTAACTGCTGACCTAGCTGGCCTATCAGATCTGGGTTTACTGTACTGAGCTACTTCTTCCTTCAGGGTGTGGGAGCGGGGAGCATGTGATGTTGATGTGATGTTTTTTTTCCTTTCTTTCGCTCTACTCTTGCTCTCTCCCTCCCCTCTTTCGAAACCCAGATAACGTTCCTAGTTTGCACAAATAAGGTAATTGCCTCAGTACTGTGTGAATTTAAACTATTTCCTCGCACAGCTCAAGTATTGTTAACTTTTTGGTTCTGAGATGAATGTCAATAATATTGTGTTTTAAAATAGTAAAAGTGTCATACTACTTTTTTAGCGGTTGACCTAGGGTACATAGACTAGATTTACACACTCCAGTGGAGCATTCTAACTGGTAAATTTCATCATGTAATTTTGTCATCATACACAGCTGGTCTATCCACAGACGGTGTCAGTGGGTCCTTGTACAGGAACTCTGAAAGAGTCATGGTAATGCTCCCTACTCTATATACTGAACAACAATATAAACGCAACATGTAAGGTGAAAGATGACAGAATTTGTCACTACACACAAAAGGCTTCTTTCTCATAAATGTTGTGCCCACATGCCTGTGAGTGAGAATTTCTCCTTTGCCTAGATAATCTGTCCACCTGACAGGTGTTGCAGGTCAAGAAGCTGATCATAACACAGGTGCAGCTCAAGCCACAGATGTCTCAAGTTTTGAGGGATTGTGCAGTTGACATGTGGAAATGCAGGAATGTCCACCAGAGCTGTTGCCTGAGAATTTAAAGTTAATTTCTCTACCATAAGCCGCCTGCCATTTTTTTAAAAATAATTTGGCAGTACGTTCAACTGGCCTCACAACCGCAGACCACGTGTAACCACGCCAGACTGGGACCTCCACATCCGGCTTCTTCACCCGTGGGATCTTCTGAGACCAGCCACCCGGACAGTTGCTGAAACTGGGGGTTTGCACAAACGGTAAAAAAAAAACGTTTCAGGAAAGCTCATCTGCATGCTCGTCATCCTCACCATGGTCTTGACCTGACTGCAGTTCGGCATCGTAATTGACTTCAGTGGGCAAATGCTCACCTTCGATGGACACTGGCATGCTGGAGAAGTGTGCTCTTCACGGATGAATCCTGTTTTCAACTGTACCGGGCAGATGGTGTTGTGTGGGCGAGCGTTTGCTGATGTCAACATTGCGAACAGTGCCCCATTGTGGCGGTGGGGTTAAGGTATGGGCAGGCATAAGCTATGGACAACAAATACAATTGCATTTTATCAATGGCAATTTGAATGCACAGAGTTACCGTAATGAGATCCTGAGGCCCATTGCCGTGCTATTCGTCCGCCACCGTCACCTCATGTTTCAACATGATAATGCAAGACCCCATGTCCCAAGTATCTGTACACAATTCCTGGAAGCTGAAAATGTCTCAGTTCTTTCATGGCCTGCATACTCACCAGACATTGAACATGTTTGGGATGCTCTGAATCAACGCGTACAACCGCGTGTTCCAGTTCCTGCCAATATCCAGGAACTTTGCACAGCCATTGATGAGGAGTGGGACAACATTCCACTGGCCACAATCAGCAGCCTGATCAACTCAATATGAAGGAGATATGTCGTGCTGCATGAGGCAAATGTGGTCACACCTGATACTGGGTGTTTCACAAACTGGATACTACCGTGCTCCGAGCACGCAAATTGGAGCACGGCAGGGTCGGCGTATGAGTCCGACTCAAAGTATGTGAAATGGCGCAGGGAGGGCACTTGAATGCGTACTCAGTTTGTATGCATAATTTATTTTGAAGCACGCATCGACGCAAGCTTCAACGGAAAGTATTCAAAGGAACATGATGCAACTACGTAAAAAATGACTCACATTTTCTTAGTCAAAGACTGAAGCGAGAGAAAATATACTCCGACTTCAGAATTAAGTGTTGCCTATTCACATCTCATATGTTGCCTGACTACAATATTTTAGTTTGATACCTTAATTAACACAGCATGTATTTATTAACTGGTTAGCTTAACTTGGCCAGAAATAATTGTTAGTTAGCTACCCACAAAGAATTGACATCTACCTTGGATAACATTGATTTTAGACCATTGTTGCCTATTATACTATCTGGTTAGCTACATTATTATGATTAACATTAACATTTGCTTTGTGTATATCTTGTTTCGTCTATTGCAATTGTCCTGGCTAGAAGAAGGAAGGATCAGTGAATGAGTAAGTCAATAGTCTTAACTGGCTGGCTAGCTAGCTAACCATGAATAATTGTCATCCCATATATCTAGCTGATAATTATGAAGTAAAATGTTTGCTTTGTGTATGTCTTGTTTAGTCTCTATTGTTACCATTGTTCTGGCTGGAAGGGAGTGAATGGGAATGGGAGATTCAGCGTGAGGTAATACAGTAGGGGGAGTGTGAGTGCTTCTCAAATATAATGTTTTATGCGTTCTCCACACTCTTGTACTCACAAGAACGTACTCAAGAGAACGTCCTCGGAGAATGCACTTGGAGCATGAGTTTGGAGCATGGTAGTATGCATATTGAGAAACACCCAATGCCTGGTTCTGATCCACTCCCCTATTCTGGTTCTGATCCACTCCCCTATTCTGGTTCTGATCCACTCCCCTATTCTGCTTCTGATCCACTCCCCTATTCTGGTTCTGATCCACTCCCCTATTCTGCTTCTGATCCACTCCCCTATTCTGCTTCTGATCCACTCCCCTATTCTGGTTCTGATCCACTCCCCTAGCTTTTTTTTAAGGTATCTGTGACCAACAGGTGCATATCTGTATTCCCAGTCAAATGAATTTATTCCAACTGACTGATTTCCTTTATGAACTGTAACTCAGTAAATTCTTTGAAATTGTTGCATGTTGCATTTTAGTTTCGTTCAGTGTATTTCTAAACAACTCCCCTTTTGTGTTTTGAAATGTACTGCTTTTACCTAGGCCGTATGGTATGTAGGCCTATTTGAACTGTTGTTATTATTACAGCCAGCTCCAACAGGACTTTATAATATATAAATCAAATCCAGATGTATATTGACCTGGGCAAGGTTTCGATTGATAAATGTTTTAATGTTTCTCATTCTAGACCCAATCCTGCCTCTCTGCTCTCCATGTTCATGACCTGATATGAACTGTCCAGGTCAGCAAATATCCAATCTGAGTCTGTCGAGACTCGCTCTGTGATTGGTTGGCAGTGACAGAGCTAAGAAGCTATTGTTTTTTTGTTTTTGTTTTTTACCCTCGCTACACAACTCCCGAATTTTGCTACTACGACAATTTAATTGCAGGGAGCATGTTTCCCCGGCTAAGCCCATGAAAAACAATAATCTGTGTTTAATACCTTTTTCCTGCGCTGCGACAGTGAAAAGAACCACTCCTTTCAGCAGAAAAGAGGCCTGGGCTTTGGCAGGGTATTACTGGCTCTGACTGTGGGCGGACTGTCAATAAACACACTACCTCAAATTAAATGTGGAAAAGAATAGTTGCCATTCTTTCCAGGCTTTTTGTGTTATTATTTTTTGGTTGATGCTCTTAGGCTTATAGTCACATCAGAAACAAGTACTGTACTTTTCTGATGTGGCTTGAGTATTTTCACTTAGTGCTAAAACAGACACAGTCTCTTTTAATAATGATTTTCCACGGTAATCTCGGTTAACTCTATTTTAATACCACACATGGCCTTATATGGATTTAGTTTAACATATTCAGATGAGTCCTTTTCCTTTCACCACTGTGATGGTTCGACCTTCAATGTTAACCCATATAAATAGCATTCGCTGCACTCAACTCTGCATCACACTGGCATCAACACATGTAAAGAGGGACAGAGAAAAGCTATGAAAATGTGTTTACTGCTATATACACAATGATCTGCTTTGTGTTCCACCATCCGAGGCCTGCGGGATACGACCCTTATCAGTCACACTTGCTGCAGAAATGGGAGCTGCCAAGGCGACCACGGCAGAGTATCCTGGCTCGCACCACAGATTGATCGGCTCCAACCAGAACTGTCCCTTAATTACAGTAGAGGGTGAAAGGCGACAGTGAGACAGTTTTAAATGCACACTGCCTGGCCAGTAGACATGATTTATGAATCGTTATTATTCGAGGGGGGCGACCGGAGTCTGCGTAGTGCTCCTGTTATTAATATTTTAAATATGGCTTGTTTGTTATCAGGGCAGACACAGCTGCTCCCAGTTCATCTATGCACAGAGACTTGCTTTCATGTGACCGACAATTCAAGTTGTTACGCGTCAAAGCGACCTCACAACCACATTCCTTCCATGCAGTATTGTAAGCGTATATCAGACACAGCAGTACACCTTCAAAAGCGGTGACTGAAATAATATGGCTGCCTACCTCTGAGAATGGCTGATTCTGTTGCTTGCGCAATCTCTCTTCTGTACTGTATATGCAAGGCCCAGACTCTGTAAGACAGTCTGAAGCGTCCGCCGCCTCTTTGCTCTGAAACTGAAACTAGAGCCCTTGTTTGTATCCACCACCCTGGATGTTAGGATTTGAATCAAATGGTGGCTAATAAACAAAGTCTGTCTTTGGAAGGAAACGCTGGACTCCAGCCTCCTTCATGTCAGTGCTGACCGCCAATGTTTTGGAGCTGCAATCTGTCTGTGGGATCATTCATTGGACAGCTACTCACCAGGGTAGATGCAACATATTGCGCCTAGCCTTTTGCTACAGGGCTGAAATTAAACCAGTGCATTGCTGCATTTAAAGGCCTTGGATATCCAATCCAATCATGGTACTGTACACGTCACTCCTGATTTTCAGGTTTGTCTGAAGTTTGTTCAGACGGTTAAACGATCCACAACTGTGGGCTACAGCATGACTTCACTACCTGCTGCTGTGTGTCACGGTTAGCCTGACCTCTGAACTCTATCACAGTGATCTGTCTGACTGTTCTAAAAGGCTTGTTACCAGTTACTGCCCTCCCTGCCAGCCCAAATGAATTCCCAGCAGTCTCGCTAACCCCCTGACGCACCGGGATCAGCGGCTAATTGCTCAGACAATGTTTGCAGAGACGACGGGTATCGTGTCCCTTGGCAAGGTTTCAGTGCTGCATTATGCAGAGCAGTGGGAGGAGAGGGGGTAGAGGGGGACCGGCGCATCCCCTGGGGAGGTGACATGATCCCCATGGCGGGGGCGAGGGGGAGTAATTGGGACCAGCGAGTGAATAAAGACAACTTTATTACATTACAGACGGGTCAAGGCACACAGCACAGTCCTTGCCTGGCGTTCAGATAGAGCTGCCTGCTCACGCTCCGTGTACACACACACACACACACACACACACACACACACACACACACTGGGTTGTTTATCGGTTTATCTTCCCCTCTCTGTGATTAACACTGATCGCCATGCCGACGGCTCGAAACAAATTTCAGGCAGCTGTCATGCTTATGTCCCCTTTATCACTCTAATTTGGGGGGTAGGGGAGGAAAATGGCAGGAAAACATACTGCCCCCCCCCCCCCCCCCCCCCCTGTTTTGTTCTGGTCAGGCCTAGTATAACCAGTTGAATCCTAATGACCTTGTTATTTTGATCCAACGCAGAGGCGACGGATTCTATTTGTTTCCCCATCTGTCTCATCAATTTGTACCTGAGGCTGAGTACTTCATACAGCGGGTGCTGTTGCAAGAAGCCACAGTGGAAGTAGAGTATGTGACTTGACTTAAGCAAGTTCCTTCATAGTTTTAGCTCAAACTTTAGTTTCAGCATGGTTTAAATAGGGTAGGCTAGCTTGATGGCTTAAACTGGTATAGCACAATCTAATACCATTGGGAGAGGAACTGTTACCTAACCAATGTCATTGTTTACACATGTATATAAAGACATGTTTGTTTAAAAGCTTTGTGCTTAATTGTTATGTGGAGGTTAGCATAGCAAGGTTACGGATTGCCCTTGTTCATCCCTATGGCCTGGTTCTGATTGCTACCCTCGGCTCATTGAGGTGATTGGTTGGAGCCGGGCTGCGGTGCATGATGGGCACATGCTCCAGTGCCTCCATTGTGCCTCCCTGCATGGCAAAGCTGGATCCAGAGCAAGGCCCCCTTTTGTTGATGTCATCACCACAGGCTGCCTTACCTACCGAGGCATGATTCGATATCCAGCCAACAAGGCTCAGATCATCTCATGGGTCATCATGGCCTTCATCCCAAAATTCATCTGAAGACAGGTCTTAGGACTGGTCAACAATGTGGCTCATCCATTCACTCAACTCAATTGGATTGTTGTTTAATTGAAGGGAGAAGAGATTGATTGACTCAATTAAGGAATCGGTGAGCTCGTTTGCAGAAGCGCCGATCTGTGTTTTTGAACAGACTGAGGACGGCCAGGTTTTGAATGTTTCCTTTGAAGACGCGCTGCCAGACCATCCGTCTGAGGTTTCTTTGATGAGCATCTGTCAGTTTCTGGAACCAGGCATCTCGTTTGGCAGCTGAACAACCGAGTATCATTTATAAAAAAATGGAGCATCGCTACACTGGATGCTTCTGAACCGGCGGGTTAATTTCCGTGTTAGAGGCTTATCGGTGTTGGCCACATGAGTGAGAGCAGCCAATCATGTCAGGCCTTTGAACACGACCCCTCCGCCAGTCAGTCAGTCACTGGGGGGTGGGGGTGTGTGTCTAGCTTATTTCACACTGCTGCCATGGGGACCGACTGTGATTACAAAGCCACCTATCAGTGCACACATGGCTGTAATTAAAACCTAGCCCACTAATTCCACGCAAACAAACACAGATAATGCCTACGAGGACCCAACCGGGACCATCTCTCCCCCCTCCCTGCCCTCCCCTTGTCGCGCATCACTGCATATCGTGTACAAGTTCATTATGACACTCTTTCTCTCTTGGCTGCCAGTTGCAAACTGTGCCGCTGTGGCAGACACATTTTTGTCAAAGTCAGGAAGTCTCTCTCTCTCACACTCACATTGGCCTTCCACTTTTTTTCTGTACTTTCCAAAGGCTTTTTGAGTTTGTGTTGTACGACAGGCTCTCAGACTAGACCTCTATGTCAACGCTTTAGACAAATCCTACACACACACACACACACACACACACACACACACACACATACACACACACCACCACCCCAACCCTCACGAATAAACTACAGAGCCCTCTTCTACACAATTGCACTGAGCAGCCAATGTCCCATCAGCTGCTAGTCCCAGCCCCTCACCCCGACAGGAAACCTCTCTCTGTCAGCATAGGTCCTGTAATGTGGGATTGGGGGGGGTCTGTCTTGATTTGATCTGGACCTTGAGGTTGGGCTGTGTCAGGGAAAAGGGGAGTGGGCACGGAGTGCAATAGAAGCATGAGCGCCAGTGGGCTAGGGGTAGATGTTCACGTTCTGTAACCCTTGCCATGCAATCGCCTGATTAATTATTTTATTTTGGCCAGTAGTGAGATTGGTATGTGAATATGGTGATTCATTTCTGTCACACCAGGGAAAGGAAGAGGTGTTCTTCCTTTTAGGGTTCAGTATTTTTCAAAAGGGAAATTCCAATAGAATGTTCTCTATCATTGACCGACTAGAACAGAGGCAGCGCAACCCTGACTCCCATCCTAACTCCACAAGCATGGTAATGAGTCTGTGGTCTGGCTGGCAGAGAGGACGAGGCCATCCTTTCCCTTACCGCACACCTTTCTCCCATGTCTGTTTACCCTACTGATCCAGACCTGCTATCTCTCATTCTGCTGCCGTCTGAGATTGACAGGCAGTGTCACCTTTTAAACATTGTGAAGATCCACTTCGTAGGATGTTAAGGCACAATTGTAATGGAATCTATCGTAATAAAGATTTCTGACCCGTGTTGTATTTCTGTCCCACTTTCCAAAAATGTCATTCTTATGTGGAAGAGCAATTATTATTTTTTTTGTCTTAAAATGTTTTATATTTTAAAATTCTGTCACCTGGGGAAAAAAAAAAATGTTCAGTCTGAAACAAGACCTGGTAATTAATGAACTCTCCAGTCTACTTCAGCTTGTCCCTCCATGTACCCTGTCTTGTTATTGGGGATTGTCCCTCCATGTACCCTGTCTTGTTATTGGGGATTGTCCCTCCATGTACCCTGTCTTGTTATTGGGGATTGTCCCTCCATGTACCCTGTCTTGGTATTGGGGATTGTCCCTCCATGTACCCTGTCTTGGTATTGGGGATTGTCCCTCCATGTACCCTGTCTTGTTATTGGGGATTGACCCTCCATGTACCCTGTCTTGTTATTGGGGATTGTGAGCAGCATTATATTTGTCTGATTTTCCAGTTTGTGAGTCCAGTCGAGCCACTGTCGGCTGGTTAAATGGAGCTTGCTAGCAGTGGGGCTGTTCAATTTCGATGGCTGGCCATGCCGCAAAGAGAATTATGGCCTGAAATAACGAGGACTGGAGGAGAATGAAATTCTCTGAATCAGGTGATGCTGGACTATCTCCTCTCTGTATTAATTAAAATATCAATTTATGCCCTGTATCAATTTATGGCTTATTTCTCCGCTATCTCTGTCACCTTGGCTTCATAACCAGAGCCACACCAGCCCAGTAGCTCGTGGAGCGAGTCTCATTTTCGGGACGGTGTAATTTCCAAGTGGACTTCTCTGCTTGAGATGGCGCCTCCTTAAATTGGACGGGCCGGTGATGGGGGTAAAGGAGCGAGGCGCTTCTCGGTGGCACAGGGGTGTGCCGCCCGCCATTGCCTCTGCTTTGGAACATGATTTGTTGCAGGGTCACGTCCCATAAACCCGTGCTCCCCACAGTCACAGTCAGCAACAGTGTCTAGCAACAGAGAAGGAACTAGCTACAGCCGCAGCCCGAGGTTAGTGTTTTACAAATTGAAAAAAGTCCCAGTAAATCACTCTACTTTTTACCCCCTCCCCGGAGCCTTCTGCACATCACAGCCTTGACTCCTTTAATAGGAGAGTGTGTGGTTTGAGACTGTGTTAGTATGCACGTCTGCATCAGCTTGTGTCTATGAGTACTGGCACTGGTAGACTGTAGTGCAATATGAAGAGACTCCCTGAAAACACTTTTCGTAGCAGGTTAGGAGAGCATTTCAGCTACCCTAACCTTCCTAAGCATAACCTAATTCTCATAACCTGCTGAGAAAAGTCACCAATATGACTGCGAAAATTAAAAATGACCCCATTTCCTGGGGTCTACTTCCTTTCGTCACTTCTCTTCAACCAGGAAAGTCTACCTGACGGGGTTCTGAGGAGGAGAGCTCGAGTGAGTGAAGTGATTTTGTTTTAATGGTAATAAGTGTACTCAGGGAAAGTAGTCCCTTTCATCGCAGCACTACGGTAATGAGACGCAGCCTCAGACGTCTCCTGCACTCCGTATGGCCTCCGGGAATCACAGATGGAGAGTCCCAGGTACCGGGATACAATTATCAGCCATTATCTTCAGTTTAGCAATTTAATAAGGCAATGACTGATCGAAGACGGGCACTTGAAAGCGAGTACTGAGGGAGGGGGGAGTACTTCAGCTCTTTTCATTTGTCAAAAGGAGGGACCGTTCTGTGACTGTCCCGCAGCCGTGGAAAAACAGCTCATTATTTCCTGGCTAAATTGAACAAATCAAAGAATTCCCAAATGATGAAAGAAACAGGGCTTCCATTTATCTTCAACTCTAAAACACCCCCACCACCCCATCCCTCCCACCTGGATGCTTAGGCATCAGGATCAGGTGTGTGCGCCTGTGTGTGTGCATGTATGTTTGTTGGAGAGGCTAGAGGAGGAATGTGTCAAATCAAGCTTCTCTGAAGCTCAGGAAGACGACCGCAGGAGTGATCCACTTACCCTGTCATAGTAGTTGGATAGGATACGAGAGACGAGGACCGGTCGTACAGGAAACACGAGTTTGGGAATGTGGTACTGAGCCCAGTGTGTGCTTTAGCTCTGTGCTACCTGAGAGCAGCAAGAGGTGAGAAAGACCACCTTTCACACCATGAAGGAGGAAAGGAAATAGCTTTGGGTGCCATGTTGGACAAAGTCACTTTATAATAATTTCCATAATCAGTGGGATTCTACATGAAGCCCTATCAATAAAAAGGGCACAACCTTCATGCATTATTCACCTACTGATAATCTGAATCATAAAATTAAGACCCGTGAGATCAATGTGATGTAGAATTATTGATTCTACCTATGTATAACACAATCAAACGTTGACAACCTATATAATTCACACCAGCAGCTGCAAGTTTCAAACACACAGCCTCAAGACAAGAAAACTGAGGTGCTAAAGGAAAGACACTTACTCCTCTTCTCGTTTCTTCTCTTCGGAAATAAGCCGTAAATAGTCGACTGGTTTGACTTGATATTGTTGTTCCCTCAAGCGAAGGCTGCATACCTCTTATAGATCACAAAGATACAGGCTCTTTGCTATCACAAAGACCTCCCACATATCTGCAAATATCCCCTCTGTACCATGGCAGAGGAGGGAAGGGGTGAACATCGAGGCCAGGCAATAGAGCACTTACGACGCAAATGCATATCTGATCAGAACACAATTGACTTTTCTGTGTCAGTCTTCCAAACCCCTATGCCCCCCTTGTTATTTTGACTAGAACTACAGTATCTGTTGGTTTCTAAGGAAACAGATGGTAAACATGGCAGAAACATTGGAGGGGGAGCGTTCACACAATCCACGAAAGCTGTTGACGTGGTGTGAGACTTTATTAGTTTCTAATGTGTGTGTGTGAGACAAGCAACCACCAGGGTTACTGGAGACCTGGGTAAAGAGACGCACACCATTTAAAAGACCAGCCTTGACCAACTTGAGAAGAAACGACCTGTACACAATGGACTCTGATTAACAACTACTGGTCAATGGAGCTAATGTGTGTCATTTGTCACCTTGACTTGGTCACTGACTTGGCAGTGCAGGTGCCACGTTGTTTTTGCTGCAACTTAAGTTGTAGGCACGTTGGGTGTTGTTTGTGGTGACTAATTACTTTTGTGTCAAAGGCTGAATCCTTAGAGACCATAGCCAACATACAGACTTGAGATGGGGATTCAGAAAAGTCTTGCTATGTTTTGATAATACACAGCAATCAGTGGGATCTTGTTGAGGATTTAGGCTTTTCTGTCAAGTCTCCACTTTTGGACTTTTTTTCTTTTTTTTTCTTCTTTGTTCTCCGTCGGGGTTGATTTGACATTGTGGCTCGAAAGTGCATGCTCAGCACAGACTCTCTGGGACTGGGTTCTCAGCTAAGACTCTGGCTAACCTCAAGGTGCTCAGCACAGACTCTCTGGGACTGGGTTCTCAGCTAAGACTCTGGCTAACCTCAAGGTGCTCAGCACAGACTCTCTGGGAGTGGGTTCTCAGCGAAGACTCTGGCTAACCTCAAGGTGCTCAGCACAGACTCTCTGGGAGTGGGTTCTCAGCTAAGACTCTGGCTAACCTCAAGGTGCTCAGCACAGACTCTCTGGGAGTGGGTTCTCAGCGAAGACTCTGGCTAACCTCAAGGTGCTCAGCACAGACTCTCTGGGAGTGGGTTCTCAGCGAAGACTCTGGCTAACCTCAAGGTGCTCAGCACAGACTCTCTGGGAGTGGGTTCTCAGCTAAGACTCTGGCTAACCTCAAGGTGCTCAGCACAGACTCTCTGGGAGTGGGTTCTCAGCGAAGACTCTGGCTAACCTCAAGGTGCTCAGCACAGACTCTCTGGGAGTGGGTTCTCAGCTAAGACTCTGGCTAACCTCAAGGTGCTCAGCACAGACTCTCTGGGAGTGGGTTCTCAGCTAAGACTCTGGCTAACCTCAAGGTGCTCAGCACAGACTCTCTGGGAGTGGGTTCTCAGCTAAGACTCTGGCTAACCTCAAGGTGCTCAGCACAGACTCTCTGGGAGTGGGTTCTCAGCTAAGACTCTGGCTAACCTCAAGGTGCTCAGCACAGACTCTCTGGGAGTGGGTTCTCAGCTAAGACTCTGACTAACCTCAAGGTGCTCAGCACAGACTCTCTGGGAGTGGGTTCTCAGCTAAGACTCTGGCTAACCTCAAGGTGCTCAGCACAGACTCTCTGGGAGTGGGTTCTCAGCTAAGACTGGCTAACCTCAAGGTGCAACAGCACCTGCTGAAACTCCTCCTCGTTAAAATGTGGAAGGGATTAGAGGCACAAATCCTGTAGTGGCGAGAGAGCTCGCCACCACGGCCTCCACATCGCCCATTTGGAAAACGTTGTTTGTTCGCCCCGCTCTGAGCGACCTCTGAGTGAATCATATTAGCGGACGGAGTTGAGTGCTCGAGGTGGACGGAGGAGGGTTTGGGAGGGCTAGGTGGAGGGAGAACAGGAGGTGTGAAGAGTGGTTCTCTCCGGATGAAATCGAACCACAGTAATGATCTACAAGTTCAGGACCTGACAGCGTTTGGCCATAATGAGGGTCGCAGTAATTCCAACAAATTACATCCAGCATGCCGCACTGGGCGGCCGGTCCCTCCGTCGTTTACTGAAAAAAGCTCATTGAAAAAATATAATACCTCCAACCTCTGCTCTTTTGATTAGCACTCACTCTAGACTCCCTGTGAGCTAAATGAGTTGATACCGGGGATGCAGTATTTAGTGGAATAGATGAAGCCATTTAGACATGGTAAAAAGGTAAAGCCTTCCAGCAGGAAATGGAGACATTTGGGCCGGTCGGGCTGGTGATTATGAAATATGGAGAAGGCAAGTTATGGACAGTCTTCCATACTTTGACTGCGTAATTAGAAACGATACCGTCGTCTAAGTGAATGGATTAGTTTTGGCTCCTCCAGTTTGTGGGATACAATGAAATATGATAATGCCATTACTCCATTACACATCCTCAAGGTTTAGGCCTATTTTCTATCAAGCTCCAAGTGTTTGGGGAATAACAAACATCCTCCCTGTACTACACAGGTGTAGACTAACAGGGAAATGCTTACTTATAGGCCCTTCCCAACAATGCAGAGAAAATAATAGAAAAATAATAACACAAGGAATGAATACATAATGAGTAACTAACTTTGATATACACGGGATACCAGTACCGAGTTCATGTGCAGGGGTACAAGGTAATTGAGGTAGATATGTACATTTACAGTGTATTCGGAAAGTATTCAGACCCCTTAACTTTTTTCCCACATTTAGTTACGTTACAGCCTTATTCTAAAATAGATGAAAATGTGTGTAGGTTGATGAAGAAAAAACCTAATTTAAACCATTTTAGAATAAGGCTGTAACAAAATGTGGAAAATGTCAAGGGGTCTGAATACTTTCCGAACGCACTGTAGGTAGGGATAAAGTGACTAGGCAACAGGATAGGTAATACATATCAGTTTAAGATCAATTTCACAAAAATATCATCTGAAATATGTTTGCTCTAATGCTCAGAGGCTCCAGACCCATAAATGAGCCAAATAATCAATTGTTCATGCAACACAGTCTGTACCACATTGATTAGTGTCTTCTGCTGTGAGACACTGAATCTTCTTTGATTGTTATGCAAGTTAGGTTTCAGAGAGTATAAGTAGTTGCACCTAGAAGGATCCACGACTGCACTGAGACAATGTCCTTGTGCCACTGGCATTTTACATGATTATTGTTTAAATCCCCCTTTTACCATAGTCTTGTGTTATCAGGGCCCCATTGAAACCAACTTCCTTTTCCTTTCCAGCAGACACATGAAGGAAATCTGTGAGACAACATCTGGGAGCGATTGTGTACGATCAATGCAGCGCTCTCGATCATACTTCCTTCTGTCGACCAAAGCCTCTTTTCAAAAGGCTTCGCTATCCCTAGTCACTGTGTGATTGTGTTCATTAGATGGGGTTGTAGGCTCACATAGGCAGCGGAGTCACTCACTAGCCATCTCAAGGTCCTCTTCCCTATTAAAACTGCTAATGTAGTCCAAAGGAGCTACCCATGCTCGTTATGTAAATGGTGTTTCAGGAAGAACCGAAAGAAAAGTTTACAAAGTGTTTAGTTACGGGAAAAAAGCAGGTGGATGACTTTCTATGTCACAAATAGTCTAACCCTGGCTGTAAAGGATAGCGGCTGTAAACCTGGCACATTAAGGGAGAGGTTGGCACCTGTGAGGTTGGATGTTTGGTGGTGCCAGTGGCAGGCTCCTTACCTAGCCAACGCCACAGGTGCGGCCCTGAAGTCATGGACACCTGCCAGTCTGGGGAGCCAACCTTCCCAGAGTTCCACAGGGCCTCTCTCTTAAGAGGGAGTGAGAGAAGGGAGGATGCTGCCTAATCATCTGGCTTGGAGCTGCTGGGTCTCCTTTTCACTGTGTTGGTTACTTCATGAACTTAAGCAGGTAGTTTCGCATGCTCATTATGTATTGCTGTTGAGTGTGTCTCCAATTACCTTAACAATTGTAGAAAGGCCCTTGTTATACATTTCCTGCTAAAGTAATTATTATTATTTTAATTTTTTACAATTTCATTGAACCCATTTAAGAGCAAAGCAAATAATGTTATTGCCGTGTTCCTAATTGCATTTTTAAAATGCACATTGTGCTGGAACGGTTATTACATTCAAGAAGGGTTGGACAGTGTTGTCTATCCTTCGTTCAGCATGAATAGCTCATGAACGGGATGATTCCATACTAAGTTTCTACATGCATCATTGTTGCTCCCTATTTCCGGTGACCTCCTGGTAAAGGTCATTAGGATCGTGAAGTTCAAGTCAACTTTTCCTCATGAGGGCCTTTCAATGGGAAATGTCCGCGTTCCTTGAAAGTATTTACACTGGGGTTCGTATTGAAATGAGGAGCCATTTCAATACGAACCATTTGAGGAGACATTTCAACCCCCCCCCCCCCCCTCCGCCACACTCTCTGGCTATTCATCACCGGGTCTTATACATATCCCATTTCCAATAAGCCCAACTTCAATTTACAAAGTACTTTGCATGTGAAGGTTAATCAATAAGTGGAGAGACAGCACATCCTTGTTACAAGAGCAGCACCTGCTTCTGCTGCTTAGCCTCAGCCTCAATCATTCATTAGTCTGCACAGCAAAAGAGAACAACTTATCTGATTCTAAACAAATATGCTCATCAACGGAATCCCATGGGGAATGAACCGTGTGTGTGTGTGTGTGTGTGTGTGTGTGTGTGTGTGTGTGCAGGCGTGTGTGTGCGCGCAGGCGTGCATGAGTGCATGCAAGGTTATAGCAGCGTTTGTTTGCCATGGCAGAGTATCATTTGAAAACATGAATTGTTATTGATTTGTGTACTTCTAAAAGTCAGTGAAGTGTAGAGATTAAAGTTGTGCGTTATAATAGATAATGTAGACCTTGAATCAGTCTGCCTTGTAGGACGTGGGCCTTTCATACCTAGACATCTGGCTGAAGGGTGGCTGGTATGCTCAGATTTGTTTCGGCAAGTCAAGTAGTGACGCTAGAGTTGATTCGAAATGATGTTTTTAATCCTTTCAGTGAAATGTATTTTCTAGGTGCTCATCTAGATGTATTTTCCAGCGTACTCTGGATCATACTTTAAAATGTGGATGGAAAAAAGAAAAACGGCGTAGAAAGTTTGCTCTCCCTCAGCTCCTAAAGTTGGGAGATGGTTGTTTAGCTGTCACATTCTGTCTCCAAGTCCCAAGATCCCTCTCTTTATTAGAATAAACTCTACTCCCAGTCCCCGCCCCACTTTTTTATGCAATTGCATGGCGCCTCCAATAACAGCGCACGGCCAAACGATAATGATTAAAATACACATTTTCTAATCCTTTTCCCAGTCGAAGGGCATTGATCCATGCTCTAAGTGAGAAATGATGTCTCCTCCCATGTAGAAAAATCTCATTACCAGTCTTGCTGGCTCGCGAGGAGCTGTTTACATGCCTTAACAATTCTGCTGGAGTGGAACCAACAAGACAATTGCACTGACAATATTGTCTCCTCGCACCTCTCCCCCGCTGCCTTAGACCCCCCCCCCCCCCCCCCGCACTGATTCACTCTCTCTCACGTTTCATCTCTTAAATTGTGCTGAAATATTTAAGTGCTCGGGTGAATGCGGCTTGATGGCCAACAGCGCTCTCTCTCCACTCTTTTTTTGGTGCATAATGCCTCTTTTAAACATGCGCTGGAACAGTGCTTGTTCCATTTAACCTGAAATGAAGGCCACTATTCCACTTGTTCCTATGCCTTCTTTCCACCGAGAAGGACCTATTGCACTTAGCCCAAAATCAATTCAGCAGAGAAATTCATTGTTGAGAATTCATCCCTCAAAGAGAGGAGGCAGAGAGGGAGGGAGGGAGAGGGAGGGATGGAAAAAGTTGTTCTCTCCTTTTGTTGCATGTCATCCCACCAGAAAATGATTGATGCATGATCATTTGTGGGCCTATGAAAAATTGGATTCGGGCAATCTGTGTTTGACCATTTTAAAATGCATGAGTCATTCTTCTCTCTCCCATGTCAAAAGCTCAATGAGGAAAAATAGAGTACATGAACATCATCAACTGACAAGGTCGATATCCGCTCATAATGGGAGCTGGAAATGGCAAACGTTTTTATTCATTTTTTTTGTATTTTATTCATTTTTTAATTTTTTCTCTCCTCTCCGGTCTCTCCTCTCTTTCTCCTCTCTCTCCTTTTTCTTCTCTCTCTCCTTCCACTCTGTTTCTCTCAATCCATTAACTTTCTGACCCTAATGTGCCTCTAATATAGTTAGTAAATTACGCAGTGTAAGCAGAGCCTTCATTGCGTGGTCACATTAAGTAAAAGGTGGAGAGGGATACGTTAAATAACTGCTAAGCTATGGAGATAGAGAAAATCTAGGCTAGCTAATGGGGTTTTTCACCACTGGTATGAGTTGCAAGGGTCATGTGTCTCACAGCTGTGTGAGGTGTATTTAAATTCAAAGTGAGACTCGCTGTGTGAATTCCTGCATTAGTTAATGCTTTTTTCTATTTATGTCATGTTTTCAAAACTCAGAAGAAACTGAAACGTGTGGTCTTGGCTTTTGGCTCTTAGGTTCCCAACTTAACTGGTTCAGTTTGATCCTCTCGACCTTAGTGTAAATAGTATGCTAATTTTTCTGTCAGGTGACATGGCGAGGATACCGATATAATGTAATGGACAGGTGTTCAAGTAGTGCACCTACAAGAGATTCCTCCCTCTCTTACCATGCTGGTGATTTCACCCATGGCGAACACTCAGAAGCCAAGAGCCCAAGGTCTCTACCTGCTGCGGTGTATCTCATGATAAATAAGACCCGTCTCTCCGGCAGCCCTTCAGCGCCAAGGGTAAACTCAGCTGCGTCGGTTAGCGAGTGTCATCCTCGAGTGCAACACCACAAATGATGCCAGCAGAGGTGCTGATTTGGTGACAGAATACTTGTAGCAGACAAATCGACAACAGATTGCCTCCTTTATTTTCAAGGGTAAAAAAAATGTTTTGTTAGTCTAATGGGGGGACAGGAACAGAACATGCCAGGTGTGTAATGTTCTTCCCAAGCCAAGTCCATTAGTTAGAATGCAGGCGTAATTGCCTTTTCAGAAAGCCAAGGTTTTTTCACATTTCTTACATGTTTGGCTCCACTAAAGGCTCTCAAGTGTATCGGAGAGCTTAGCAACTGGATTCAGGTCCAGACCACCTTGCACTAGAGGAGGCTGACACCTGCTATCATAACTACAGTGGTTGCTCCACTAAAAGTTTTGCGATTGTGCTGCGGGACTTAGAGGTAATTTGTGGTTTAGTATGGTACCCTGCGTCACCACTTCATTGCTCCAGACCAGCGCAAGGGGGAATTACAGCACTGATTATGCTTTTGGGTGCTACTGTGTCTCTATCTGACAATGTGTGGGCGACATAAACCTAAATAGTAACTGATAATTGTGTACAACGTCAGTATTACTTACTAAAACTGTTACGCTAAGTTTTTCATTATTTTGCTCTTCCTGTAGTACTGTAGGCCACTCCCGACCAGTCGCATTGTACAGCGCTTGAGTGGTGCAACGGTCTAAGACACTGCATAGCAGTACAAGCTGTGTTGCTACAGATGCTAGTTCAATACCCGTGCCGGCCTCGACTGGGAGACCCATGAGATGACTGTAGGTTTTTGGTGTCTCTCCCTAAAACCAGAAATAAATAATTGTAAATAACCTTGCTTTATTTTAAAATGAATGATGGGGTGAGACACCATGTTCAATAATGTCCTTTTTCTTGCTCATTTTACGTTATTTGAAAACAAAATCATCTTCAAAATATAATTTTTTAAACAAAGCGATTATTATTATTTTAGAATTATATAAAAGCCCGTTGCATATTCTCACAGATATATTATTAACCCTGTTATTAGCAGGACAATATATATTGGTCAAATTGTTCATGGCTCCTGAGTGGCACACAATGGGATAGCCTTGCAGTTCTCCAGCTGTATTCACTGAAAGTGCACGAGGTTCACGGCATGAGGGCAGAGGGCACAGGATAGACCGCAGAGCTGCACACAGAAGAAGGACCTAGCCCATGGGGAAGGGAGGAGGGGTGGACTCCCACCCCGCCACATTGGGTAGCACAGAGCAACACTTTAAGGGGCATTGCACTAATAATGGCGCTGACTAGGGAAACGTTCCTGTTGTTCTTAGTGCCAGTCTGCATGTTTAAACTAAAATAATGTAACTAGTAATGGCATCTTTATGCTTTCCTAAATAAAATAATAATAAAAATACTCTTTCAAAATGCCAATGTTTAATTAGTTATGGATCCATATCGAATTACTATGGGAATAAATATCACAGAATTACAGGAACAACGTTGTCTAATGAAGGTAAACAAATTGTTGCTTACTGGAAAATATTATTTCAAACACACACGGTCACGTTGTACAGCGCCATTATGGCTATTAGCAGGTAGCTGGACAATAGACTTACAATGGGGCAAAAAAGTATTTAATCAGCCACCAATTGTGCAAGTTCTTCCACTTAAAAAGATGAGAGGCCTGTAATTTTCATCATAGGTACACATCAACTATGACAGACAAAATGAGAAAAAAAATCCAGAAAATCACATTGTAGGATTTTTAATGACACACACACACACACACACACACACACACACACACACACACACACACACACACACACACACACACACACACACACACACACACACACACAAACTGTCTGAAATTAAAATGGCGTAACAGTGCCTCCTTGTCTCGTCTGTATCTTTTCCTCCTGGAATATGACAGCTCTGAAAATAAGAGGCGAAGAGTCCCTTGAAAGTATTCTGGTGTTTCTAGTAGTCGTTTCAATGCAAGTAGATAGTAGGCCTCCACTTATAAAAGGTGTCCCTCTCTCTCAAATGTACATAGCGAGTTGGAAAGAAAGGTAAGTGTTCTTCTGATCACGGCAAAATGAGTTATTCTAGTGACAGGCATATACACCTGTTGTCTCAATCCCAACGTGCAGCTGAACACTATGCTCTGAGGCACATTAGAGAGGACTCGTTTATTAAAAGGCCTAGTTTAGATATCATGTGAAGGATGGAGTTAGAAGTTAACTAATGAGTCATGAAAGACACACTCCCCTGTGGAAGCAGCATTTTTCTGATAAGGCTGCCCAAGAAAATAGTGCTCTGCAACACTGTCTCCTAGACTGTTAATATACTGAACAAAAATATTAACGCAGCATGTAAAGTGTTGGTCCCATGTTTCATGAGCTGAAATAAAGATGCCAGAAAAATATGCACAAAGAGATTATTTCTCTCAAATTTTGGAATATGAAATTAATTGAGAGAAATGGCTGATGCCGGGGACTTGGTGGCTGTGGGAACCTGTGCTCTGTCTGGAGCTTGGTCGTGATCATCGCCAGATGTACTGGTATCTATGTAGGGACATAGAGGGGTCATCTGAGCTTTGGAGGTCGATAGTATAACATGAGGTTGGGAACAGATTTGGTTGTGTTCTGGGTGTATCTGTCATCAGAAGATATCACACTTTTCTGTGTCAAGTAAAAGCAACATGGAAGATAGTTGCCACCTCGGGAGGAGGAACCGTCAGCTGAACTGTTTTACAATGGTATTTTGGTGAGCACTGAGGACTTGTACCCATGAAATGAATAAACAGCTGTTGATACCAACTATGAGCCCAGTTGTTTTAAAAACTCTTAAAACTTCTTACGGCTAGGGGTTCCGCTAGCGGAATTCGCAAAATTCAAAAATATTTTTTAGAAATATGTAACTTTCATACATTCACAAGGTGTTTTTCAAATATCTATTCAATAATATATCAACCAGGGCAATTGGCTTTTCAGTAGGAGCGAGAGGAAAAATGACTACCTGTCTTTTACGCAAGAATCACTCTGAGAGCCCTCAGCTGGCCACTTACGCAATGTAGTTGTTTACGCTCATTCTTCAACATAAAGGTGTGAAACTACGTCAAAATGCTGTAGACACCTTAGGGAATACATAGAAAAATTAATCTGGTTGATATCCCTTTCAATGGCCAATAGGGGTGCATAGGAAGACAACGGTTTCAAAATAAGAGGCACTTCCTGATTGGATTTTCCTCAGGGTTTCGCCTACAATATCAGTTCAGTTGTACTCACAGACAATATTTTGACACTTTAGAGTTTTCTATCCTAAGCTGTCAATTATATGCATAGTCTAGCATCTGGTCCTGAGAAATTGGCGGTTTATTTTGGGAACGTTATTTTTGCAAAAATAAAAATAGTGCCCCCTAGTTTCAAGAGGTTAATGCAACCACTGTGTCAGATTTCAAAAAAGCTTTACGGAAAAGCAAACCATGCAATAATCTGAGTACGGCGCTCAGACACAAAAACATGCCATGCAGATACCCGCCATGTTGTGGAGTCAGTAAAAGTCAGAAATAGCGTTAGAAATATTAACTTTGATGATCTTCATCAGAATGCACTCCCAGGAATCCCAGTTCCACAGTAAATGTTTGTTTTTGTTCGATAAAGTCCATTTGTGTCCAAATATCTCCTTTTGTTAGCGCGTTTGGTAAACAAATCCAAACTCACGAGGCGCGGGCCAGTCCAGGTGAAAGTTCAGACGAAAAGTTAAAAAAATTATATTACAGTTCGTAGAAACATGTCAAACGGTGTATAGAATCAATCTTTAGGACGTTTTTAACATAAATCTTCAAAAATGTTCCAACCGGAGAATTGCTTTTGTCTTTAGAATTGCAATGGAACGCAGGTCACTCTCACATGCGCGCGTGATCAGCTCATGCCACTATGGCAGACCTCTGGTTGAATCAGCTCTCATTCATACCCACTTCACAGTAGAAGCCTCAAACAACGTTCTAAAGACTGTTGACATCTAGAGGAAGCATTAGGAAGTGCAATATGACCCCTTAGACACTATATTTGATAGGCAATGAGTTGGAAAAACTACAAACCTCAGATTTCCCACTTCCTGGTTGGATTTCTCTCAGGTTTTCGCCTGCCATATGAGTTCTGTTATACTCAGACATCAATCAAACAGTTTTAGAAACTTCAGAGTTTTCTATCCAATACTACTAATAATATGCATATATAGCTTCTGGGCCTGAGTAGCAGGAAGTTTACTCTGGGTACGCTTTTTGTGAAAATGCTGCCCCCTATCCCAAACAGGTTAAACAGAGTGGGGGAACCACCAATTCTAAAAAGGATTACCGCACCAGACTAAAGTTCCTATCAACCTAAAACACAATCCCGGAGACTGTTTGGGCTCCTTAACACAATGCCATTATTATTACGAGTGATCAATTCACCCCCCTCGGTGCCGCAGGCCAGAGGCGATCAACAATGGAGTTGCCTGGGAAATGAGAGGGTAGGGTGGGTGCTCTACGTTTTAATCTGAATTAAGTGGGAAAAGGCACACTTTAATGCACAAGACTGGACATGTCACTGGAGGGGATCCTCTGTCTTATTAATACTACCGGGACAGAGAGGTTAACTCATTGGATTGTAGTTTTCTGTCTAATTATATAGAGGAAGTGAGTCTGTGCATGTGCCAACCTACAGTGCTGATGACACTGTCGCTAGGGACTGACTCACCTTGGATGACTGATTATTCCTCCTGTACTACAAGTTGGAGCTACAACTGCAGTACAACTTGTGGACAGCAGCACATCTGCTTGTTAGCACTAACTCTGGTTGCATGTATAGAGCTCTTGAACATCTCTCTTGTTCACCACCTGAGTAGATGACTCTTGTTGAAAATAATTTTACCTTTTTAGGTTGAATGCCTCGGATCCTTCAGAGTATTGCAAACAGTATGGAGAGGTTTCATGTTTAAAACCACAGCTCTGTTTACAGTGAACTAAATACACCTAAATGAGGGTTTGTCCCAACGTAGTACACCAATCATCGAGAAAACACGACTGGCCTTGAATAACGTCAGAGATCCATTCAATGCAAACTCTTCTCGTTTCGCCAATCCTTTCACTGTCTAAGCTACTGCCTTGGTAATTAAAATGAGAAAATTGGAGAGCTTTTTCAATAACGGCCCTCAACCCAAAAAGCGGTGTGTGTCAAGGGCGCCCATCGGTCCCTACTGGATTTGTCCCCTGTGTACCCTAGACTACCTCCAGACTGTATCGATTCCTCCCACTCCTCCTCCCGCTCTCCACTCTAGGCCCGGAAGGCCAACGCCTGAGCACAGATGTACTAATGAGAGGGTTGCCGATGAGACGCTGCAGCCCCATGGGCTGAGCACTTCAACGTTGCCATGGCACAGCGCATTCTCCAGGTTTTAATGGAAGTGGGGATTGAAGGCCAGGGACGAAGTGACCTCTTCCCTGTTCTCTTCGCCACTCAGGGTCCCCCCCCTCCATCCTTCACTATCCCCATCATCTAGGCTTTTAGTGCATGACGGGGACATTAGAGACTGAGCCCTCAGTAGGGAAAAGCAGGTTTCTGAAAAAGCTAGAAATGGAGCTGTATACATTAGTGACACTTGAGACTTTTTTAGATTTTCCACAGTGCTGTTTGGGCATACTGCACTTAGTAAGGAGAACTTATTTGAGAATTCTAATTCATTGTTGGCAGGCCGTACATTCCACACTATGTATGCCCCTATGTAAATATTAGTTTGTTTATGTCACTCTTATTTTAGAAAAACGCTACAGGCATACATGCAGTACAGTACTTTAGAGTGAAATATAAACTTGCGCCTCGGCTCCAGAATACCAGTCTGTGTAGATAATGAACACCTCGTACAGGAGCCAGAACAACGGCCAAGGGCTTTTTGCAGTAAAACAAACTCCACGCTCCACTTTTTGCCCATTAAAAAAAAAGTGTTGAAAAGGCTCTTTTTAAATGAGCTGAGAGTGCGCCGGGCCCTTTCAAGGCTCTGTCCACAGAGGACCCAGAGTCAATAGTCAGGATGGGTTGCCAGGATGGGCGAGGTTCTCTTAATGTCACATCAGGGTTATTTATTAACTGTTCTACTGATTGAGGCAGACATCATCTCTTCACGCCTGTTTCCTTTTGTGTTGTGGTCTTGTAATAAAGAATGTCTGTAGTTAACAGTTCACACCTTTGTGCTCTTGGATTGAAACTGTATTCACTTATTAGCCATGATTTAGTCTTGTCATAATGCCAAGCCGTCCTTTGTCATCAACTTAAGTGGTAGACTTGGATACGGTTATAAAAATACAGTATGTGCCGTGTTCTCTGTTTCCTGTTTCTGAATCCAGCAGGTCAAGTTATCTTCTACAAACACGTAGCCTGCTGATTATGCCACGTTGAAAGCAGCACCTATTGTTCTGTACCTACCACTGGCTGTCAAATATGTGTTTGTTCATGACATGCCCATTCAGAAACTGGGTATTGGATGTCCTCACCTAATGACTTGCCCTGTCTAATTAATATTTTGAACATAAACTGTCATAATTGAACGTGTGAGTGTAACTCATGCTCATTGAAAACATGTGACGCTCTTATCTTAAAGGGGCAACCTGAAGTTGCAGCATTCATTTTTGGACTTATAAATTAATGATTAAATTAAATGTACCCATTTTGATTCTTGAAGAATATAACTTCCTCATGAGCTTTGTTCAACTGTCGTACCCCATCAGAACCCAAAATATAAGCTTCCTTTATTTTATTTCACCTTTATTTAACCAGGTAGGCTAGTTGAGAACAAGTTCTCATTTACAACTGCGACCTGGCCAAGATAAAGCACAGCACTTCAACACATACAACAACAGTTACACATGGATAAACAAACATACAGTCAATAATACAGTAGAGAAAAGTCTATATACAGTGAGTGCAAATAAGGTAAGATAAGGGAGGTAAGGCAATAAATAGGCCATGTTGGCGAAGTAATTACAATATAGCAATTTAACATTGGAACGGTAGATGTGCAGAAGATGAATGTGCAAGTAGAGATACTGGGGTGCAAAGGAGCAAGATAAAAATATACAGTATGGGGATGAGGTAGTTGGATGGGCTGTTTACAGATGGGCTATGTACAGGTGCAGTGATCTGTGAGCTGCTCTGACAGCTGGTGCTTAAAGCTAGTGAGGGAGATATGAGTCTCCAGCTTCAGTGATTTTTGCAGTTCATTTCAGTCATTGGCAGCAGAGCACTGGAAGGAAAGGCGGCCAATGAGGAATTGGCTTTGGGGATGACCAGTGAGATATAGCTGCTGGAGCGCTTGCTACGGGTGGGTGCTGCCATGGTGACCAGTGAGCTGAGATAAGGCAGGGCTTTACCTAGCAGAGACTTGTAGATGACCTGGAGCCAGTGTGTTTGGCGACGAGTATGAAGCGAGGGCCAGCCATCGAGACCATACAGGTCGCAGTGGTGGGTAGTATATGGGGCTTTGGTGACAAAACGGGTGGCATTGTGATAGACTGCATCCAATTTGTTGAGTAGCGTATTGGAGGCTATTTTATAAATGACATCGCCGAAGTCAAGGATCGGTAGGGTGGTCAGTTTTACGAGGGTATGTTTGACAGCATGAGTAAAGGATGCATTGTTGCGAAATAGGAAGCCGATTCTAGATTTAATTTTGGATTGGAGATGCTTAATGTGAGTCTGGAAGGAGAGTTTACAGTCTAGCCAGACATCTAGGTATTTGTAGTTGTCCACATATTCTAAGTCAGAACTGTCCAGAGTAGTGATGCTGGACAGGCGGGCAGTGATCGGTTGAAGAGCATGCATTTCGTTTTACTTGCATTTAAGAGCAGTTGGAGGCCACGGAAGAAGGGTTGTATGGCATTGAAGCTCGTCTGGAGGTTGGTTAACACGGTGTCCAAAGAAGGGCCAGAAGTATACAGAATGGTGTTGTCTGCGACATCATTGATATATACAGAGAAGAGTCGGCCCGGAAATTGAACCCTGTGTCACCTCCATAGAGACTGCCAGAGGTCCGGACAACAGGCCCTTCGATTTGACACACTGAACTTTATCAGAGAAGTAGTTGGTGAACCAGGCGAGGCAGTCATTTGACAAACCAAGGCTATTGAGTCTGCAGATAAGAATGTGGTGATTGACCGAGTCAAAAGCCTTGGCCAGGTCAATGAATACGGCTGCACAGTAATTTCTCTTATCGATGGCGGTTATGATATAGTTTAGGACCTTGAGCGTCGCTAAGGTGCATCCATGACCAGCTCGGAAACCAGATTGCATATCGGAGAAGGTACGGTGGGATTTGAAATGGTCGGTAATCTGTTTGGCTTTCGAAGACCTTAGAAAGGCAGGGTAGGATAGATATAGGTCTGTAGCAGTTAGGGTCTAGAGTGTCTCCCCCTTTTGAAGAGGGGGATGACTGCGGCAGCTTTCCAATTTTTGGGAATCTCAGACTATACGAAAGAGGTTGAACAGGCTAGTAATAGGGGTTGCAACAATTTCGGCAGATCATTTTATAAAGAGAGGGTCCAGATTAGATTGTCTAGCCCGGTTGATTTGTAGGGGTCCAGATTTTGCTGCTCTTTCAGAACATCAGCTATCTGGATTTGGGTGAAGGGGAAAAGGGGAGGCTTGGGCAAGTTGCTGTGCGGAGTGCAGGGCTGTGGGTAGGGGTAGCCAGGTGGAAAGCATGGCCAGCCGTAGAAAAACGCTTGTTGAAATTCTCAATTATAGTGGATTTTTCGGTGGTGAGTGTTTCCTAGCCTCAGTGCAGTGGGCAGCTGGGAGGAGGTGCTCTTATTCTCCATGGACTTTACAGTGTCCCAGAACCTTTTTGAGTTTGTGTTACAGGATGCAAATTTCTGCTTAAAAAAGCTAACCTTAGCTTTCCTAAATGCCTGTGTATATTGGTTCCTAACTTCCCTGAAAAGTTGCATAACATTTGGGCTATTCGATGCTAATGCAGAACGCCACAGGATGTTTTTGTGCTGGTCAAGGGCAGTCAGGTCTGGAGAGAAACAAGGGCTATATATGTTTCTGGTTCTACATTTTTTGAAAGGGGCATGCTTTTTTAAGATGGTGAGGAAGGCACTTTAAAAAAAAATGACCAGGCATCATCTACTGACTGGATGTCAATATCCTTCCAGGATACCCGGGCCAGGTCGATTAGAAAGGCCTGCTTGCTGAAGTGTTTTTTTAGGGAGCGTTTTGACAGTGATGGGGGGTTGTCGTTTGACCGCAGACCCATTATGGATGCAGGCAATGAGGCAGTGATCGCTGAGACCTTGGTTGAAAACAGCAGAGATATATTTGGAGGGCAAGTTGGTTACGATGATATCTATGAGGGTGCCCATGTTTACAGATTTGGGGTTGTACATGGTGGGTTCATTGATCATTTGTGTGAGATTGAGGGCATCAAGCTTATATTGTAGGATGGCTGGTGTGTTAAGCATCTCCCAGTTTAGGTCATCTAGCAGCACGAGCTCTGAAGATAGATGGGGGGCAATCAGTTCACATATGGTGTCCAGGGCACAGCTGGGGGCAGAGGGTGAGAGCGGCAATGGTGAGAGAATTGTTTCTGGAAAGGTAGATTTTTAAAAGTAGAAGCTCAAATTGTTTGGGTACAGACCTGTTTGGGTACAGACCTACAGAGATACAGTGGGGCAAAAAAGTATTTAGTCAGCCACCAATTGTGCAAGTTCTCCCACTTAAAAAGATGAGAGAGGCCTGTAATTTTCATCATAGGTACACTTCAACTATGACAGAAAAAAAATATATCCAGAAAATCACATTGTAGGATTTTTAATGAATTTATTTGCAAATGATGGTGGAAAATAAGTATTTGGTCACCTACAAACAAGCAAGATTTCTGGCTCTCACAGACCTGTAACTTCTTCTTTAAGAGGCTCCTCTGTCCTCCACTCGTTACCTGTATTAATGGCACCTGTTTGAACTTGTTATCAGTATAAAAGACACCTGTCCACAACCACAAACAGTCACACTCCAAACTCCGCTATGGCCAAGACCAAAGAGCTGTCAAAGGACACCAGAAACAAAATTGTAGACCTGCACCAGGCTGGGAAGACTGAATCTGCAATAGGTAAGCAGCTTGGTTTGAAGAAATCAACTGTGGGAGCAATTATTAGGAAATGGAAGACATACAAGACCACTGATAATCTCCCTCGATCTGGGGCTCCACGCAAGATCTCACCCAGAACCACACGGGGGGACCTAGTGAATGACCTGCAGAGAGCTGGGACCAAAGTAACAAAGCCTACCATCAGTAACACACTACGCCGCCAGGGACTCAAATCCTGCAGTGCCAGACATGTGCCCCTGCTTAAACCAGTACATGTCCAGGCCCGTCTGACGTTTTCGCTGGAGACCATTTGGATTATCCAGAAGAAGATTGGGAGAATGTCATATGGTCAGATGAAACCAAAATATAACTTTTTGGTAAAAACTCAACCCGTCGTGTTTGGAGGACAAAGAATGCTGAGTTGCATGGGGGTGGAAACATCATGCTTTGGGGCTGTTTTTCTGCAAAGGGACCAGGACGACTGGTCCGTGTAAAGGAAAGAATGAATGGGGCCATGTATCGGGAGATTTTGAGTGAAAACCTCCTTCCATCAGCAAGGGCATTGAAGATGAAACGTGGCTGGGTCTTTCAGCATGACAATGATCCAAAACACACCGCCCGGGCAACGAAGGAGTGGCTTCGTAAGAAGCATTTCAAGGTCCTGGAGTGGCCTAGCCAGTCTCCAGATCTCAACCCTATAGAAAATCTTTGGAGGGAGTTGAAAGTCTGTGTTGCCCAGCAACAGCCCCGAAACATCACTGCTCTAGAGGAGATCTGCATGGAGGAATGGGCCAAAATACCAGCAACAGTGTGTGAAAACCTTGAGAAGACTTACAGAAAACGTTTGACCTCTGTCATTGCCAACAAAGGGTATATAACAAAGTATTGAGATAAACTTTGGTTATTGACCAAATACTTATTTTTCACCATAATTTGCAAATACATTTAATTAAAAATCCTACAATGTGATTTTCTGGATTTTTTTCTTCTAATTAGGTCTGTCATAGTTGAAGTGTACCTATGATGAAAATTACAGGCCTCTCTCATCTTTTTAAGTAGGAGAACTTGCACAATTGGTGGCTGACTAAATACTTTTTTGCCCCACTGTAGCTCTGCAGGCAATCTGTGCAGTAGATTGCAACACCACCCTCTTTGGCAGTTCTATCTTGTCAGAAAATGTTATAGGTAGGGATGGAAATTTCAGGGTTTTTGGTGGTCTTCCTGAGCCAGGATTCAGACACGGCTAGGGCATCCAGGTTGGCAGAGTGTGCTAGGGAAGTGAATAAAACAAACGTAGGGAGGAGGCTTCTAATATTAACATGCATGAAACCAAGGCTCTTATGGTTACAGAAGTCAACAAATGAGAGCGCCTGGGCAATGGGAGTGATGCTGGGGTCTGCAGGGCCTGGATTAACCTCTACATCACCAGAGGAACAGAGGAGGAGTAGGATAAGAGTATGGCTAAAGGCTAAAATAACTGGTCGTCTAGTGCGTTCGGAACAGAGAGTAAAAGGAGCAGGTTTCTGGGCACGGTAGAATAGATTCATGGCATAATGTACAGACAAAGGTATGGTAGGATCTGAATACAGTGGAGGTAAACCTGCGCATAGAGTGACGATGAAAGATATATTGTCTCTAGAAATATCATTTAAACCAGGTGATGTCACTGCATGTTTGGTAGGTGGAACTAAAGTGTTAAATAAGGAGTATTGAGCAGGGCTAGATGCTCTACAGTGAAATAAGGCAATAATTACTAACCAAAACGCCAATGGACAAGGCATATTGACGTTAGCGAGAGGCATGCATAGCTGAGTGATCATAGGAGTCCAGTGAGTGGCTTCAGAAGGGCTTTGGAGGGATGTTGCGACGGAAGAAAGTCTGTTGTGGCCCCCTCGTGCTATTACGTTGGCACACAGATCAGCAGGGCTCCGTGTGGTAAACCAGGCCAAATGGCAAAATAGGTACAGTTGCCAAATAATTTGTCTGGTGGGCCTCTTAAGCTAACAGTCCGATGTGCTCTGGAAAGCTAGCGGGCCGCGGATAGCAGGCTAGCGGATGGGCATTCAGGGGACGACGTGACGGCGGAGCCAGTTGAGAAAACCCCATCGGGCGAATCACGTCGGTGGTCCAGTCGTGATGGGTCGGCGGGGGTCCAGGCCAGTTGGCAAAATAGGTATTGTAGCCCAAGTGGCTGATGGACCTCTTTGGCTAGCCGGGAGATGTGCCTAGCAGATGGGCCTAGCAAGGCTAGCTCCAGGCTAATTGGTTCTTGCTTCGGGACAGAGACGTTAGCCAGGAGTGGCCATTCGAATAGCGAGTTTGTAAACAAAGTAAATGTAAACAAAACACTATCGCCTCAAAACATGATTAAAACTGTCATTTTGATATCATGGATAGTTGGTCCTTGAATTTTGAGTGGTTACATTTCTCCAGCCCCATCCTTAAGCTTTTTACCCGAAACAAGAGCATGGGAGAAAGCGTTGTTGTTTCAACTGCTGATTCCCGCTTTAAATAAGTGTGAAATCCAGTCAAGTTTATTCATGCCATTTGCAGATATTCTTTGTAGTAATTTCAGTAGAGGGCCACAGCGTGACATCTCATGACTAACCCTGCTCTTCTCTCGCTACCCCCCCCCCCCCCCCCCCCCCCCCCCCCCCCCCCCCCCCCCCCAGACTCTGCCTTCATGATGGTCAACACCAGCGGACGTTTCTCGGGCCAGAAGGCCCAGTTGCTCATGCCCCAGCTCAAGGAGAACGACACCCACTGCCTCATCTTCCAGTACTACGTAGCGGGACAGCGCGAGGGTGCCAACCCGGGCCAGCTTAACGTCTATGTCAAGGAGAACAACAGTCCGCTGGGCATCCCTGTGTGGAACGCCTCAGGGCCCGCCTACCCCACCTGGCGCCAGGTGGAACTGGCTGTCAGCACCTTCTGGCCCAACTTCTACCAGGTGAGATGGGATAAAGAAGATGGTGATGGGCTGTGTCTATAAAAGTGGCACATAGAACAAGGGGTAGGGTTGTCAGTGAGGGTCCTACTGTTCATCAAATGTAAGGTTTTGTCAAAGTCCTGTTGTACTGTGGGCAGTTAGGAAACGTTAGACATTGTGTTATTATCCTCTGTGGGTTGTACGTTGACCGATGAAGTGGTAATATTGGTGGAGATAAGAACCCATCAGATCGGGACATTTTCCCAGCCCCAGAGCCATATTTAAACACTGCCCATTAGCAGGGAATAATATTGAACTCTGACAGAGTCCATGTTTTCTCAGTGCGGGTCCATGGCAGTACAATAAACACATTCTCCAAGGTCTCTGGAGGTCAAACCACTTTCTATCATCACCTCCCCAATATTTCTCCTCTCTGAAAATTAAACTCATTTTGTGTGTAGCATCGTGCCGTTAGGCAGCAGCGCTGTGAATTTCCAGCCGAGGCAATTACCGCTCACGCCAAATGTTTGGTTTACTCCCACATGAGGTCAAACACACACACACTCGCTCACAGGGTCAGTGTGTACTGAGTGACCCAGCATGTAAGCCCGTCAGTATGTCATCTGCTCCACGGATGACCCTCAGATTGAAGGCTGATGGTGTGTGTGTGTGTGTGTGGAAAGTTGGTGGGTCACGCCATCGAGCCCTCCTTCTCCCACTAACATACAGTGTTGGCTGTTAGACATGTTTTTTTCACACACGTGCCTGTGAGGTTTTCCCTAGCGAGACCGACAGTAAAGAGTGATAAATACATCTCCACGTTTCCCAAGAGAAATCACCGCCATCTGTTGTTTGACAGAGGCACCGTGCAGAAGGAGCATCTCTCTGTGACTTCCTATTACTCTTTCAGATTAACAATGGAAAGGCGGCATCTTCAAAGCTCTATACCCAATTAGCAATGTAGCAAGTAATTATGGTGTTTCTGTAATTGCACAGTATCTTTAAGTGTTTGTCAAAATGAAAACCACCTGGTATTCAGAAATTACTTTGTCTCTTATTTTGTAATTACAGCGTATGGTTTTCGCTCCCCTCAGTTTACAATGCAAGTCTATCAGCACAGGTCTAATTACATTGCAATGGTTGGGCCGCATTTTGAGAAACTTTTAATTAATCACGCCGTGCATTTCAAATATGGTTATTGTCTTCCCCAGCCCGGCACACTCTGATCTTGATCCTGCCATTTTGCGTTGTTCATCTCCACCTGCTCTGTTATTCCAATTCCATTTTTAGACACAATCACAATTACCAGGTGATCTGTAAAGGAACATTGGGGTGACATCGCATCAGTATTTAATGAACAGTGTGAGAGGGAGGAAGGGTCATTTCTTCCCCGTCTGCTATTATGTATGCATGAGAGGTCAGCCTTTTGTTCTTAGGAAGTTTCAACAACTTACTGACAATACTTTTTGTAAAAGATGTGGTGAACCTGAAGTGGCACTAAGGACGCCATGAAGTAAAGCAATACACACACACACACACACACGTCGGAGGAGCACTACTCCCATTCGCTTATGCATTAAAAGCAAACCTACTTCTCTAGCCCCCACAAGCCACATGAACGTTATCATGGCTAATTGAGCTCATTCACCAGGTGCAGCTAAAGAAGATAAACCTAAAAACACATGGAGGAGAGGGGGTTGGGGGGTCCGCCGGGGTCGAGCAGGTTGCTTAGCATCACCACGGCGACAAACATTAACAACCTTGGTTTTAATCACCCCAGGCGGCACGTCGTGACATTATGCACGCTGGCGTTCGCGTTTTTATTTCCTTTTTGCAAATTAGGCCCTCGTTAAAGTCGTAATTAGCGGCCAAGGCTTCTGCCGTCGCTCAAAAGCAAGAGAGAGGGGAGGAAAGGGACACAAATCTATTAAAACCCATCTGAATGATTTTATTTAAGGCATCTCGTTTGGCCTCAGCTCAACAATGTTATTTCATGGCTAATGACTCATTTTCTATTTGTTCACTGGGCATTGGGACTGGTGCGGTTGGCATTCCCTTGTAACAAACAAAGGCCATATTTAAATAGGTTCCATTGTAGTAGGTATGGTCCCACAACAATACATCCTACAGCAGATGATGTGGTAGGCATGATGAGGGGAGCCACGAGAATAGACAGTAGATCCATTAATAATTGGGGTGGCAGGTAGCCTAGTGGTTAGAGCGTTGGACTAGTAACCGAAAGGTTGCATGATCAAATCTCTAAGCTGACAAGGTAAAAATCTGTCGTTCTGCCCCTGAACAAGGCAGTTAACCCACTGTTCCTAGGCCGTCATTGTAAATAATAATTTGTTCTCAACCTACTTGCCTAATTACATAAAGTTTAAATAAAAAAATAAATACAAATAATTCTGGGCTCCATATGTCAGCTTGGTATGAGGTACGCATGCGCACATCTATGAGGCCTAGGGTTGTGTCCCAAATGGCACCCTATTCCCTATATAGTGCACTACTTTTGAAAAAGGTCCTATATAGGGAAAAGGGTGCCATTTGGTATGAAGCCTTCCATTCATAGGATCTGCTGTATTGAAGGAGTTTGAACAGAATCATGGCTAGAATTGTAGCAGTGTTTTCTTGTAGGAAGTAATGCGTAGCGCAGTGTTGCTATCTCCTCAAAGTTGATTTGTGTCCTTGGGTATTGTAGTCTCCCCGGACATGTGGATATTGTAGTCTCCCCGGACATTTGTTTTGGTTTGCTATTTTTGCGTCTACAAACCTGATATCTGGGCCCCACATAGTTCTATTATCTTAAGTGTTTGTTTTTGTTGTTCAGAAACTTTGAACGCTGCACTTTTCGTCCTTGATCGTATCTGTCCTCTTGCCCTCGACCGCCAACGGACCGTTTCTGTCATCAGTTACCGAGTCAAGTGAGATATTCAGGGTTCACTCACAACCATTACAGAGGGCGTGTGTTTCATACCAGAACGTTGTTCCCTTCCCTTCATCCCTTGCTCCCATCACTGATCAGAATTTTTGGTACTGGATAGTTGAAAACAATATGGTGGCTCAGCATTGTTTACAGCTGCCCAGTTGTCCCAAATCCATGAAGGTGAGTGAACAAGGACAAGGGGACTAGTGCACAGGGAACGACTTTATGGAATGAAATAACTGGGAACTGGGAATGAAGGAGGATCTCCAGAAAGCGAGGTCCCATTGGCCCGTTTTCGGACCTATAGAAAAGCTCTGTAATCCAAGTGGGTTGGGCGTGTTGCCAGAACCTCTGCATGAACAGGAAGGCAGCCCCTCCGTCTTTAACCAGTTGTTTCCTGAGCGATAAGGGCCATGGAATGTGGTCTCCGTGGGGCCACTCCTCTGAAGTGGACCGCGAGGTCAGAAGTGTGAGAACATGATTCGTGCTGCTCTATTTGTCACTGTGGTAATGCAACAGAGCGTCCCTCGCAGGTGCAGCCGTTAAAAAAAGAACACATGATACAGACACCCTGTCATAGAAACCATGACTCCAGAGTCCAGACAGACTCTCTATCATTCCCCTCCCTCCTCCCCTTGGGAATTGGAGGATGAGACTCTGTACAAGAAAACATCATTGTTTTAAACATTTAAATGATTAGGTCGATCTTTACGAGATGTGTACCCTAAAACAGTTTTCTCGGCTCAATTCCACTCACAGACTGTAACAGCACTGATGAAGAAGGGGAAGTGGGCTGGGAATCCAACCCATATCATATGCCTCTTAGCTAAAGCATGCTCTCTGGAAGCCATGATGATTCAGGGATATAAATGAACCCAGTCATCATAGACCCAGGCCCCATTGTTTGAAATGGAAAGGGTCCATGTAACCCAATCCTTTTCCCCCGTCCGCCTCCCTGCCTCATGCCCCATGTTTGAAGCCTGAACGCGTGGGCCCGGGCCCCTTAAACTGTAGCAGCTGCCAGCTTCTCCCTCCTCTAACTAGACGTACAAGGAATGGGAGCACAGGAGCGTTGTCTATGCCTGCATTCCCATTCTCTACTCTTCTCCTGAAGTGCGCTTGCACATTCCCTGACATGGATTTATTAGCAATGGTGAAAACTCCCTCCAACCGATGCTTACGCCATTTTGCTGGTTTTAAATCAGTGAGTGTTCAAGACAAGTGCACATACAATTTCAAAATTGGGTAGTTTTCCTCTTGTCATGTCAGTTATTGCATACCTTAGAGCTATTTATAACGTTTTTAAGACCATAGATTTTGTTGTCATGTTTGAGTCACTAAAATATCCCATGATTACACATTCGACAGGTCTACTACATGTGTAGAATTGCAAGAAAATGTGCTTTAAAACGGCAACGAGCTTTAAACCTGTTAAATTTACTCTCCACCAACAAGAGTGGTGTGAACAGTTTGTCATGAACAGTGCTTGTTCCCATAGAAATAGAGGAGGGGCGCAGACACAGAGCATTGGAACACATTCTGTTTATGTTTGTGCCAACTGCCAACCTCTTTACCCACTTCTCTTTCTCTCCTTTCCTCCCCTCTGCAGATTGTCTTTGAGGCGGTGAGCACAGGACAAAGAGGTCTACTGGCCATCAAGGATGTCACACTGCAAGGCCATCAGTGCAGTAAGTCTCCCCCCCCCCCCACACACACACACAGTGAATGTGCTCATAAGTCACCCACTACCACTGGGTTGTCACTCTTCAGGCCCCCACATCTCCCTCTTCTCACATGTTATTGCTGTCACCTACCGACCCATGTCTGTGCTACATAGCGAACTCAATATACAGTATATTCCTGGGCAACATATTTACAGTCCTGTGACACGAACTAAGCTACAATATACTACACAAGCCTTCATATTAAATATGTCCTTTGAATCAAAGGCAAAAGGACTAGATGGTGGCGAGCTTCTTGTGTCCTTGCCCTCCTCTCCAGGAAAGACTCCGGTTCCACAATCCTCCCCCAGATTTGTGAAATTCCATGAGGAAGCTAGGCTAATTGCCTCGGATAGAACGGACAAATCTGCTTCGCCATGTAGCCAGGCATGGAGGAACACCACTCCACAAAGAATGTGTGATGATTGCAAGTGCGTAGTACAGCACACACATTATGTTGACTAAAGGTATAAACACGCATGAACCACTCACATTTTTCGTCGTCACATTTCACTTCTGTTTAGTCGTTTTACTAACAACGTCACTAGCCTAGACTCGTGTGTGTGTGACTTTCCAACGGCTCTCGACAGATTAAGTGTCAACAAAGAGGGGGACTTAGGCTCTTCAAAGTTTGGCCTCGGTCCACATTTATTTTCCAGGTGAAGCAAGGCAATACCATTAGCCCTCAACTCCAAAGACTGGGGGAGTGCTGAGCTGGGAGATATCAGGGCCACCGCGTTACTTCACAAGAGTTGTTTTAATTGCCTACCGCAGAGTTACACGGCGCGCACTCTAGTGTACCCCGTCTCAGATATCAGAATCAAGGTCGTCGCCCACCACGGCCCGCGTGCCTCGAACACAGAGACAAGGGGGAACTAATTAAAAACGAATTTCCATAATTTCATTAGCATGGACTTTCATCCGTGCGTTAGTGAGGTAGTGATCCCACCTACCATTATGTATTTAGATTGACCCAGATTCCCCAGCCAAGTCAGATTTGTTGTTAGTTCAACCGGCAAACTATTAAGGAGTAAGGAGACAACCCACCCTATGCACACACCATATCAACAAGTTTACATAGAAGTGTGTTTTTGATAGTGGTCAAAATGCAGGGAGCTCTGAACACTGAACAGGGGCCAGAAAAAATAGTTTATGGCTCTGTTTTGATTTGCAACCTGACCCCTAAACCCTTTTCCTCCCCTCCTCCCCTTTTTGCTTTATCCCTGTTATTGCTGCGTTGGTGAAAACTTTCTTCCAATATCCTTGAACTCTAGAGAGTCGAAAGGTTTATACTTTCCCCGGCTAAAATATTTTCACCACAGCTTGCCTCCTGACCTTTCACCTCTGTAATATCCTAATTGAAAACGCTGTCCCCGACACTCCTCCTGGGAAGAAGGTAAAAAGAAAAAGTGTAAGGATCCATTTTGTGATTGGATCTCGGCAGATTTCTCCCCCGAGTGGCTCAAGAGATCAGACCAAGGTTAGGCCAACGCCAATGGAGAATAAATGTGATTTGTTTTTGGTAGGATTGAAAGATAATTGGCCGTATTAGTATGAGTTGAGGCAGATTCCGTATACGTGCTCAGTTTACTGGAAAAATTGAGAAATGGGGAATTCGGGAGAAAAACAACCTCCACAATTTCCCATTAATCTCAATAAGAATGAACCCGTTAGACTCAAAGGAAATTCAACTGAAAGTGGATGAGACTACAATACATGCAAGTACTGTATTTAGCATGCTTAATATGGTTTTGGTTATTGTATACATCTCTCTCTCTCTCTTCCTCTCTTTTAGTGAGCACCCCCCACTTTCTCCATATCAAAGGTGTGGAGGTCAACGCCAGGCAGACTGCCACGTTCCAGTGCACCGTTAACGGTCGACCACAAGACAGCCATAACCTCTGGTTACAGGTGAGTCCATTTTGACCTTAACATTGCATAGAGTGTTAATATTAAAATAAGACTACAGTGTATTTTCTGACTATTAGACAACAGTTGCCTGCCCAGCTGACCCATACAAACTACACCTAAACTATATTGAAACTAATTTCACACACATAATGATAATAATAGATGTGGCCTAAAGACTAGATTAAATTGACAATGGTCTGATGGGTGACAATATTATGTAATAGAGCATGAAGAGACTGAAGTCCAGCACAGGGTGCATTGACAAAGGAATGGAGCTTACCAAATGGCACTTTTTCCATATCCTACAGAGCTCCAGGCAGGCCAGACATTTTGATTGGGGGGGTGGCAAGTACAAATTACTGTGCAACTGTATTGTAATTTTCCATTAAGACAAATTGTTGAAAAGTATTTGTATAATTTTGTTGCAATGTTTTCATAAACTATGTCCTATATTGTTTGGCAATATATAAAAAAACATCCTCATGTTGATGTCGGTCACATTACTGCTAACTAATGTGAGCTAGTTATACTGCACGTACTGTGCAGATCCAAAATAATCCTAATGGTGGCAGCCTAAACCACAAATTAATGTTTTACATGAAATAATGTTGTAGTTAGGTGCAATATAGCAGGATTGGGATTTTAGGCTACCATCCTTTTGGATTATGTTGGAACTGCGTAAACTCGCAGTAGTCGGCTTGTATTATAACTCTAGAGTGGGGGGGACAACTTTTACAGAAAATATGTACTAACGCTGACATCAAACACGCTTGAAAATCATGATTTCATAATATTTGTGGTAATAAATCACAGATTCCAAGGTCAATTAGCTACAGGACCATCTGTCTACCTAATTAATTACACCAAAACAAATACACCCGCTCCAACACCCCTGTAGGAACAACACTTCACAATCTTACACACATGTACAGACCAGCATACAATCCTTTCTCTAACTAAATATTCACAGTGTTTGCGAGTTTTATTACACAGTACTAGGATGTTAGTCCATCCATAACGATTAGAAATGAAACAAAATAAAACTGTAGGTGCAAACCTGTCCGACTTCTCTTTCCCCAGAGTGTTAGTATGTATATCTTTGTCAATTGTCATGATGCATTCTATCTTGGGTCATTGGGCTCCTAAGCCAGGTGTGTAGACATCTTAATGCACGAGTGGAAAGATCTCTCACAGCTGCTAACTGGGATGGTCAGCGCCGCCTGTATGATTTGATTGCCTTCAGTGATGGGAACATATTAGGGTCTAATAGTTTATACACACAGGACATGTCAGAAGTGGCGTCTTTCCTTTTTTAAAGAGGTCATGTTTAGCAGGAATATGCCATGTTTTTCTTGTGTGGGCCTCCCCTCTCTCTGTTCTCCTGTGTTCTCTCACTGTCCTGTCTGCTCCTCTCTTGCTCCCATCTCTCCCTTACTGTCTGAATTTCTGCTTTCCTGGATCTCCTATATTATTACAGAGATGCTATAATATCAGTACCGTAGCAATATGAAATGAACAGACAAAGGCACACAAAAGCAATGAACGCGCGCGCACACAATGAACAACAGGCAAATAATGTTTACCTGAATTGAGCTAAATGTCAAGTCTGGGAGAATTTCTGTTCCTTAATGATATTAGCAGTTCACTCAATCGTAAACCTGATTTAACATTCAACTGTCTTACCCTTCACTAACCCCAATACCTGCGTTCTCTCTGTCGCTTTAGCAACAAAATCGACATGCGTGCAACCATGGGGCAAAACAGATGCGGTAGGACAATTGTTGACAACATGTAAGCTATATTTCGTCTCCAATGTTTATTGAAAATAAACACATTTGCACAACAAATGTATAACTCCGCTATCCATCGTTATTTGTTGGTTGGTTAGCTAGCTAGCTAGCAAGCAAATTCTAGCCCTATTTGCATTGACATTAAATCAGTCAAAACACCTCAAAACAACACATGCTGAAACAAGCCACTTCCGATTCCCCATGGCAGTGTCATTCTTGCTGGCAATTTGGCCATCCAAAATCACAACAGGCTGACTTCTGCCCCATGGAAGTGTGCACGTCAGCCAACCCATCTATGTAGTTAGATGTTAAATAATTGTGGTGTAAACACACACAAAATCCATTAACTTTTTCCTGCAAATACAACTGTCTCTGTGTTTGCTGAGCTGCATCTCTCGCCCTCTTTCTCAAGAAGAAATTCCGTATGTACATCTTCTGTTAAATTGGAAAAAATGTTAACTCCGCTATCCAACTTGGTTTTTATAACAAATAGCTAGCCAATTGAGCTAACGTTACCAAAAGTAAAATCATTTTAGGCGAAAGCTGGTGACGTCAATGAGCTATACCCTACCAGAAAGAGCAGATTCCAAGGTTTCTAATTAATTATTGTTTCAAACTTTTTCCTAGAAGTGGCTCTGTGCACTTTCCTACTGGCTACTGGTGACAATCAGCAATAGCCATTTGTGGAAAATATCCTTTATTTTCTTCTGTTATATTCTTACTGTAAAATAAGTGTGTTGACTGTGGTAGAGCAGGGCCTGTGATGTGACTGCATGGCCCAGCCATAGATAGCCTTGGCTACTAAGCACAGATAAATAAAACTCAAAACAGGCTATTCTGTTCTTTTGAAATAAATTGTATTTAATCATGTATTTTATGATCTTCCTAAACAAAATATGAATGGATTTCTTTGTGATTGTATAAATTAACACTAGAAGGCATATTGACAAAAAACGCTGCAATTTTAAAGAAATGTCCCCCTGTCCTTGACTTTTCCTAAAGTCTATACACTGAGTCTACCAAACATTAGGAACACCTTCCTGATATTGAGATGCAACCCAGGCTGTATCATATCCGCCTGTGATTGGGAGTCCCATAGGGTGGCGCACAATTGGCCCAGCGTCGTCCGGGTTTGGCCGGGTTAGGCCGTCATTGTTCTTAACTGACTTTCCTAGTTAAATAAAATAAAAATGTCTCAAGGCTTAATCATTGTCCCCCTGTCTCCTCCCCTTCATCTACAGTGACATCAATAGCTTTCACCTGGAATCACCTGGTCAGTCTGTCATGGAAAGAGCTGTTTTTTGAATGGTTTTCCCCATTACCCCTCCTCCCGACAGTAGGGCCTGCTCCGCTCCTTCTCCCGATTAGTTAGGTACCATTCCCAGTTGATGGTCACTCTGATAATTGCCTCGAAACTGAACCTAAACTATATCAACATTAATTTCACACGTATAACAGATTAAATAAATGAAGTATAGTATGATGGGGAGAATGGGTGAGTTGATGAGCGAGGGGAAGTGAACAATGTATAATTACACTGAACTCAAATATGAATGCAACATGTAAAGTGGTCCCATGTTTCATGAGCTGAAATAAAATATCCCAGAAATGTTGTGCACACATTTTACATCCATGTTAGTGAGCATTTTAGCCTTTGTCAAGATAATCCATCCACCTGACGGGTGTGGCAAATCAAGAAGCTGATTAAACAGCATTTTCATTACACCTGTGTACTTTGTGCAGGGGACAGTAAAAGGCCACTCTGAAAAGTGCAATAGAATATAGTATATACATATGAAATGAGTAAAGCAGTATGTAAACATTATTAAAGTGACTAGTCTTCCATTACTAGTGGCCAATGATTCCATGTCTATGTATATAGGGCAGCAGCCTCTAAGGTGCAAGGTTGAGTAACCGGGTGGTAGCCGGCTAGTGATGGCTATTTAACAGTCTGAAGGCCTTGAGATAAAAACTGTTTTTCAGTCTCTCTGTCCCAGCTTTGATGCACCTGTACTGACATCGCCTTCTGGATGATAGCGGGATGAACAGGCCGTGGCTCGGTGGTTGATATCTTTGATGTTTTTGGCCTTCCTGTGACATCTGGTGCCGTAGGTGTCCGGGAGGGCAGGCATGCGTTGGGCAGACCGCACCACCCTCTGGAGTGCCCTGTGATTGCGGGCGGTGCAGTTGCTGTACCAGGCGGTGATACACCCCGACAGGATGCTCTCAATTGTGCACCTGTAAAAGCTTCTGAGGGTCTTGGGGCCAAGCCAAATTTCTTCAGCATCCCGAGGTTGAAGAGGCGCTGTTGCACCTTCTTCACCACACTGTCTGTATCGGTGTACCATTTCAGATCGTCAGTGATGTGTACGCCGAGGAACTTTAAGCTTTCCACCATCTCCACTACTGTCCCGTCGATGTGGATAGGGGCGTGCTCCCTCTGCTGTTTTCTGAAGTCCACGATCAGCTCCTTTGTTTTGTTGACGTCAAGGGAGAGGTGTCGTCTGCAAACTTGATGAAATTGTTGCATGTTGCGTTTTTATTTTTTTGTTCAGTATATGTGATCACCAATTGTGAATGAAGAACAGGACGGACCTTTCTATTGTATTCATCTATTCTTATTATAATCTCAAAACGGTGAATGCCTATATCAGTCCAGTGAATCCAAGCAGTCTTATTAGTCTACTCTAGGCCTACTTGGAGTAGTGTGAGCGTGCATAATTTACAATGGCAAGAGCAAGACGAATGGATGCACATGCTGCATTGCGTTGCTACAAGATTGGAGTGAAAGCGACTCAGATGACAGCGGAAAATGGATCATGACATCGCTGATTATTATTCTGGTTCATGCTGATCGACCTTCCATATCTGGGAAGGGATCCATATCGGGCAGCAGGTGAGCGATGCTCGGATAATGTAGTGATGAGGCTTGTGGAACCTTAGATTGGCAAGGGGAGAAATGTGACCATGCTGCATCAACGGGGACACAACAAAGAGAGAACCGGCGACTATTACGCACTACAACCGGACATAGGTATGTCAACATTACATACTATGCATCGCCGTATATAAACTTCTGCAATGCTGTTCTGTATCACACGTTTGTTTTTCCTATGGAAATATAATCCTAACCTGTTCTATTCCATAGGTCGGCGTGGACGGCACGGCTGTACTCTGTGAAAGGAGGAACTCTCCGCTGGCCTGTTGCTGTGTTCTACAACATGCTTGACTTGGCTGCTATCAACATACACATGTTGTTCAAGTCGTGTATGAACAACACCATGAGCAGGACAAACTTCATAATGAGTCTGGCACTCCGGTTACGTGAGAAACATGAGTGCCAAGGCCGCAGCAAAGGTTCCACTCGAGCCAAATTGTGCACAGCTCCCGGCAAGGAGAAACTGCCAGGGGGGCAGATGCACTTGCAACAAAACCTAGAACTCCAGTTTCAGCTACAAGTGACTTATTTGTGCATCGTGTTGAAAGCAAGTGAAGGTGTCAAATATTTTTGGTGACTGTTAGGACAAGCTATACCTGCTAAATTGGATCCAACCGCTGCTTGAAGTCGCACACCATATTGTAAGCACGAGCGAGGCCACAAATGTGTCCAATAACTGACAATAGACTATTTTTGACCGGTGTCATATCGACACTTATATTCATCATAATGCCATTGTGTATTTTGAGCTGATTTTCACTATTCACAAGAATGCTTGACACTTATACTTAAGCAATAAGGCCTGAGGAGGTGTGGTATATGGCCAATATACCACAGCTAAGGGCTGTTCTTAGGCACGACGCAACGCTGCCTGGACACAGCCCTTAGCCTTGGTATATTGGCCATATATCACAATCCTTATTGCTATTGTAAACTGGTTACGTAAATACTGGAAAACTGGAAAATTAAATGTTTTGTCATACGCATGGTATACGGTCTGATATACCATGGCTTTCAGCCAATCAGAATTCAGGGCTTGAACCACCCAGTTTATAATGATGTTTAGGCTACTGATATTTTCTTCATTGACCGGCACGGCACGTCTTGTTGGTTTGGATCATTTTGATTTGTTTTGTCTTTATAAAAATACGCTTTTACTGCATTCCAACACACATGGTTTTTGTTTCATAGTTTGTAACAAAGGCACTCCACAAATAAAATGTATTTTACTCTTGAAATTCTGTGTTTTAGTGGTTTTTAGTTTTTACACAGGGCTATAAGCCTACAGTAAAATAAACGAATAAATGTTTTGTTCAAATATTTACATTTTGTATTCTAATCTTACAATCATAAACACAACCAAATGACTTGGGCACAAAGGGGTGTCCAACGAGGCCAGGCTTAAAATGATTTATTAAGACTGGTGGTTATTGGTAATCGTTGAGGCCCGGCTAGTCTACTGTTAAATATGCATATGGTCATTTTGACTGTCATGGAACTTTGAGGATGAAATGCTCAGAACGTGTTTGTCTTGTGATAATTATCTCAAAGTACTGCTAAAATACACTTACAGTATTTAGGAAAAGTCAGGCTCAAGTTGGTTCAAGGTTTAAATTGAGATGAAAACGGTCAGAATGACCATCATGGAGGTTCAAGTGTTAAACAGTCCAGTTGTGGTCCTTTTAGATCCTAAGTGTCACCATGTTGCAGTCACATGAAGGCTACATGGAACTGCCGTTACCGGACTCCCTGTCATCTGCATATCAGTGTGTTGTACAGAGGTTGACGGTGTGTGAGTTAGTCGTTCCTCTTACCGAATGCCTTTTAATCCTCGTTAACGGAGGAGATGAAACACTAGCATTAAGTGAAATCCCCCGGGTGACATTAATGAAGAAATATTCCTGAAAACAAATGGCCCCAATCTGGCGTGTGTGTGGGTGCTGTCCGTGTGTGTGTGGTGACAGCTGTGGGGGATCCGGGGCTGTGTGTGTGCAGAGAGAAGAACAAACAGATCAGCTCTCGCTGACAGGATCCTCTGTCCCTCTCTCTCCAAACAGACCAGGAGACGAACATGAACACACACACACACACACACACACACACACACACACACACACACACACACACACCACTTGTGGCATTGCCCTAAGCTGTGTTTGACCCCCCCCTTCCAGTTTCATGCGTCACATGAAAACAATAGGAGGATATCTCCTCTTCACATGAAGACCCAGTGCTCTGTTTTGTCGGTGTTCCTCTCCCATCTGAATTCTTTGACCGTTAACAGTTCAGTTTGATCTCTCTGACCGTCTGCAACGATGCGTTCCCCTTAACCCAGTAGGACTAGACTAGCGTTGCCTGCCAGGCAGCTTCGTACACTTCTCCCATACATAAACACACCAGCTGTATGGAAACCTGCTGGTTAGCACAGGGAGAATGGCAGCAGTGGTGTTAGACCCCGTTGCCCGCAGGCGCTCTTCACTCGGCCTCAGCACTAGTGTTTACAGTATGCCGTGTGTGGAGATTTGAAATCACTACAATCTACAGTACAATCTATTGTACTCTAGTCGACACCATGCTGGCAGTGTTGAGTTCCTAAACAAAGTTTGACAAGAGTCACTGCAGAAGACACATTTTGTCATCCGTCAAATGAGGGGAACCATTTTGGATGGGTGATGTTTTTGACACATCATTCCTAATGTGTATTTACACATGTGTCACTGTATATTTCCCAACCAGGGCATTGCAGAGAGACACAATATTTGTCACAGAGGGGAACCAGTTTAGATGTGGGGGTGTCACAACACTAGTGATGTACCGGTTTGTTTGCTGTATATTTTCCTACCAGGGTATCGGAGGGAGACAGGCCCCGATGAGAGAGACCAGGCCGGTGAACTCCCGCCGCTACATCGCCACGTTCGACGTGGAGAACACCACCAAGGGAGACTCGGGCCGCTACCGCTGCATCGTCCACTCAGACAAGGGCGTGGGCGTGTCCAGTTACGCCGACCTGACGGTCAAACGTAAGTCACGTTCTGTTTGTACCTCGCAAAAGACTGGTTATGTTTCTTCAAAATTCACCCCAATTTAAGATGATAGCCAAAGAGTTAAATGAAATTTCTCTCTCTCTCTGTGATGATTTCCTCTAATCCTGACTGGCTAGATGGAGACCTGTCAATCACTCTCAAATAGCCTCTGTGTTTGTCCATCAGCACGTTGCCACGGCAGCAGACTCCCTGACGGTCTCAGAGGAGAAGTGTATAGCTCACAGCTGTGTGTGTGTGTGTGTGTGTGTGTGTGTGTGTGCATATACGTGTACTACTGTAAAATGGTTATATATCAGACCTGTCAATGCAGATGAGGCCTGGCGTGTTGGAGTGTGCCATAGTAAATCTCCCTCCACTAGGTTGTGTGGAGGAACGATGCATGATGGCTGCCTCTTTCACCATGTCAAATTATGCATCATCATTTAAACGCCATTACCAAAGACGCCCATCCTTCTTACCTAATTGGGATGTATTAGAACAGCTACAACCAATTCCCTCTTATTCCCTTTATTAGTTTAAATTGAGTCGTCAACATTTTTCAACCCAGCAGTTTGTCCCCCTCTCCTAAATGAAATATTAGATCAGTGAAATTGTACATTTTTATGCATTTGCCATCGCCGACTCGCTCCAGGGTCCTTTTTCCTCACCCGTTTTTTTTCATCCAATTACTGGTGTTTTGTCTAGCGAAGACTTGTGTAGGCTGTGTCAGGGGAGCGCTACCCAGCTCTGCTCTATCTCAGAGTTGGAGTTAGTGACCTTACCGCCATGGGCCCGTATTCACACAGTCTCAGAGTAAGAGTGCTGATCTCGGATCAGTTTTTTAGATCATAATGAATAAGATTATACGGAGAGGAGGGCCTGATCCTAGATCAGCCCTCCTACTCTGAGACGCTTCTTGAATACGGGCCCTGATCTAGCCGAGGACCCAGGAACAGTCTTCAACCCTGCTCTGGGCTTACAGGACTGAGCCTGCGGGTTAACAAGGCTGACCTTGGGACTGTGGAGGGCTGGGGTTGTAAATCATTAACATTGTACTGGGGCCTTCCAGGTCCCAGGGGGAACCATTACTCTACCACTACTGCCAGTTAGAGGCCATTGTATTAATTTTATTTTACCAGGTAAGTTGACTGAGAACACATTCTTATTTACAGCAATGACCTGGGGAGTAGTTACAGGGGAGAGAAGGGGGATGAATGAGCCAGTATATGATCCGACAGGCTATATGATCCACCTGGTATCATACCTACTGCCAGTTAGCCAGTATATGATCTGACAGGCTATATTATCCACCTGGTATCATACCTACTGCCAGTTAGCCAGTATATGATCTGACAGGCTATGTTATCCACCAGGTATCATACCTACTGCCAGTTAGCCAGTATATGATCTGACAGGCTATATTATCCATCAGGTATCATACCTACTGCCAGTTAGCCAGTATATGATCTGACAGGCTATATTATCCACCTGGTATCATACCTACTGCCAGTTAGCCAGTATATGATCTGACAGGCTATATTATCCACCTGGTATTATACCTACTGCCAGTTAGCCAGTATATGATCTGACAGGCTATGTGATCCACCTGGTATCATACCTACTGCAAGTTAGAGGCCAGTATATGATCTGACAGGCTATATTATCCATCTGGTATTATACCTACTGCCAGTTAGCCAGTATATGATCTGACAGGCTATATGATCCACCTGGTATCATACCTACTGCCAGTTAGAGGCCAGTGTATGATCTAACAGGTTATATGATCCACCTGGTATCATACCTACTGCCAGTTAGCCAGTATATGATCTGACAGGCTATATTATCCACCTGGTATCATACCTACTGCCAGTTAGCCAGTATATGATCTGACAGGCTATATGATCCACCTGGTATCATACCTACTGCCAGTTAGCCAGTATATGATCCTACAGGTTATATGATCCACCTGTTATCATACCTACTGCCAGTTAGCCAGTATATGATCTGACAGGTTATATGATCCACCTGTTATCATACCTACTGCCAGTTAGCCAGTATATGATCTGACAGGTTATATGATCCACCTGTTATCATACCTACTGCCAGTTAGCCAGTATATGATCTGACAGGTTATATGATCCACCTGTTATCATACCTACTGCCAGTTAGCCAGTATATGATCTGACAGGTTATATGATCCACCTGGTATCATACCTACTGCCAGTTAGCCAGTATATGATCTGACAGGTTATATGATCCACCTGGTATCATACCTACTGCCAGTTAGAGGCCAGTATATGATCCGACAGGCTATATGATCCACCTGGTATCATACCTACTGCCAGTTAGCAAGTATATGATCTGACAGGCTATATGATCCACCTGGTATCATACCTACTGCCAGTTAGCCATTATATGATCTGACAGGTTATATGATCCACCTGGTATCATACCTACTGCCAGTTAGCCAGTATATGATCTGACAGGTTATATGATCCACCTGGTATCATACCTACTGCCAGTTAGCCAGTATATGATCTGACAGGCTATATGATCCACCTGGTATCATACCTACTGCCAGTTAGCCAGTATATGATCTGACAGGCTATATTATCCACCTGGTATCATACCTACTGCCAGTTAGCCAGTATATGATCTGACAGGTTATATGATCCACCTGGTATCATACCTACTGCCAGTTAGCCAGTATATGATCTGACAGGCTATATGATCCACCTGGTATCATACCTACTGCCAGTTAGCCAGTATATGATCTGACAGGCAATGTTATCCACCAGGTATCATACCTACTGCCAGTTAGCCAGTATATGATCTGACAGGCTATATGATCCACCTGGTATCATACCTACTGCCAGTTAGAGGCCAGTATATGATCTGACAGGTTATATGATCCACCTGGTATCATACCTACTGCCAGTTAGCCAGTATATGATCTGACAGGCTATATGATCCACCTGGTATCATACCTACTGCCAGTTAGCCAGTATATGATCTGACAGGTTATATGATCCACCTGTTATCATACCTACTGCCAGTTAGCCAGTATATGATCTGACAGGCTATATTATCCACCTGTTATCATACCTACTGCCAGTTAGCCAGTATATGATCTGGCAGGCTATATTATCCACCTGGTATCATACCTACTGCCAGTTAGCCAGTATATGATCTAACAGGTTATATTATCCACCTGGTATCATACCTACTGCCAGTTAGCCAGTATATGATCTGGCAGGCTATATTATCCACCTGGTATCATACCTACTGCCAGTTAGCCAGTATATGATCTAACAGGTTATATTATCCACCTGGTATCATACCTACTGCCAGTTAGCCAGTATATGATCTGACAGGTTATATGATCCACCTGTTATCATACCTACTGCCAGTTAGCCAGTATATGATCTGACGGGCTATATGATCCACCTGTTATCATACCTACTGCCAGTTAGCCAGTATATGATCTGACAGGTTATATGATCCACCTGGTATCATACCTACTGCCAGTTAGCCAGTATATGATCTGACAGGCTATATGATCCACCTGGTATCATACCTACTGCCAGTTAGCCAGTATATGATCTGACAGGCTATGTTATCCACCAGGTATCATACCTACTGCCAGTTAGCCAGTATATGATCTAACAGGTTATATTATCCACCTGGTATCATACCTACTGCCAGTTAGCCAGTATATGATCTGGCAGGCTATATTATCCACCTGGTATCATACCTACTGCCAGTTAGCCAGTATATGATCTAACAGGTTATATTATCCACATGGTATCATACCTACTGCCAGTTAGCCAGTATATGATCTGACAGGTTATATGATCCACCTGTTATCATACCTACTGCCAGTTAGCCAGTATATGATCTGACAGGTTATATGATCCACCTGTTATCATACCTACTGCCTGTTAGCCAGTATATGATCTGACAGGTTATATGATCCACCTGTTATCATAACTACTGCCAGTTAGCCAGTATATGATCTGACAGGTTATATGATCCACCTGTTATCATACCTACTGCCAGTTAGCCAGTATATGATCTGACAGGTTATATGATCCACCTGTTATCATACCTACTGCCAGTTAGCCAGTATATGATCTGACAGGTTATATGATCCACCTGTTATCATACCTACTGCCAGTTAGCCAGTATTTGATCTGACAGGTTATATGATCCACCTGTTATCATACCTACTGCCAGTTAGCCAGTATATGATCTGACGGGCTATATGATCCACCTGTTATCATACCTACTGCCAGTTAGCCAGTATATGATCTGACAGGTTATATGATCCACCTGTTATCATACCTACTGCCAGTTAGAGGCCAGTGTATGATCTAACAGGCTATATGATCCACCTGGTATCATACCTACTGCCAGTTAGCCAGTATATGATCTGACAGGCTATATGATCCACCTGGTATCATACCTACTGCCAGTTAGCCAGTATATGATCTGACAGGTTATATGATCCACCTGGTATCATACCTACTGCCAGTTAGCCAGTATATGATCTGACAGGTTATATGATCCACCTGGTATCATACCTACTGCCAGTTAGCCAGTATATGATCTGACAGGCTATATGATCCACCTGGTATCATACCTACTGCCAGTTAGCCAGTATATGATCTGGCAGGCTATATTATCCACCTGGTATCATACCTACTGCCAGTTAGCCAGTATATGATCTGACAGGTTATATGATCCACCTGTTATCATACCTACTGCCAGTTAGCCAGTATTTGATCTGACAGGTTATATGATCCACCTGTTATCATACCTACTGCCAGTTAGCCAGTATATGATCTGACGGGCTATATGATCCACCTGTTATCATACCTACTGCCAGTTAGCCAGTATATGATCTGACAGGTTATATGATCCACCTGGTATCATACCTACTGCCAGTTAGCCAGTATATGATCTGACAGGCTATATGATCCACCTGGTATCATACCTACTGCCAGTTAGCCAGTATATGATCTGACAGGCTATGTTATCCACCAGGTATCATACCTACTGCCAGTTAGCCAGTATATGATCTAACAGGTTATATTATCCACCTGGTATCATACCTACTGCCAGTTAGCCAGTATATGATCTGGCAGGCTATATTATCCACCTGGTATCATACCTACTGCCAGTTAGCCAGTATATGATCTAACAGGTTATATTATCCACATGGTATCATACCTACTGCCAGTTAGCCAGTATATGATCTGACAGGTTATATGATCCACCTGTTATCATACCTACTGCCAGTTAGCCAGTATATGATCTGACAGGTTATATGATCCACCTGTTATCATACCTACTGCCTGTTAGCCAGTATATGATCTGACAGGTTATATGATCCACCTGTTATCATAACTACTGCCAGTTAGCCAGTATATGATCTGACAGGTTATATGATCCACCTGTTATCATACCTACTGCCAGTTAGCCAGTATATGATCTGACAGGTTATATGATCCACCTGTTATCATACCTACTGCCAGTTAGCCAGTATATGATCTGACAGGTTATATGATCCACCTGTTATCATACCTACTGCCAGTTAGCCAGTATTTGATCTGACAGGTTATATGATCCACCTGTTATCATACCTACTGCCAGTTAGCCAGTATATGATCTGACGGGCTATATGATCCACCTGTTATCATACCTACTGCCAGTTAGCCAGTATATGATCTGACAGGTTATATGATCCACCTGTTATCATACCTACTGCCAGTTAGAGGCCAGTGTATGATCTAACAGGCTATATGATCCACCTGGTATCATACCTACTGCCAGTTAGCCAGTATATGATCTGACAGGCTATATGATCCACCTGGTATCATACCTACTGCCAGTTAGCCAGTATATGATCTGACAGGTTATATGATCCACCTGGTATCATACCTACTGCCAGTTAGCCAGTATATGATCTGACAGGTTAAATGATCCACCTGGTATCATACCTACTGCCAGTTAGCCAGTATATGATCTGACAGGCTATATGATCCACCTGGTATCATACCTACTGCCAGTTAGCCAGTATATGATCTGGCAGGCTATATTATCCACCTGGTATCATACCTACTGCCAGTTAGCCAGTATATGATCTGACAGGTTATATGATCCACCTGTTATCATACCTACTGCCAGTTAGCCAGTATTTGATCTGACAGGTTATATGATCCACCTGTTATCATACCTACTGCCAGTTAGCCAGTATATGATCTGACGGGCTATATGATCCACCTGTTATCATACCTACTGCCAGTTAGCCAGTATATGATCTGACAGGTTATATGATCCACCTGGTATCATACCTACTGCCAGTTAGCCAGTATATGATCTGACAGGCTATATGATCCACCTGGTATCATACCTACTGCCAGTTAGCCAGTATATGATCTGACAGGCTATGTTATCCACCAGGTATCATACCTACTGCCAGTTAGCCAGTATATGATCTAACAGGTTATATTATCCACCTGGTATCATACCTACTGCCAGTTAGCCAGTATATGATCTGGCAGGCTATATTATCCACCTGGTATCATACCTACTGCCAGTTAGCCAGTATATGATCTAACAGGTTATATTATCCACATGGTATCATACCTACTGCCAGTTAGCCAGTATATGATCTGACAGGTTATATGATCCACCTGTTATCATACCTACTGCCAGTTAGCCAGTATATGATCTGACAGGTTATATGATCCACCTGTTATCATACCTACTGCCTGTTAGCCAGTATATGATCTGACAGGTTATATGATCCACCTGTTATCATAACTACTGCCAGTTAGCCAGTATATGATCTGACAGGTTATATGATCCACCTGTTATCATACCTACTGCCAGTTAGCCAGTATATGATCTGACAGGTTATATGATCCACCTGTTATCATACCTACTGCCAGTTAGCCAGTATATGATCTGACAGGTTATATGATCCACCTGTTATCATACCTACTGCCAGTTAGCCAGTATTTGATCTGACAGGTTATATGATCCACCTGTTATCATACCTACTGCCAGTTAGCCAGTATATGATCTGACGGGCTATATGATCCACCTGTTATCATACCTACTGCCAGTTAGCCAGTATATGATCTGACAGGTTATATGATCCACCTGTTATCATACCTACTGCCAGTTAGAGGCCAGTGTATGATCTAACAGGCTATATGATCCACCTGGTATCATACCTACTGCCAGTTAGCCAGTATATGATCTGACAGGCTATATGATCCACCTGGTATCATACCTACTGCCAGTTAGCCAGTATATGATCTGACAGGTTATATGATCCACCTGGTATCATACCTACTGCCAGTTAGCCAGTATATGATCTGACAGGTTATATGATCCACCTGGTATCATACCTACTGCCAGTTAGCCAGTATATGATCTGACAGGCTATATGATCCACCTGGTATCATACCTACTGCCAGTTAGCCAGTATATGATCTGACAGGCTATATTATCCACCTGGTATCATACCTACTGCCAGTTAGCCAGTATATGATCTGACAGGTTATATGATCCACCTGGTATCATACCTACTGCCAGTTAGCCAGTATATGATCTGACAGGCTATATGATCCACCTGGTATCATACCTACTGCCAGTTAGAGGCCAGTATATGATCTGACAGGTTATATGATCCACCTGGTATCATACCTACTGCCAGTTAGCCAGTATATGATCTGACAGGCTATATGATCCACCTGGTATCATACCTACTACCAGTTAGCCAGTATATGATCTGACAGGTTATATGATCCACCTGTTATCATACCTACTGCCAGTTAGCCAGTATATGATCTGACAGGCTATATTATCCACCTGTTATCATACCTACTGCCAGTTAGCCAGTATATGATCTGGCAGGCTATATTATCCACCTGGTATCATACCTACTGCCAGTTAGCCAGTATATGATCTAACAGGTTATATTATCCACCTGGTATCATACCTACTGCCAGTTAGCCAGTATATGATCTGGCAGGCTATATTATCCACCTGGTATCATACCTACTGCCAGTTAGCCAGTATATGATCTAACAGGTTATATTATCCACCTGGTATCATACCTACTGCACAGGTATATGTAAACCCTTTAGATACTGGTTTAGATCTGCACCTTTGGTTTTGGATGTTGATACATTGATTATTTTAGTTTAGTTTGCAGTGAATGTCACTTTGGTTGTAGTTCATGGGGTTGAGACTTTGGTTGTAGTTCATGGGGTTGAGACTTTGGTTGTAGTTCATGGGGTTGAGACTTTGGTTGTAGTTCATGGGGTTGACTGCAGCCTCTTCAGGTGGACCGCTTGGGCAGAGTGTGGCCAGATCACAAGGGAGGGATTGGCTTAGCATCCAGCTCAGAACAGTTCCTTAACCATACCCTAATCACATACAGGAAACTCATGTATAATAAATGTACATATATGCAGCGGAATTTAAACTGTATTTACATACAGCACCAGCCAAAACTTTGGACACACCTACTCATTCAAGTGTTTTTCTTTATTTTTACTATTTTCTACATTGTAGAATAATAATGAAGACATAAACTATGAAATAACACATGGAATCATGTAGTAACCAAAAAAGTGTTAAACAAATCTAAATATATTTGATTTGAGATTCCTCAAAGTAGCCACCCGTTGCCTTGATGACAGCTTTGCACACTCTTGGCATTCTCTCAACCAGCATGCATTTCAATTAACAGGTGTGACTTGTTAATTTGTGGAATTTCTTTCCGTAATGCATTTGAACCAATCATTTGTGTTGTGACAAGGTAGTGGTGGTATACAGAAGATAGCACTATTTGGTAAAAGACCAAGTCCATATTATGGCAAGAACAGCTCAAATAAGCAAAGCGAAACGATAGTCCATCATTACTTTAAGACATGAAGGTCAATCAATATATGTCAATATATTAGGCTTCGGTATGGATCAGTAGCTTAGGCATTCACTGCACCCCTAGAATTAACAAAAGCTGTCTTTCTGAACAGACCTGACCTCCAAATTGCACCATCCAGTTTCACCATCACTGCCTGGGGTTATTTTATAACTACTGCATGTGAATCACACAGTAATAGTGTCTTCAAGTCCTTACCTAGGCTAGCAACAGGCTTAGTTTACCCTGTCCTCCTCCCTACTCATTCACTCCCTCTGAATTGTGGATGGCTAGCACTGGCACACTAGCAACAACAACTCACAGAACATCCAACATCTCTCTGACCCTGTTTCTAACCCCTTTCCAAATATTGAACCATAATCACTTCACCATAATGGGACCCAGAAGGGGAGTTTACATGAGCATACACATCCCATTGGACAGGGACCAGTTCAAAGTCATCTGGGGAACCATGCGGGCTAAGGGGTTAGGTTGCACGGTGACCGAGCTGCCAGTAACACTCTATATATATATATATATATATATATATATATATATATATATATATATATATATATATATATATATATAGATATATAGATATATAGATATCCTGTTTAGGGTAGGGCCTTGTGGCCACTGGGGGGGGGGGGGGGGGGGGCTGGCAGCAGGTGCTAGCTAGAGGCACAGCAGCATTTAGCTTATAGTCTCCGAGCCACATGGTCGCTGGCTGCTGCAAGCTGACTCTTTGAACAAGGGCAGTCTTCTATGATCTCTGGGTTGTTGTAAAAGTGGGACTTTTAGTTCAACTGTAAAGTGGGACTTGTAGTTCAACTGTACATATGAAGCTCTTTGGACTCCTTTTTGTTTTGTTTATACTCCAGGTGGAATTGATTACATTTTCCTGGAACCAGCAGGATAGTCCCAAAAATGCAAACCATGCCCCTCTGGCACTTTCGGCAGACTCTTATCAAGTGCTCTGTGTTTGAAAGAAAACAAGCACTCTTTACCATACAGATTGTTGACGCCTGTAATGTCACCCACTCCAGCCCCAGCACTTTGATGCTGTTTAGTTATTACTGATGGTCGATACCCACACAGAGTGGACAGGGAGTGAGGCCTGACACATCACAGGGTATTACAAGGTACCCATCAGTGCGATGTGGCTCCAACCTTTTGTTTTCCCATTCTGCTACGCGTCAGTGGCCGTGGCGGATCGATTGCCGGGCCCTCCCGATGCTGAAGGAGCTGATGCCTTATTTCTTTTTCTTTCACCCCCCCAACCCAAACAAAATGACAAATGTGGTATCGACTGACCGGAGATGTTGACTCGTCTCGCCACCCGAGCACCCGCTAGAACACCTTACAAGCCATGCTGTCTAAATCCGCCCCACAGCCAGATTGAACTGTCACCATCTCAAAGTAAATCTGAGGCAGCATCGCTCTCTCTCTCGCCCTCTATTTCTCGCTGTCTCTCATTCTCTCTTTCGCTCTCTCACTTTTTCCTTTGTCTCTCTCTCGCTGCTTCTGGAGACAATAAACGTTTACTAATTGGGTGTGTGAGTGTCTACACCTGTTTGCTGTCTGAGAATAGATCAGTCAGTAACCCAGGGATCAGGGCGGCTGGCTCAACTATGATCAGGACGGCTGGCTCGACTATGATCAGGACGGCTGGCTCGACTATGAGCACGACGGCTGGCTCGACTATGAGCACGACGGCTGGCTCGACTATGATCAGGACGGCTGGCTCGACTATGATCAGGACGGCTGGCTCGACTATGATCAGGACGGCTGGCTCGACTATGATCAGGACGGCTGGCTCTAACATTTCCAAAGAAAGACTATCTCTATCATAGAAATGGAATTAATAGAATTGAGTATAAGCTTGTCAGGTGCAATGCGACCAATAGAATAGTACCTAAACGTGCAAACCCAGCTGACATTAACACTCAGTGTAAACCCAGGTCTGATGTGTATAGAATGGTGTGAACAAGACAGAGGAAGAGGTGTGAAATGCAGGGAAGGTCAACAGGTGGGCAGCCATGACGTGTGTGTGTGATTTTAACATTTTTATTTATTTATTTAACTAGGCAAGCCAGTTAAGAACAAATTCTTATTTACAATGACGGCCTACCAAAAAGGCAAAAGGTAGGCAGCAACACATGACAACACAACATGATAACAACATGGTAGCAACACAACATGGGACAAACATTATTTGGCATAGACAACAGCACAAAGGGCAAGAAGGTAGAGACAACAATACATCATGCGAAGCAGCCACAACTGTCAGTAAGAGTGTCCGTGATTGAGTCTTTGAATAGATTGAGATAAAACTGTTCAGTTTGAGTGTTTGTTGCAGCTCGTTCCAGTCGCTAGCTGCAGCGAACTGAAAAGACGACCCGTGGGTGGGTGGGTGGGTGTGTGTGTGTGTGAGACTTTCATGGACTCCAGGATGTACAATATCCTGATGCGTGTAAATCACAATTGAGTCAGGCTTCACCCCCCAGTGGACACATTACAGACAGTGGTCTAGAGCTGTAATTCACAAAGTGAGTGCTGATCTAGGATCAGGTCCTACCTGTCCATCTCATTCATTGTAATCTAAAAGTCACAAATGGTCCTAGATCAGCGCTGCTACTGTGAGACATACGGCCCCTGGGCAGACAGAGACAGACATAGAAAGGTGACACGTTATGAGGCCAGGCTTGCACCTGCCCCAGCCAGGAAGACAGATGAGCCATTACTTCACTGGTAATTGGGGTTCTCCCTGGTTCCAATCGATATCAGCGGCCCTGGACATCGTGTGTCTGTGTGAACTACACACACCTCCAGTGGCGACGAAATACTCTGAGGTCCTATTTTTTTACAAGTCTTGATGGCTCAATACTGTATGGGAATAAGATGACTGTTAAATACAGATGTAGGATCTTAATTTGATCACTCTTTTGTTGCTGAGAATTGTCCTACGCCACAGGAAATGCAGATGAGCTTTGCGATTTACATAAATTCACGGAAAACCCACACTCACACACGGTTAAATTAACAGTATTGCACTTTTCATGTAGCCTACCTTTAGCCAGCTATCAAGCAACATTATGGACTCAATGTTCAAATCCTGTTGCTGCAGGATTATTTTGCTGTGACAATATAGGTCAAATTAAGATCCTACATCTGTAATTGAATATACTATATTTAGGGAATGTCCTCATATGCACCTTCTATAAAAAAAAAACTGCGTTATTGGAAAGAACCTGGAGAACTCAACTGGACTTTTCTAAGATAAAATCCTCACAGGGACATGAGTCACTCAGACTGATATCCAAGTCTTATCTATTTAGTTACGTTAGGGCTAATAAATGCACCGGAGTTTTCAGACTTAGTCATACAGTCACCAGGACACCTGACTGGCCTGTCGGACAGGCTATCATCAGGGCAAAGACTAATTACAGGGCAAGTCACTCGCTGTGTATGTGTGTGACACAAGGATTGACAGTCCCATTCGTGTGAGACACTCATCACGCAAGAAAAGAGGGAGAGGAGAGGGGCCATATCAAACTTCAAAGGCCAACACTGGGCTGTGTTTAGACCGAACATGCTGATGCTGACATGTAGTTACTAGTCATAGCTGTAGGACAGCGTCACACGTCCATGGAAGTCGAGCCTGTCACTCCCTAGACCAGACAAAGAAAAAAACCCTGACCATTAGTCATAGAACAACAGACCAAAGAAACGGTGAAAAAACATTCACCCTCACAATGGACAGGAATTGTCTCATTGTCTTATCGTTGACGATTGAACACGATAGACTGGCTTTGGCAAAATGAATCCTTCTCAGAGGTCTCTTCGGGGAGACAAAGAGAAAAGAGAGATGGGTGGAGGAGAGGAGAGGGAGATTATTGAAATGGGTCACGGGAGAAATGGAGCAGGACCGGTGGGAGTGATGAGTAATGGGATTCAGGTTGGCTGTTCTATCGGCGAAGGTCAGGAAATTAATTGGTTTAACTCATTACCTCGCTTTTGATCTCTCTCCGTTTCATCGTGCTCTCCGCTTCAGCCCGTTACTCCCGGCTTTGTGTGAGGCACCGCCACTACAATCACTTAATTGCTCTTACTTAAGATTTAAGCTTCCGATATCATGCTAACATGTTTTCTATTTCTCTACAGACTCAAGTTGTATGTAATTGAGAATGTTGCGCTCTATTCTGTTCTTTTTGCAGAGTAAACCGGTGGTATTTGCATAGTTTTAGTGTGTTTAGCTACGCTCACTGCAGGTTTAGCGCAGGGTGCTATTTGCCATCTCCCTTGTATAGCAGAGTCAAGGTGAATCATCAAGAAACAGAACACATTTTGCAATGTATTATCAGTTCCTGGAACCATATGATTGAAAGCCCCTAGAGAGTAAATACAGTATATATAGTGTCTCTGGGGATAAAATAATTAATATATTATAAAGTATTAAAATAACTGGCCTGTTTTTACCAATTTTCTGTTAAATATTACCTGTAATTAATGGCAATATGAGTGAAATAGTTTTTTTTCCATGTCAACATCCTCTATAAGGAAGTAGCAAGCATTTTTGAAACGGTCTGTTTGAGATACAAGTTCGAGGTGGGGTTTTAAAAAAAAAAAAATATATATTTATGCTTTGGTCACATACGAGTATAGGATCAGTCAACAACATCATTTGGGTATGAGTTAACAGAATATAAACTTTTAAAAGTGAGATTTTCACTGGACAGTTACTTTAACCTTGGTAGATAAACAGTATTTATCTACCAATTTGAAATGACCATTTAAGACTCCTCATCTAACCCTAATCTCTTCCTCTTTGACCCCCAGAGCCCCCGGTGCCCATCGCTCCGCCCCAGCTTACCGCCGTGGGTGCAACCTACCTGTGGATCCAGCTCAACGCCAACTCCATCAACGGTGACGGGCCCATCGTGGAGCGGGAGGTTGAGTACCGCACGGTGGCAGGCAGCCTCATCGACAACCAGCCTGTGGACAAGACCACACACAAAATCGGCCACCTGGACCCCGACACGGAGTACGAGATCAGCGTGCTGCTCACCCGGCCCCTGGACGGAGGAACTGGGGCCCCCGGACCCCCCCTGAGGGCCAAGACCAAGTGTGCTGGTGAGTCCAATGCAAAGACGCGCGCGCACACACACAGACACACACACACACACACACACAATTAGAGTAATACATTATGGTGTACAGTTACATAGTAGCAGTTATACAGTACTTTGTGTAATGACACTATTTTCAGCACAGTCATACATTATACAGTTGGACCCTGTCGCTATACGGTGGTGCTTACTTACGGCTGTTCATTGACATTTACTTCAGTGGGAGTGGCAAGTGGGGCAATACATACACCACTTTAGCTACACGCAATGTACAGTCAGTTGCAGTGAGGCCCTTTGATAAAGTGACACCGTCATGAAATGAATAGCCCGGGCACTATATACTTAACTTGTTATGCAATTACACATCTGAAGAATACTTTAGATTCTCACATTCTACAAATTCAGTAAACTTACTGACAAAAACCATGCACTCATACTCAACATTCTAAACTACCTGTTTCATGGGGCAGACGTCAATACTCTACGTGAACCATGGGAATGTCTGAGTTACATTTTCATGGATGGATCTCAGTTTCAGCCCTTAGGGGCTTGCAGTGTCTGGCCGTTCACTCTCCACCCACACACACAGCTTAATTTCCCCCTGGGTCTGGGTCTGTCTAGGTGACCACAGGGGCTGATGGGATGTGAGGAATGTGAGAGCGTCTGACTGCAGGAGAAGAGCGGAATCTCCTGTCTTCACTTTCCCTGTAGCAGGAGGTCTGGGTGGCCAGTGCCTCCTTCACAGTAAAGCATACCTTCTGGCTTAAGTCAGAAGGTTTTTAACATTCCATCCCAAAGGGATGTACAACATCTATCAGCATGATATGCAAGCATACATTAGATTGTCTATTATACTTCTGGACTACCATGAACATAAGTGTGGTGCTGGATATGATCAGGGCTTGGTATGTGAGGCTCGGTAGTATACGTGATTGAAGTCGTATTATCTCTCTGTGGTTTGGTGACAGTTTGACAAGATATCACGTTTTCAGTGTCAGGCGGGAGAACGGACCATCCACAGCTCTTTTTGGATTTGGAAGAGGATATATTGTTTCCTCTCTTTTGTGATGGAGGTGGTTGCAGAGGGGAGGCTGACTGACCCAGGAATGACACAAGGGTGATGGATGGCCCTACTACATGTCTTGTCTTAAAAGCGCTTCCTCTCTGTGGAGGATGAAACGTTTTTATATCTGATTTCCCTGACTGTCTCTGAGCTGCTAAAGGTTTCCGAGGAGGAATGTTCCCTTGCCCATATAACCACTATTTTCAGAGCAGTTCAACAGTTTTTAATTGAGCCAAAGTCGCTCTCACAAAGCCGTTCAATTTCAATCAAATCAAATTTTAATCAATGACACATTTCATTAGAGGAATTATGATTTGATTCTTCTCACTCCACACCCCCTGACCAATACCCATTAGGCATATCACTCACTATTAATTATAGATTTTCATACAAAAAAAATCAGAGTTTCAGATAGTGTCCTACCCAAAAGGGACAAATGGTAGTCCTATTTAGTAGAGCTGAGCGATTAGTGCTTTTTGAGGTTGTTTCGGTTCGACTATAAAAAATTATCACGGATTTTGGTTTCGATATTTCGTTTTTTAAATATATTAAATAATGACATTCAAATTATTAGGGCTTTTTAATGGAAATGCCAAAGCCAAACATATTGAAAATTCAATTACCAATTCAGTTGTTTCTGTCAGGTCTACACATAGAAATAGGACATTTCAATAAATGATCAAATATTTCAGTTGTGTATATTACTTAGTTTTATGACTTTATAATTTTTTATTCCTTAAAGTCAGCATCTCATCTCTGCTCAGGCAGTATCAAACAGCACAGACAGCCATCTAACATTATCTATGTTCTACCCATACTGTACTGTCTTTAGTCATCCTATTAAGCTAGGCTAGCCTGCCTAAGTATGCTTCAGAGCTGTCTGACAATCATTTTACCTGTTCTTCAAAGTAGATGAGGCATACTTTCATGAACTCTCTATCCCTCTTTCTTGTCATTGTGTTTTCTGCATTCCTCTCTCATGCGGCAGTGTATGTGGTCTGTGTTTATCTAACCTAACGTAGAATGCATAAAAGTGTATCCAAGCTGGAAAAGAACAGGTGCAATGGATAATGGTCATTGTAGTTAATTACCATATTTCCATACTGGACTATGTTGAATATTTGCTCAATGAAAACTACTACTCCCTTCGGCCCAGCGTTCCATCGTTTTTTATTATTATTTTTAAATCTTTTTTTTTATTATGAACACGACAATTACAAAAAAACAGAAATATACAACCAATAGTACATAGTTCTTGACTTGATTTTTCTAGTGAATTATTTTATTTCTCTCTAGTGAAACAGCCTGTTGGGCTCGCATGTCCCCCCCCCCCCCCCGAACAACAGTACCAGTCAAAGTTACACACCTACTCATTCAAAGATTTTTCTTTATTTTTACTATTTCCTACGTTGTAGATTAGTAGTAAAGATATCAAAACTATGAAATAACACATATGGAATCATGTAGTAACCAAAAAAGTGTTAAACAAATCAACATATATTTTAGATTCTTCAAAGTAGCCACCCTTTGCCTTGATGACATATTTGCACACTCTTGGCATTCTTTTATTTTATTTAACCTTTATTTAACTAAGCAAGTTGATTAATAACAAATTCTTATTGTACAATGACGGCCTACCCCAGCCAAACCCTCCCCTAACCCGGTCAACTCTGGGACAATTCTCTCAACCAGCTTCACCTGGAATGCTTTTCCAACAGTCTTGAACCAGTTACAATATATGCGGAATATATGGGGTGTTTTTCTTTCACTTTGCGGTCCAACGCATCACAAACCATCTCAAATGGTGTTGCGGTCAGGTGATTGTGGAGGCCACGTCATCTGATGCATCACTCCATCACTCTCCTTCTTGGTCAAATAGCCCTTACACAGCCTGGAGGTGTGTTGGGTCATTGTCCTGTTGAAAAACAAATTATAGTCCCACTAAGCGCAACCCAGATGGGATGGCGTATCCCCTCGGAATGCTGTGGTAGTCATGCTGGTTAAGTGTGCCTTGAATTCTAAATAAATCATTGACAGTATCACCAGCAAAGCACCCCCACACCACCACCACCTCCATGCTTCACGGTGGGAACCACACATGCAGAGATCATCCGTTCACCTACTCTGCATCTCACAAAGACACTGCAGTTGGACCCAAAAATCTCAAATTTGGACTCATCAGACCAAAGGACAGATTTCCACCGCTCTAATGTCCATTGCTCGTGTTTCTTGGCCCAAGCAAGTTTTTTCTTCTTCTTAGTGTCCTTTAGTAGTGGTTTCTTTGCAGCAATTCAACCACGAAGGCCTGATTTCATGCAGTCTCCTCTGAACAGTTAATGTTGAGATGTCTTACTTGAACTCTGTGAAGCATTTATTTGGGCTGCAGCAGAGGTAACTCTGGGTCTTCCTTTCCTGTGGCGGTTCTCATGAGAGCCAGTTTCACCATAGCGCTTGATGGTTTTTGCGACTGCAATGGAAGAAACTATCAAAGTTCTTGACATTTTCCGGATTGACTGACCATGTCTGAAAGTAATGATGGACTGTCGTTTCTCCTTGCTTATTTGAGCTGTTCTTGCCATAATATGGACTTGGTCTTTTACCAAATAGGGCTATCTTCTGTATACCACCCCTACCTTGTCACAACACAACTGATTGGCTCAAATGCATTAAGAAGGAAAGACATTCCACAAATGAACTTTTAACAAGGCACACCTGTTAATTGAAATGTATTCCAGGTGACCACCTCATGAAGCTGGCTGAGAGGATGACAGTGCAAAGCTGTCATCAAGGCAAAGGGTGGCTACTTTGAAGAATCTCAAATATAAAATATATTTAGACACTTTTTTGGTAACTACATGATTCCATGTGTTATTTCATAGTTTTGATGTCTTCACTATTATTCTACAATGTAGAAAATAATAGAAATGAAGAAAAACCCTTGAGTGAGTAGGTGTGTCCAAACTTTTCACTGGTACTGTAAATGGAATTCAAGTAATTGAACTGACATCGGTCAATTAAATTGGTTAATCACGCAGCACTACTATATTTTGTTATTAAATTCCAGTCAAACACCACTCTAATTAATCATTAGGATCTAAGGTAGATACACACCTCTGGTGTTTTCTGAGGAGTCTCACAGCTAACTGCTTTTAACTGGAGGTACTGCTACATTAGCTGCTAGCTCATTAGGTGGCTAATGCTAAATTCATTAGTGCGCTGTGCAGAGGGAGCATGCCCCTACCCACATTGACGGGACCACAGTGGAGAAGGTGGAAAGCTTCAAGTTCCTCAGCGTACACATCACTGATGATCTGAAATGGTCCACCCACACACACAGAGTGGTGAAGAAGGTGCAACAGCGCCTCTTCAACCTCAGGAGGCTGAAGAAACTTGCATTGGCCCCTAAGACCCTCACAAAATTTTACAGATGCACAATTGAGAGCTTCCTGTCGGGCTATATCACCGCCTGGTACGGCAACTTCCCTATATACATAGACATGGAATCACTGTTCACTTTAATAATGGAACACTATTCTCTTTAATGTTTGTTTACATACTGCTTTACTAATTTCATATGCATATACTGTACTCTATTCTACTGTATTTTAGTCAATACCACTCCACATTGCACGTCTTAATATATCTTAATTCTGTTATTTTACTTTTAGATTTGTGTGTATTGTTGTGAATTGTTAGATATTACTGCACTGTTGGAGCTAGGAACACAAGCATATTTTTACTACACCTGCAATAACATCTGCTAAATATGTGTATGTGACCAATAAAATTGTATTTAATTTGACACTCCACTCTCTACAGCCTATGGGCTAGAGAGGCTAGCCGCAAGTCTTCATGAGAATGGAATTGCTCAATTGTATTTAGGTAAATCAGCATTTCATTATTTATTCAACTTGTCTCTTTTAGGAACACAGCCCCCACCTCAGTGATAGAAGATTAGAAAAGACAGGCACGAGGGGGTTCGTTTGGGAGGGGTTGTTTGTCAACAACCTCCTCGGAAGTGAATCCATCTCAGAAAGGCAGCTTGTGTTTTGTCCAGTTAGTCGTTAGCAAAGAGGAGATCTCTTAGTGCTCAGAGCTACAAGACAGACAGGAAAAGCCGAACCATCCTAACATGAATTTGACCTTAACGATCTACTGTGCTTTAGTAATTTCATCTTTATGGACAGTTAGGAGTGATTAAATCTCAAATGGGGGAGAAGGAGAGCGAGGAAGGGAGTTAAACTTCAATAGGATGTAGAACGGGGAGAAGATAAGCTAGATGTGGGGACAAAGGAGGAGAACTTGGGATGGAACGAGGGAAGTGCGTGGGGGAAGTGAGGGTGACGGAGGTATGTGAGGTGAGTGAGGGAAGATAAGTGGAGCACTTTTAAAGTAACTGTCCAGTGTTGCTATATTTCTATGAAATATCACCTATAATTAATTACAATGTAAGTGAAATAGTTTTCCTTCCAAAATGTTTTAATTATGTTAAAAAGTAGCCTTTCTGTGTTGGAATGGTGTGGGCGTACCCCAACAGGCTTATACCGGTTGCTAAAGATAGTCATGCAAGTAGACCGCTGATTGGCCAGCTCATCCTCCTCAGCAGCATGACATCATCCTGTAAGGAAATGGCAAGCATTATTTCAACTGGCTGTTTTAGATACAAGTTTGAGTAGTTGTTTTTTTTCATTTTTTTTCTTCAATTGATGCATTGGTCAGAAAATGCGAGTATAATATGAGTCAACAACATGTGGCGACGAGTTAACAGAATATAAACTTTTAAAAGTGACATTTTCATTGGACAGTTATTTTTAAGGAGAAGATGCACTGGGTGAAAAGGGTCAATATCAGGGGACATATTTATGACATTTTATTGGAAATAAGGAGTTGATGTGCTCCAGATACGCATGTCCTTAATTTCATATATTGAGCTAGGATATTCTCAATAATGGGACAGTTTCTACATGCATCCAGTCCGGACTTCAGAAATCTCCCTGCTACTGTATGAGTCCAGGGAGATATCGGGGTGAGATCCCTTCAAGATACGCTTCTGATGTGAGTGCTCCCGCTTACATATTTATAGAATATTTTAACTCCGGAAAGGTTATGTGTCAACATGCTGACATATCTAATCCTTTATACTTTGTAGGCTGGACAATAGAACGTGTCAAAATTCACCCAAGGCTGAAAATGGTAAAATAACATTGGCTAAGCTGGTAAACTAGCGTGAGCCCATAGCAAATGAATGGAGTCGAATGTTTGCAGAGCCTGTTTTGACTTGAGTGACGCTTAGAATTCCATTTCGCCAAAAGGTATTTCTGGGCTAGCGTTTGATGACAACGGAGTACACTGCCCTGCCTTACATAATTAGAAAGAGGAGATTATAATGTTTAAAATGCTGTCCAATTCGAAAAAAAATCTAAATATACACATTGCGAGATATTTGGCAAAATAGACAGACATACCTGTGTTACCCTATAGTAAACGATGGGACGACATCAGAGTTCCATGAGCCGTTTTTTGTTTACATTAGAACTACAAACAACGTGGGCAGGTCTCATTGCCAACAATAGGAAAGCAGGCATTGTGACGTAGAACAATGAACTGGGAATAGAACATTCGGAAGGCGAGTTGGTGCCACGTTGCTCAATAGAACTAATAGGAGCAGGCAGGGTGAAAAATACCCTAAAATAAGGCCTGCTTTTTCATGATTACTTCAAAACTACAGCAAGCAGCTGGGACATAATATTAATATTATTAATATAATATAATATTAATATAATAATAACATTATGAAACTGGGCTCTAGTTTTTATCAGAAAAAAAAGTATTGTTAAAAATGTCATGTGTCCAGCCTATACTTAGGAATGAACGAATCCACATACTTTCAGAAATGTATCATGTATCAGTCATTACCTGATCATTTATGTATACGTATTTCTCAAAAAATGCATAATATCAAAAGATATCCTTACATGATGTGTAATATTCATCCTCATGTCTGATCGAAAATGGGTTAAATCCTACTCGTGATCAATGTCCAGCACCCAAAATATTTTATCTGTTCAGGCGCAACAAATCATTGTGCTTCTTCACATGAAGGTGACAGAACTGAGCATACATTTGCAATATATTCAGGTGTAGGCTACAAGTTACGGGAAAGCAAACATCGTCATATTTAATCTACAACACATCCCTGCTATTTCTCTTTAAAGAATGCAGCATAGCAAATCCAGAGCTCCAATCACAACACATTTTCTGTAAAGATGCAAACATAGGCCAATCTTTGCTAATAATTATTTTATTTTTTAACTTCTCTGTGATATGCGTCCCACCTGGCCAAAAGCCAGAGAAAATGCAGAACGCTAAATTCAAATAAATTACTATAAAAATCTAACTTTCATGAAATCACACATGTAAGATACCAAATTAAAGCTACACGTGTTGTGAATCCAGCCAACATCTCAGATTTCAAAAAGGCTTTTCGACGAAAGCAAACGATGCTATTATCTGAGGATAGCACCTCCGTAAACAAAAAAGAGAAAACATATTTCAACCCTGCAGGCGCGACACAAAACGCAGAAATAAAAATATAAATCATGCCTTACCTTTGACGAGCTTCTTCTGTTGGCACTCCAATATGTCCCATAAACATCACAAATGGTCCTCCTGCATAATATGTATATCTTATCGTCTGGGGATGAGTAGCAGGCAGTTGAATTTGGGCATGCATTTCATCCGGACGTGAAAATACTACCCCCTGTCATGAAGAAGTTAAAGCCAGTGTAGCAGGATTCGACCTTAGTCCTCTAATGGCGGGTTACCTGTTTGATGGTTTGTCGTAGGGCGTAGTGGGATTTCTTATAAGCGTCCGGATTAGTGTCCTGCACCTTGAAGCGGCAGCCCAAGCCTTGATCTCAGTGCAGTTGTTGCCTGTAATCCATGGCTTCTGGTTAGGATATGTACGTACGGTCACATCGATGTCTTCAATGCACTTATTAATGAAGCCGGTGACTGATGTGGTAAACTCCTCAATGTTATCAGATGAATCCCAGAACATATTCCAGTCTTTGCTAGTGAAACAGTCCTGTTGCTTAGCATCCGCTTCATTGGATCACTTTCATATTGCGCGCATCACTGGGACTTCCTGTTTGAGTTTTTGATTGTATGCAGGAATCAAGAGGATAGAGTTATTGTCAGATTTGCTAAATGAAGGCCATGTACCTTAGAATGTGACTTGTTAAGCTAATTTTTATTCCTGAATTTTAGGCTTGCTGTAACAAAGGGGTGAATTACTCAAGGCATTTCAGCTTGTCATTTTTTATTAATTTGTAAAAAGGTCTAAAACCATAATTCCACGTTGATGTTTTGGGGTATTGTGTGTAGGCCAGTGACAAAAGAAACTAAATTTAATCAATTTAAATGCATTTTTAAACAGTCAAGGAGTTGTAATACTTTCTGAAGGCACTGTACATGCTGTAAAACCCAATGAACAACCTCAAGGTTATTTTGGTTGTAAAATGCTGGAGAGGATTCCTCGAACAGGTCTCATTTGACATGTTGATTACAGCTTAGATTTAGATCAGTGGTTTTCAACCTGTGGTTGATTATTTAGATGTTTTTATTGATTTATTTCTCCAAATATAATAACAGCTGGGAGTATTATATTATTACTTTACTATTCAGAATGCAAATTGTTAATAATAATAGACTTTTAATCTCTTACATTCACTGAAAACATTTATCAAATTTGACCACCAAGATCAATTTCAACAACAAAATGCTGTTCCTCAAGAGCTTTTGACTTTGATTTGGTGGTCCCCGGTACAGAAAAGGTTGGGAACCCCTGATTTTAGATCACTCTCTTGGCCATCACCTGCCATTTGTGCACCTGCCATCTATACCACACGGACCTTTGATCCAAAAGGCACTGACACATATGCAAACACACCCACACACATACTGTTTCCACACGCTTTTTACCGACAATCCAAGGTCAAAAACAGGTGGATGCTTGGGGTTTACATCACCACTAAGGAAAATAGCCCTCAAGATGGCTTCCTATTTATTGTTATAGTCAGTGTGAGTGATGACCCTGACAGGCCTTTGTAGTGCTCCAGGCTAAGTACCATATCCTTTGTCACCAATGACAGGTAACTACTAGCTCCTCAGTAGAACCCAATGTTTTCCATCAGCTTCCCCTGATGCTTCAACATACAGTGCCTTCAGAAAGTATTCACACCCCTTTACTTTTCCCACATTTTGGTGTTTTACAGCCTGAATTAAACATTTATTAAATTGAGATCGTCACTGGCCTACACACAATACCCCATAAAGTTGATGTGGAATTTATATTTTTGGACATTTTTATAAATTAATGAAAAATGAAAAAAATTCAAGATATTTCAGCTTAAGTATTCAACCCCTTTATGAGGCAGCCCTAAATAAGTTCAGGAGTAAAGATTTGCTTAACAGTCACATAATATGTTGCACGGAGTCACTCTGTAAGCAATAAATAGTGTTTAACACTACCTCATCTCTGTACCCCACACATGCAATTATCTGTAAGGTCCCTCCTTCGAGCAGTGAATTTCAAACACAGATTCAACCACAAAGACCAGGGAGGTTTTCCAATGCCTCGCAAAGAAGGGCACCCATTGGTAGATGGGTAAAAAAAAATCCCTTTGTTTGAGCAGGATGAAGTTATTAATTACACTTTGGATGATATATCAATACACCCAGTCTCTACAAATATACAAGCATCCTTCCTAACTCTGTTGCCGGAGAGTAAGGAAACCGCTCAAGGATGAGGCCAATGGTGACTTTAAAAAATGTACAGAGTTTAATGGCTGTGATAGGAGAAACTGAGGGTGGATCAAAAATATTTGTAGTTACTCCACAATACTAACCTAAATGACAGAGTGAAAAGAAAGTCTGTACAGAATAAACATATTCCAAAACATGCATACCGTTTGCAATAAACCACTAAACTAAAACTGCAACAAATGTGGCAAAGAAATTAACTTTATTTCCTGAATAAAAAGGCGTTATGTTTGGGGTAAATCCAACAATACATCACTGAGTACCACTCTTCATATTTTCAATCATGGTGGTGGCTGCATCACATTATGGGTATGCTTGCAATTGTTAAGGATTGGGGAGTTTTTCAGGATAAAAAATAAACAGAATGGCACTAAGCATGGGCAAATTCCCAGAGGAAAACCTGGTTCAGTCTGCTTTCCACCAGACACTGGGAGATGAATTCACCTTTCAGCAGGACAATAACCTAAAACACAAGGCCAAATCTACACTCATTTGCTTACCAAGAAGACAGTGAATGTTCCTGAGTGTCCAAGTTAGTTTTGACTTAAATCTACTTGAAAATCAATGGCAAGACTTAGATGGTTATCTAGCAATGATCAACCAATTCGACATTTTGAAAATAATAGGTAAATATTGTACAATTTAAGTGTACAAAGCTTTTACAGACTTACCCAGAAAGACTCACAGCCGTAATCGCTACCAAAGTGCTAAAATCATGTTTTCAATTTGTCATTATGGGGTATTGTGTGTAGATGGGTGAGGGGAAAAAAATATTAATTCATTTTAAATTCCGGTTGTGACAACAATGTGGAATAAATCAAGGGTTATGAATACTTTATAAAACACTGTACGCAAGAATTTTGAAAAACATAATGGGCAAATGTTGTACAATCCAGGTGTGGAAAGCTCGTAGAGACTTACCCAGAAAGACTCACGTTTGTAATCTCTGCCAAAGGTGCTTCGACAATGTATTGACTCAGGGGTGTGAATACTTATGTAAATTAGATATTTCTCTATTTAATTTTCAATAAATGTACAAAAAAATAAACATGATTTCACTTTGTCATTATGGGGTATTGTGTGTAGATGGAGATTTTTTCAAATGTATACATTTTGAATTCCGTCTGTAACACAGCAAAATGTGGAATAGGTCTAAGGATATGAATACTTTCTGAAGGCAGTGTAATGGCCAATAATGGCTATTTGAATTAGCAAGGTTTTCTTCTTTGCGTTGAGCCCCCTGTCAGCCTTTGCGAAAATTCTGTTTGGGTTGGAGGAATGTTATGGGGGAGGTTTTGAGGGGGTGGGGAGAGTGGTGTTTACCATAGTGTAGAACTTGGAAGGAGATTAGTTTATTGTGTGATATTTCAGGGACACAAAACAGATATTAGTGAAAGAACTTCGGAAGTTGTGTGTGTGTGTATTAGTGTTTGGACAAGTTTTCGATGTGATAAACAGAAAATAACCAAAGGAGATTAATTTAGAATATTTAAAATATTTTCTAACTTGCTGCGAGTCTGTCTCTGCATTTAATCCACAAGATTGTTAGGCATTCTTGAAACACTACTCTGTGTAATCTGACAAACTAGAGAACATCAACCATGCAAATTGGATCTTTTTAATCAGACAATGACACTTTTCCAGTATGTTTCTTTTTTTTTTCCAGTTTTCTTTTTTTGTTGATTTATTTAATACCATTAATTATTTATCACGTGCCTTATGTCTTTTTTTTATTATCACAGAAACATGTTGAATTATAGATATGCGAATGGCCCTCATACACAAATTGAGGCTCAGTGTGGGGTGTCTTTTAGTACGTCACTGGCTCAGATAATACACTGGCTTAATGGCTCTTTTCATCTATTTTCTGACCGCTTCAAAGGTGCAATTTTCAGTCTCATTTCACAACCCTACTGTGTGTGTGTGTGTGTGTGTGTGTGTGTGTGTGTGTGTGTGTGTGTGTGTGTGTGTGTGTGTGTGTGTGTGTGTGTGTGTGTGTGTGTGTGTGTGTGTGTGTGTGTGTGTGTGTGTGTGTGTGTGTTTGCGTGGAGAGAGGCTGTCGTCTCATTGTTCCACCTAATCCTAGTCAATTGGACTCTTCTGTGTGCCCTAGCCCTCTGACTGCTAAACAGCTTGGCTGCCTAGCACCAGGCAAGTACTGACACTCCCATTTACTACCACAAACTGGGTCTGCACCGGGCAGGATGCAACTAATGAGAACACACACACAAAACCCATTGTAAAATGAAGCGGTGCCTTTGAAGCAGTGGGAATGTACAACACCCGTAACACAATGATTCATGTAGTTTCAGCAGGTCTTAAAATACTGGGCCATGCTGTGTGAGTAGAGGTCTACGAAGGACCAATGGGAAGTTTGGCTATGGTTTTAAATGTACTTTATTTCCCAGAAGGAAGCAGAGAGGGGACAGTGAAGCAAACTGAGGGAGGGAGGAAGGGGGGGTGAGATGGTTTCAGGGGACCAGAGCGTGAAAATCTGATGTGCAAAAGGGAAGAGGACACAAGTGGAGAGAGAGAGGAAATGGTGGAGGAACTGGAAAGAGTGATGCCAAATAAATAAATGGTGAGAGAGCCAGCCGAGGGAGAGGAGATACAATTGCGTACATTTATGAGTGGGTATTAGAAAGCCCCACGGACATGAAAAACACATTTCAAAGAAGAGCGCTGGCCAGCTTTTAATGCATGTTCTCCTGTCGTTTTTTTTTGTTGTTATTTTATTTTTGTCAGACGAGACGACACTTAAGCATGTCTCAGGGCCACATTTAAAGTCTACCGGGCTTGTTGGGGAAGGGTTTTGGCTCGGACTCGTCTGTCTGCCGTTGCCTTTTGCCAAGATGCCACCGTCGTTCCAATATAGGGTCTTGCATTGTGGCCCATGAAACTACTGTAATGGATAATACGTATGTTATGTATCTGCTATTAAGTGTGTGTGTGTGTGTGTGTGTTTATCTGTGTGCAGGTGCAAATGTGTGTATGGTTTATTTGTGTGTGTGTACAGGCCCTCCTGTGTGCGTGTATGGGGTTTAGGGTGGCACTGTTGTGATGACTGGTGGGGGGAGAGAGGAGAGTTGAAAGCCAGGACGTCCTCTGAGCTCTCCCAACAAGGCGCTCTCTCTCTCCCCTCAGGCACCACACTCCTCTCCTCCTTTCTTCCTCCTCTCCTCTCTCTCCTCCGAACTTCATTCCTCCCAGTAGGCAAATTAAATATGATGATCCCGCTGGAAATGAAATAGTAAATCTCTTATATGCCTCCCTGCCTTCTTCCCTGCCTGCCTCCCTGACTGGGGTAGAAACACGCTCTTGAAAGTCACCTTCACCAATGACATCTGTTCCCTGGGAGAAAAATGATCAAAGTAAAGAAATACAGAGGGGAGGTATCGCGCGCCTCCATCTTTTAAATCCCCACTGCGCGAGAGCTCACACTCTTATCAGTTCCTCCACTATGGATATCTACAGTACCAAGGAAGCGCCTTTACCTGAAGTGCTCCAAAAAAAATAGGTTTAAAAGTATAGGTGAGTGTGTTTTTGAGATGCGTTTTGGGTGTTGAAGTTGTGTGTGTGCCCACGTGCATGTGTGCACTGTACTAGTTTTAAGACCTGTTTACAGTGAGGATGCTGAGAAGAGGACACTAGGAAATGTGTGAGCGTGTGCGTACAGTGCCTTTATAAAGTATTCATACCCCTTGACTTATTCCACATTTTGTTAGACGGAATTCAAAATGGATTAATGCTATTTTTCTCACCCATCTACACACACACACAACAACAACAACAACAACAACAACAAAAGATGGCACCGACAGAGATGGTTGCCTCGCTTCGGGTCCTTAGGAAACTATGCAGTATTTTGTTTTTTTAAATGTATTATTTCTTATGTTGTTACCCCAGGAAATCTTAAGTCTTATTACATACAGCCAAGAAGAACTATTGGATATAAGAGCGACGTCAACTTACCAACATTACGACCAGGAATACAACTTTCTCGAAGCGGATCCTCTGTTTAGACCACCACACAGGAAAATGGATCTAATCCCAGTAGCCGACCCAAGACAACGGCACCGCAGAAGGGGCAGACGGAGCGGCCTCCTGGTCAGGCTCTGTAGACGTGCACATCGCCCACCGCTCCCTTGCATACGACTTGTCAATGTCCAGTCTCTTGACAACAACGTAGACTAAATTCGAGCAAGAGTTGCCTTCCAGAGAGACATCAGAGATTGTATATCCAGAGAATGTTACATTAACGGAAACGTGGCTCTCGGGATATGTTTGTCGGAATCGGTTCAGCCACCGGGCTTCTCCATGCATTTCACGTTCAGAGATAAACACCTCTGGGAAGTGGAATGACGGGGTTGTATTCTTCATGATTAATGACTCATGGTGTAATCATAACAACATACAGGAACTCAAGTCCTTCTGCTCACCCGACCTAGAATTCCTCACGATCAAATGCCGTCCATATTACCTTCCAAGAGAATTCTCTTCAGTTATTGTCATAGCTGTGTACATTACCCCTCAAGCAGAAACCAATATGTCCCTAAAGGAACTTAACTGGACTCTATGTAAACGGGAAACCATATATCCTGAGACTGTATTTATTGTTGCTGGGGATTTTAACAAAGCAAATTTGAGAACAAGGCTACTTAAATTCTATCATCATATTGATTGCACTACGCACGGGGGTAATACACTAGACCGCTGCTACTCCACTGCTACGACGCCATCGTGCTCCTACCGTCTTATAGGCAGAAACTCAAACAGGATGTGCCAGTGACTAGAACCATTCAACGTTGCTCTGACCAATCGGAATCCACGCTTCAAGATTGTTTTGATCACGCGGACTGGGATATGTTCCGGTTAGCCTCTGATAACAACATCGATCTATACGCTGACTCAGTGAGTGAATTTATAAGGAAGTGCATTGGAGATGTTGTACCCACTGTGTCTAAAACCTATCCTAACCAGACAACGTGGATGGATGGTGGAATTCGCGCAAAACTGAAAGCGAGAACCACGGCATTTAACCATGGAAAGAGTTCTGGGAATATGGCTGAATATAAACAGTGTAGTTATTCCCTCCGCAAGGCAATCAAACAAGCAAAATACCAGTACAGGGACAAAGTGGAGTCGCAATTCAACGTCTCAGAAGTGAGACGTATGTGGCAGGGTCTACAGGAAATCACAGACTACAAAAAGAGAACCGGCCACGTCACCGACACCGTCACGCTTCCAGACAAACTAAACACCTTCTTTGCCTGCTTTGAGGATAATACAGTGCCATCGTCGCGGCCCGCTAACAAGAACTGCACCCTCTTCCATTGCCGACGTGAGTAAAACATTTAAACGTGTTAACCCTCGCAAGGCTGCTGGCCCAGACAGCATCCCTAGCCGCTTCCTCGGAGCATGCGCAGACCAGCTGACTGGTGTGTTTCCGGACATATTCAATCGCTCCCTATCCCAGTCTGCTGTCCCCACATGCTTCAAGATGGCCACCATTGTTCCTGTACCCAAGAATGCAAAGACTGAACTAAATGACTACTGCCCTGTAGCACTCACTTCTGTCATCATGAAGTGCTTTGAGAGACTAGTCAAGGATCATATCACCTCCACTTACTGGCCACCCTAGACCCACTGCAGTTTGCATACCGCCCTAACAGGCAATCGCCATTACACTGCATGCTGCACTATCCCATCTGGACAAGAGGAATACCTATGTAAGAATGCTGTTCATTGACTACAGCCCAGCATTCAATACCATAGTACCCTCCAAGCTCATCAAGCTGGAGGCCCTGGGCCTCAACCACACCCTGTGCAATTGGGTCTTGGACATTTCCACCTCGTTGAACCTCAACGCAGGGGCCGCACAAGAGAGTGTGCTCAGCCCCCTCCTGTACTCCCTGTTCACCCATGACTGAGTGGCCATTGCACACCTCCAACTCAATCATCAAGTTTGCAGACGACACAACAGTAGTGAGCTTGATTACCAACAACGACGAGTCATCCTACAGGGAGGAGGTGAAGGCACTTGAAGTGTGATGTCAGGAAAACATCCTCTCACTCAACGTTAACAAAACAAAGGAGATGATCGTGGACTTCAGGAACCACAGAAGGAGCATCCCCCTATCCACATTGATGGGACAGCAGTGGAGAAGGTGGAAAGTTAAGTTCTTCAGTGTACATATCACCAACAAACTGAAATGGTCCACGCACACAGACAGCGTGGTGAAGAAGGCGCAACAGCACCTCTTCAACCTCAGGAAGCTGAAGAAAATTGGCTTGTCACCGAAAACCCTGACTAACTTCTATAGATCCACAATCGAGAGCATCCTGTCCGGCTGTATCACAGCGAGGGTTAACACGCTTGGCCATCGCTCACCCATACATACATATTCTCATTCACCCCTTTTTAGATTTGTGTGTATTAGGTAGTTGTTGGGGAATTTTTTGATTACTTGTTAGATATTACTGCACTGTCCGAACCAGAAGCACAAGCTTTTCACTACACTCGCATTAACATCTGCTAACCAAGTGTATGTTACCAATAACATTGGATTTGGAATACCCCATAATGACAAAGTGAAAACATGATTTTAGCACTTTGGCAGCGATTACAGCTGTGAGTCTTTCTGGGTAAGTCTGTAAAAGCTTTGCACACCTGGATTGTACAATATTTGCCCCTTTTATTATTTTCAAAATTCTTCAAGCTCTGTCAAATTGGTTGTTGATCATTACTAGACAACCATTAGACAACCATTTTCCAGTCTTGCCATAGATTTTCGAGAAGATATCAGTTAAAACTGTAACTCGGCCACTCGGGTACATTCACTGTCTTCTTGGTAAGCAACTCCAGTGTAGATTTGGCTTGTGTTTTAGGTTTTTGTCCTGCTGAAAGAGGAATTAATCTCCCAGTGTATGGTGGAAAGCAGACTGAATCAGGTTTCTCTAGGATTTTGCCAGTGCATAGCTCCATTCTGTTTATTTTTTATCCTGAAAAACTCGACAGTCCTTAACAATTACAACCATATCCATAACATGATGCAGCGACCACTATGCTTGAAAATATGGAGAAAAATATGGAGAGCGGTATTCAGTGATGTATTGGATTTGTATTGGACAAAATGTGAATTTCTTTGCCACATTTTTTGCATTATTGCTTTAGTGCATTGTTGCAAACATGATGCATGTTTTCGGAATATTTTTATTCTCTACAGGCTTACTTCTTTTCACTAGTATTGTGGAGTAACTACAATGTTGTTGATCTATCCTCAGTTTTGTCCTATTACAGCCATTAAACTCTGTAACTGTTTAAATGTCACCATTGGCCTCATAGTGAAACACCTGAGCGGTTTCCTTCCTCTCCGGCAACAGAGTTAGGAAGGACGCCTGTATCTTTGTAGTGACTGGGTGTATTGATACACCATCCAAAGTGTAATTAATAACTTCACCATGTTCAAAGGGATATTCAATCTCTGCTTCTTTGTTTACCCATAAACCAATAGATGGTAGATGGGAGACACAAAGACCTCCCACTTTGACATTATGGGATATTGTAGGATATTGTGTGTCGGCCAGTGGCAGTTGTTCCACTTGCTTTGCAAGGGCTGCGGCTTTTGTGGAGCGATGGGTAACGATGCTTCGTGGAAGGCAGTTGTAGATGTGTGCAGAGGGTCCCTGGTTCAAGCCCAGGTAGGGGCGAAGAGAGGGACGGAAGCTATACTGTTACATATGTATGTATCAGAGCCTGAAGACAGACACCCACAACTGTCCTGTCACACACACACTTTGGAGAGTAGACAAAAAGGGGGAAAAGTGCCAAACGCTCATCAGAAGCTACATGTCAGGCCTGGTGATCCACCAGAGAAGAGCAGCCATTCCGTACACTGTCAACATTGCGCAATTACACTCTCCTTCACATGCACTGTTACCCAATTGCTACTTTGAACAGGAAGGGGGTGGATGAAGGGAGGGGAGAGGACAAACAGAGAAAGAAAGCACCAGGAAGAGAAGAAGATAAAGGCAAACCGGGGCCTGCCTGTCACTCTCCGTCACATTTTCCTCCGAGGGGTTCGGTGAGGTTTCACGCATCATGTTTTTTTCCCTCCTCCCCCCATTACCCCCACTGAGAAAAAACAGATTGTCTCCTCTCAATGAATTTATTTTTCTTCTTTACGGGACCGGAACAGCTGCCAGCTGAAGGGACGGAGACAGAGCACAGAGTGAGAAGTGTGTCTTTGTGTGTGTGTGTGTGTGTGTGTGTGTCGCAGAGTGCACATCCCTCCCCACCACGCTACACTGACCCCAATCACCACCTGAGGGACCAGTCCAGCACTGACAGATAGCACAACCAGGCTGACACATGACAAATTGCTACTCACCGCACAACCCTATAGAACACACACACACACATGCATATATATGCAGCAATGCACACACGGGTCCCCTTGCTACCTCAGGCCCCCCTATGCCTCTCCCCATTTCATTTAATACCTGTGTATGGAGCCTGAGATTACAGTGGGGCCCAGGCTATTGGATCAGACTGCTGGAAGTAGCTTCCCTTCGTTGAGGAAGATGTATAGATTGCATTCTGCTGGTCTGCAGCCGTTCCCCGGCCCTGTTCAGATGAGAAGACAACAAAACAACACACAACACACATTGATCCTTAGGCACACTGTATTTTTTTCAGCCCCCAGGTTTATTTGCTGATGGTGAAGGAAGAATCCCACACACATCCACTGGAACACACACACACACACACACACACACACACACACACACACACACACACACACACACACCCATGTACCACCACCTTTTTATTTATTCTTCTGCAAGATAAGCCCAGACCAAACAGATTGTTGTTAGTGCGAGCCTCCCTCCATTATTGGATTATAAAGCAATGTGACATCTCTATTACTGTACCAACCGATCTCCCATCCCCACTCTGCTGCAAACACAGTAATCCGGCCACTGATAACATTGGCAGCTGCACCACTCATTGTGTCCCCTTGGCAGACACAATATCCACAAGTCAGCTAACTGTTTACATCTTAGCTATTAGCGCTTCCTCCCACTGTTTATTAGTCTGCTCTAGCCCACCTAGGAGAAAAAAACGTATTGGATTGAGGGGAAAAAGCTGACGCGTGGACGTACACCAACCAGGTCCTTACTCCTTACAGACTGTCTCCAATCAATCGGGAATGTGTTAATGGCTTCCCAAGATTGCTTTTCTCATATCAAATGGAATCAGTGACTAGTGTGACATGGACTTTAATGGTTAGCGGTGTGACTCCATAGGGGACTGATGGTATCTGTTGCAGCAGTGTGGAAATATGAGCATTCTCACCAGATTCTGTAGGCAGAGACTGTTACAAGAAACCAAAAATTATAATACACCATCTCCTGTTCTATCATACCCCTGGGGGGATGACAATCCACCTGTATCTGTCAGTATGTGTTCCACCATAACTCACCTGAACCAGGAAGTGGACCGGTGTCTCATTTTACTGTGGCAAAATGAGAAACCAGTTTTTCCAACGGCAATGGTCCACACGGCTCTACAGTAGATGGGTTTTTTAAGCTATGCATTTCATTCATGGAACAAGAAAATATGGTTTTATTGTTCTTTTCACAGCAGTTTTCTTTTATCCGCCCTGAACACAATCAGAGTTTGGGTTCTGAGCGGGACCTCCGTCATTTTCTGCTTGAAACGTAATTTCTATGGTTATTCTGTCTCACTTTATTTCTCTCTCTCTCTCTTTCTGTTCTCTTATTGGCCTATTGAACAGGCAATGCAATTTCCTACTCTTTCTCCCCTTGTCTCTCCCTCTTCCTCTCGTATGTGTGTGACAGCGGCTGTTAGACTCAGCGCCCAAATGAAAGCTGACCAACTCTTGTTCTGAACTTTCGCCCAAGGAACGTCACGCTGTTATCGGTCTTGACAAAGCAAGCCTCAGATAGGTCTAAGTAGAGACAGTAAGGAAAATGGGGGGAGAGAAAGAAAATGGAACAGACCCACAGGCATTTCTCCGCCGCTCTCATTTCAGTTCCGCCTACATCGCTGTAGATGGTTTGTCACTGTTTAACCTCGTTATTCACCTCTCAGTGACGCTAAAACCCACCCCAATGCTCTGTGGAGCATTATTCATCCACCCCAGGTCATCTTTGGGAGGGCGCAAGCCAAGCTGGTTTCATCCGTTCTGCCTGGTTTATCGAGTTATATCCAAATGGAATCAAGGGAAAGATAGAAAAGCTCTGAGGAGGATGGGGGAACAGCCATATTGTTCAACTCTCATCTTCAATTAAAGGGCCTCTGTAATGACTTAACCTTTGGTATACCGCACATATAGCACTCTAGCAGCATAGCAGGTGAATCTACACACTAACCCTATTTGGACCCTATTCCCTGTTAATGTTTCCATCGTCTTCTTTAATACTAAGGCCGGCCGTTGACTGGGGCAATATTAACTGACACCTTGACAAGAGAATTTCCAGACTGTAAGTATGAATTCAAATCGAATTGTATTTAATGCATGCTTCGTAAACAACAGGTATAGACTAAGAGTGAAATGCTTACCCTTCCCAACAATGCAGAAAAAAAAAGAAATAGTAGAAAACAATAAAAAATAATAACACGAGGAATAAATACACGATGAGTAACGATAACTTGGCTGTATACATGTGGTACCAGTAGCAAGTTGAGGTATAAATGTATATACAGTACCATTCAAAGGTTTGGACACACCATAACAAATCAAAATATAGTTTATATTTGAGATTCTTCTAAGTAGCCACCCTTTGCCTTGATGACAGCTTTGCACACTCTTGGAGCATCGGTACCGTTTGGAGTGCGATAAGAGAGAGAACAGTCTGACTTGGGTGGCTGGAGTCATTGACAATTTTTAGGGCCTTTCTCTGACACCACCTGGTATAGAGGTCCTGGATGGCAGGTATAGAGGCCCCAGTGATGTACTGGGCAGTACGCACAACCCTCTGTAGCGCCTTGCCAAACAGTTGCCAAACAGGTGCCAAACAGTTGCCATACCAAGATGCTCTCAATGGTGCAACTGTAGAACTTTTTGAGAATGAGGGCCCGTGCTGACTTTTCCCAGCCTCCTGAGGGGGAAGAGGCATTGTCGTGGCCTCTTCACGACTGTGTTGATGTGTGTGGACCATGATAGTACCTTAGTGTTGTGGACATAGAGGAACTCGAAGCTCTCGACCGGTTCCACTACAGCCTCATAAATGTGAATGGGGGCGTGCTCGACCCTCCGTTTCCTGTAGTCCACGATCAACTCCTTTGTCTTGCTGACGTTGAGGGAGAGGTTGTTGGCACCACTGTGCCAGGTCACTGACCTCTTCCCTGTAGGCTGTCTGATCGTTGTCGGGAGCGGTAAATGAACCAAACCTGCCTTTTATCGGTGAAGGAGGCCATTACCCCAACACGCACATGTACACCGCAAACAGCCTAATCGCCCCAGGCAAACCACTGCGAGAGTAGAGCGAGGTAATTGGTGTGGAGAACGCTCCTCACTTCTCTCAATTTAGGGTGTGTTTAGCCTCCTCTGCGATCATTAGAAAATAGACTGTTATTTCACACTACTTACCCTAAAAGGTTTAAACTCTAACCTCTAGAGTGAATGGTAAGTAAGTGTATGAGTCCAGTTGGGTTCTAACATAATGGGGAGGTCTTTATTGACTCTTTCTATTGCCACCCTTAAAAATTAGATGATAGAATATTGTTTCCACACAGTACTTCAAATGGATACTCTGACGTTTCCTGTATTTGAATGGGACATTTCTCACTCAGTGATGTTTTTTCTTGCACTTCAGAGAAACCTTGTTTTTCAAAAGAAGCCTTTGTTAAATAAAAAATCCTAGAAACCCTGTTGAATGATTTTAAATCAGTAGGACTCTTTCCTTTGGCTTTGGTGTCTGTTCAATGTGTTTGTTTGCGTAGTGTGTGGGAGAAAGAGAGACATTTTATATGGGCTTGGGAAAGAGTTAAATATTTGTATTCTTGTGTGCACGCGTGAGACTGTGTGTGTGTGTGTGTGTGTGTGTGTGTGTGTGTGTGTAAAAGTGAAGATTCCCCGAGGGGACTCCAGAGCAGGGCTAAGGTCTTTGAGGAGCTCTCTGGCTCCCAGCCACAGAGGGACCAGATAAGACCTCTTCTCAGGGACCCTGCCCACCTCAACTTCCCTGCAGGCCCTCTACTGCCCCCTTCTCCTTCCCCACTGTCCACCTCTCCTTCTCTACTGCCCCCCTCACAATCCCTACTGCCCACTTCTCCTTCCCTGCAGGCCCCCTACTTCCCCCTAACACACAGCCATTTCCCCATTACTTGGCACCACCATTAATCACTGGCCAGCAGGAAGACACACCAAGTTGTGTGTGACTCCACACAGTAGTTGTGTTTAACAATAGAGCTGTAACCCTGATGGTGGTCCTTGGCCACGCCATCCATTACATCACAAACAGCCCATTTAGAAAACTGGAGGATTGGTAGGAATGAGGGGTGTGTGTGGTCGTGGCCCTTTCCAAAAATGCAGAGAATTTTTTTATCATAGAAAAATAATAACACGAGTAATAAATACACAATGAGTACCGATAACTTTGCGATATAAACGGGGTACCAGTAATGAGTCGATGTGCAGAGGTACGAGGTAATTGAGGTAGATATGTCCCGTTGAAGTCGGAAGTTTACATACACCTTACCCAAATACATTTAAACTCAGTTTTTCACAATACCTGACATTTAATCCTAGTAAAGGTTCCCTGTCTTAGGTCTTAGGAAATGTCAGAGTAATAGTAGAGAGAATTATTTCAGCTTTTATTTCTTTCATCACATTCCCAGTGGGTCAGAAGTTTACATACAATCAATTAGTATTTGGTAGCATTGCCTTTAAATAGTTTAACTTGGTCAAATGTTTCCCATTTGGCCCATCCCTCCTGACAGAGCTGGTGTAACTGAGTCAGGTTTGTAGGCCTCCTTGCTCGCACACTCTTTTTCAGTTCTGCCCACACATTTTCTATAGGATTGAAGGCTTTGTGATGGCCACTCCAATACCTTGACTTTGTTGTCCTTTAGCCATTTTGCCACAACTTTGGAAGTATGCTTGGGGTCACTGTCCATTTGGAAGACCCATTTGTGACCAAGCTTTAACCTCCTGACTGATGTCTTGAGATGTTGCTTCAATATATCCACAGAATTTTATTTTCTCATGATGCCATTTATTTTGTGAAGTGCACCAGTCCCTCCTGCAGCAAAGCACCCCCACAATATGATGCTGCCACCCCATGCTTCACGGTTGGGATGGTGTTCTTCGGCTTGCAAGCCTCCCCCTTTTTCCTCCAAACATAATGATGAACATTATGGCCAAACAGTTATATTTTTGTTTCATCAGACCAGAGGACATTTCTCCAAAAGTACAATCTTTGTGCAGTTGCAAACCGTAGTCTGGCTGTTTTATGGCGGTTTATGAGCAGAGGCTTCTTCCTTGCTGAGCGGCCTTTCAGCTTATGTCGATATAGGACTCGTTTTACTATGGATATAGATACTTTTATACCCTTTTCCTCCAGCATCTTCACAAGGTCCTTTTGCTGTTGTTCTGGGACTGATTCGCACCTTTCTCACCAAAGTACGTTAGTCTCTAGGAGACAGAATGCGTCTCCTTCCTGAGCGGTATGGTGGCTGTGTGGTCCCATGGTGTTTATACTTGCAAACTATTGTTTGTACAGATGAACGTGGTACCTTCAGGCATTTGGAAATTGCTCTCAAGGATGAACCAGACTTGTGGAGGTCTACAATTCTTTCTGAGGTCTTGGCTGATTTCTTTTGATTTTCCCATGATGTCAAGCAAAGAGGCACGGAGTTTGAAGGTAGGCCTTGACATTCATCCACAGGTACACCTACAATTGACTCAAATGATGTCAATTAGCCTTATAAAGTCATGACATCATTTTCTGGAATTTTCCCAGCTGTTTAACCTCTCTGGGATATGTGGGACGGTAGCGTCCCACCTCACCAACAGCCAGTGAAATTGCAGGGTGCCAAATTCAAAACAACAGAAATCCCATAATTTAAATTCCTCAAACATATACAAGTATTTTATACCATTTTAAAGATAAACTTGTTGTAAATCCAGCTACAGTGTCCGATTTCAAAAAGGCTTTACGACAAAAGCACACCAAACGATTATGTTAGGTCAGTACCTAGTCACAGAAAAACACAGCCATTTTTCCAGCCAAAGAAAAAAAGCAGAAATAGAGATAAAATTAATCACTAACCTTTGATGATCTTTATCAGATGACACTCGTAGGACTTCATGTTACACAATAGATGTATGTTTTGTTCGATAAACTTCATGTTTATATCCAAAAATCTCAGTTTACATTGGCGTGTTATGTTCAGTAGTTCCAAAACATCCAGTGATTTTGCAGAGAGCCACATCAATTTACAGAAATACTCATAATAAATATTGATAAAAGATACAACTGTTATGAATGAAATTTTAGATCCACTTCTCCTTAATGCAACCGCTGTGTCAGATTTTTTAAAAACTTTACGGAAAAAGCACACCATGCAATAATCTGACTACAGCGCTCAGACAACAAACAACCCAAACAGATACCCGCCATGTTGTGGAGTCAACAGAAGTCAGAAAAAGCATTATAAATATTCACTTACCTTTGATGCTCTTCATCAGAATGCACTCCCAGGAATTCCAGTTCCACAATAAATGTTTGTTTTGTTCATCATTTATGTCCAAATACCTCCTTTTTGTTCGCGCGTTTAGTACACAATCCAAACTCACGAGGCGCGGGCAAGTCCAGGCGAAAGTTCAGAGGAAAAGTAATATTACAGTTTGTAGTAACATGTCAAACAAAGTGTAGAAACATGTCAAACAAAGTATAGAATCAATCTTTAGGATGTTTTTATTATAAATCTTCAATAATGTTTAAACCGGAGAATTTCTTTGTCTACCTCTCACGTGAGCGCGTGTGGTCAGCTCATGGCACTCTGCCAGACCCCTGACTCAATCAGCTCTCATTCCCCCCTCCTTCAAACAACTTTCTATATACTGTTGACATCTAGTGGAAGCCTTAGGAAGTGCAATATGACCCCATAGACACACTGTATATTTTATAGGCAATGACTTGAAAAACTACAAACCTCAGATTTCCCACTTTCTGGTTGGATTTTTTCTCAGGTTTTTGCCTGCCATATTGAGTACTGTTATACTCACAGACATCATTCAAACAGTTTTAGAAACTTCAGAGTTTTCTATCCAATACTACTAATAATATGCATATATTAGCAACTGGGCCTGAGTAGCAGGCAGTTTACTCTGGGCACCTTATTCATCTAAGCTACTCAATACTGCCCCCCAGTCCCAAAGAAGTTAAAGGCACAGTCAACTTAGTGTATGTAAACTTCTGACCCACTGGAATTGTGATTCAGTGAATTATAGGTTAAATAATCTGTCTGTAAACAGTTGTTGGAAAAATTAATTGTGTCATGCACAAAGTAGATGTCCTAACCGACTTGCCAAAACTATAGTTTGTTAACAAGAAATTTGTGGAGTGGTTGAAGAATGAGTGTTAATGACTCCAACCTAAATGTATGTAAACATCCGACTTCAACTGCACAAATAGGTAGGGATAAAGTGACTAAGCAACGGAATAGATAATAAACAGTAACAGCATCATATCAAATCAAATGTTATTTGTCAAATGCGCCGAATACAACAAGTGAACCCGTTCCCAACAATGCAGTTAAAAAGTACAACAATTTTATTTGACAATTTTAAGGGCCTAACTCTGACACCGCCTGGTTTAATGGTCCTGTATGGCAGGTAGCCCGGCCCCAGTGATTTACTGGACCGTATACACTACTTTCTGAAGCACCTTGTGGTCGGATGCCAAGCAGTTGCTATACCAAGCGGCTATACAGCCAGTCAAGATGCCCTCAATGGTGCAGCTGTAGATCTTTTTGTGGATCTGCGGACCCATGCCAAATCTTTTCAGCCTCCTGAGGGGGAAGAGGTGTAGTCATGCCCTCTTCACGTGTGTGGACCATGATAATTCCTTAGTGATGTGGACACCGAGGAACTTTAAACTCTCGACCTACATCCCCATCCATGTGGATGGGGGCCTCCGTTTCCTGTAGTCCACGATCAGCTCCTTTGTCTTGCTGACGTTCAGGGAGAGGTTGTTGCACATGAAGGCACGCACACACACAGCTCTGCCAGTCCAGGGGTCTGACCTTTAGAGGAAACATGGCCTCTTCCTGATGAGAACAGATTTGAAACATGTCTCGTCTCGCTCTGCAGAGCCGTGTCAGGGAGAGAGGATGAATGGAGCTGACACTTCTCCTCCCGCCATCTATTCATCCATCCTTCCATCCCGTCAGTCTCTACATGTGTGTGGTCAGACCATCGTCACATCACTGTGGTCGCGGCACTTAATTCAGAAAGACAGAAAACGTCTGGAAGCTGGTGTGTGCTTTGCCTTATTTGACAGACTCGGACAAGCCATTTATTTCAACAATAACACGCGCTGAATCCTTCTAAGTCTTAACTTGTTTTAGCGATGACACGGTGTGATGGTGAGAGATGTCTCCTTAATTGAGGTGTTGTTAATATGTCATGTAATAACATGAATAATAAATGGACTTACACTGACAGACCCTAGTGGAATGATGGAAGAAGAGGATGTGTTCCACAACATATTCATCTGGTAATTTGTAAACTTCCCCTCCCTCGGCTCCCAGTCTGCATCTTTTAATGAGCTGCAGGTGTCACGTCCAGGCTCTCGCGCTTACCACCAATGTAATGGTGACTCTGACTTCATCAAGGGTGACGCTATAAAGCCATTCACTACAATGGATGAGGAGCCATGCACACACACACACACACACACACACACACACACACACACACACACACACACACACACACACACACACACACACACACACACACTCCTCAATACAACCACCAATATCGGTTATAGAACCTCTAAACCATGGGGTGTATGTACAAAATGGGATTGGTGGTTTTAGTAGCAGATGTGCCTCTGTGTCCTCCTACCGTTATGAATAGGGGAAGATCAGGGGGAGAGGAGAAGAGGGGATGGATAGTGGTATACAGGAGAGCACTCACGGAGAGTAATTGAGTTTTGATTGTCGGTTGTCAAAAAGCCGTCATTATTGGCTGCTTCCACCTGATCTGAAGCGGGGCTTTGATAAGGATGAAAGCCGGATGCCATTACCCAGATGGCTGTGTTGATACTGTTGAAATCATTCTGTCTCTCGCTCTTTTTACAAGGGTTTTCAAAAAACAATAAATGTGTGTGTGTGTGTGTGTGCCGAGCTACTCTGAAGTGAATAGCACAGTAGTAGAGATGAGTGACAGTGAGATCAGGACGGAGGTACACCAACATGAAACGCACTTCCAAGCGGAACAACACTCTTCCTGTTGTTGTCGTCGATACTAAACTCCTTTATTTTTTTTAAAGCAGTCCGTACACACTCACACGCAACCACACACAGACAACTGGTCTCAGTGACAACAGCTGTTCCTCTGTGTCTCTGGTATCCCTGGGAAGAATCAGTGACATCTCGCCATCTCCCTCTCCGCTCGCCTGCGCCGGAGTTTAGTCTCCGGAACGCTCGAACGCACCCGTGAGAATCTGTGCTGCTAGGCTGTGCAGGGGTCTGACAGCGTATCACACATCTCGCCGGGTGTGAAAAAGAGGACGGCTGTCAGTCAAACAGTGTTGTCTCTCCCTGTGCTGGACCAGAACAGCTATGAAGACCTCCTAAGGGGAGAACCAGACAAGTTTACAAGTTATCTATCGATCTACACTATATATACAAAAGTATGTGGACACCCCTTCAAATGAGTGGATTCAGCTATTTCAGCCACACCCATTGCTGACAGGTGTATAACATCGAGCACACAGCTATGTAATCTCCGTAGACAAGCATTGGCAGTAGAATGGCCTTACTGAAGAGCTCAATGACTTTCAACGTGGCACCGTTATAGGATGCCACCTTTCCAACAAGTCAGTCAGTTCATCAAATTTCTGCCCTGCTAGAGCTGCCCAGTCAACTGTAAGTGCTGTTATTGTGAAGTGGAAGCAACAACTGCTCAGCCGCAAAGTGGTAGGCCACACAAGCTCACAGAATAGGGCCGCCGAGTTGCTCCTAAAAAATAAAAATCCTGTTCTTGAATGTAACACTCAATGCCAAGTTCCAAACTGCCTCTGGAAGCGACGTCAGCACAATAACTGTTTGTCGGGAGCTGGGTTTCGATGGCCGAGCAGCCGCACACAAGGCTAAGATCACCATGCGCAATGTCAAGTGTCGGCTGGAATGGTGTAAAGGTCGCTGCCATTGGACTCTGGAGCAGTGGAAACGCATTTTCTGGCGTGATGAATCATGCTTCACCATCTGGCAGTCCGACGGACGAATCTGGGTTTGGCGGATGCCAGGAGAACGCTACCTGCCCCAATGCATATTGCCAACTGTGAAGTGGCATACAATGACATTCTAGACGATTCTGTGCTTTCAACATTGTAGCAACAGTTTGCCCTTTCCTGTTTCACCATGACAATGCCCCCGTGCACTAAGCGAGTTCAATACAGATATAGTTTGTCGAGATTGGTGTGTAAAAATTTGACTGGCCTGCACAGAGCCCCGACCTCAATCCCATCGAACACCTTTGTGATGAATTAGAACGCCGACTGCGAGCCAGACCTAATCGCCCATCATCAGTGCCCGACCTCACTAATGCTCTTGTGGCTGAATGGAAGTAAGTCCCTGCAACAATGTTCCAACATCTAGTGGAAAGCCATCCCAGAAGAGTGGAGGTGGGACCAACTCTATCGTTCTATCTATTGTTCTTCTAACGCAAAATCCAGGATGAGCCTGAGAATTGAGGCTGTCATTTAATGCAAGGCTTTGGAGTCTGCATGCAGGATGAACTGGCTGCCTTTCTTGCTCGCTCACACACACTAAGCCACACACACCCCTGTGTCGGGGTAGGAGCGTGGCTGCCACAGACACGGCCAATTTGTTTCCTCTCATCCGGGACTAATACCTTTATTCTCCCTCCCAGAGCACTTAGTGCATCACAAGAGGCCTGCTGCTGCTCCGTAACACTGCCCACAGCAGAAGGGAGCTTAGGTAGAACGATGCACCACGCTACACTACACTATGCTAGCTACATCATGCTAACTCTGTGCTATGCTACAGCTGCGCTACAGACGTTTTTCTCTGGCTTACACACTTTATACATTCCTTACTGTTGTTATAAAATTGAATAATTGTAATGCTTTCGGATTTGTACACCAGCTTCAAACAGCTGAAAATACTATTTTGTTGGTTATGGTAAATATATTTCACAGCGGTTTATATGGGACAATTATTCTCCACACTATACTTGCTCTGTTTTGTCATATAAACTGAAATTAGGCGAACTACTTGAATTTTAGCAACCAGGAAATGGTGGAGTGATTTCTGCATATTGCACCTTTTGAAATGATTTGATTATACTGGTACAAGTGGGGGGTAAGGCCGAAAATCCCACCCCTGTCGACCCTGAAATGCGATGAATATCAATCCTCTGGCAGCATCATTCCTCTCCCCATCCATCCCTCCCTCTGCCATTCAGAGATGTCCCTACCTGGAGGTTTAAGGCCGGGGTAATAGGCTTCATCCATCTTCTCCTCCGACGAGCAACCTTGGCCCCTGACCCGCCATTTTGTATAATTCTATGACAGGTGTGTCAAAGAAGGCTCGTCGTGTTCGGGCTCTCCAAGCTATTTGGCTATTACGTGAGCAGGAGAGCATGGATTGGTTCTCTGGTGATTGGAGAGGATGGTTAAGAGGACCTTGGTACCCTCTGGGAAAGAGATGGATGGATGTTCTTTAAACCTCCAATCCTATTCAGACACACAGACATGTGCATGCGCTCACACACAGGCACACTTTCCGCCATACTCAAGCATACAGTTATTGAATTTTTGAGGGAAAAGTTGGTGTGTTCAAGAAAAAATGTGCACACAACTTTGTAACTTAATATCCATTGAGAGCGGTTTGCACTTCAATACTCTCCCACCACCCTTCCTTGCCACTTGTTTTTCTCCCATAACCTCCTGTCTTACTGTAAACCTGCATGTGTGATGCAGTGTGTGTCTGCGTGTTTAAGGCAGACTCGAATCCCCGTTTTCCACGGCCATTGCCAGCAGTCTCAATTACCCCAGAGGGAGACTCATGTCCCAACAGATGTCAAGCCATTCTCGCACTGACCCTCTCTTCTCCCCCTCCCCTATTTCACCCTAATTTCTCTCGATCTCACTCTCTCAGTCATGACATTTCCCCTCTACCAGAGAAACTGACCCCCCCCCCTCTCCTCACGCTCCTCCAGCACGGCTGGTGTGAATTTCCAATGTAGCGAACGCATGTCACTACCCGGCTAATTAGATTTTTCTGCCTGGTCAGCCGGCAATTCCTCCACACTTTCAGCGAACCAGAAACGTATTCACCAACCGAGCCCAACCTCAATAGTTCTCCCCACAAATAGAGGGGGGAGGAGACAGCGGAGAGCAGGAGATGGTAGGGGGGAGAGAGGAGGGAGGGGTGGTAGGGAGGGAAGGAGGACCTAGGCCTGTTGTCTGAGAGCGATATGTGTGGAAGTCGTTTGACAAGGAGGTGACGTGAGATTTTTTTTGACTCGTTTCTGAGTTTTGTTTCCTTTTAACGGGGTGCATCTTTGAAGGACCGAAGATAGCATTTGTTTTGTGGAAATTGCGCCAGCTTTTTTTTCACAGGAAGGATGTATTTCTCACTTCTTTTGATCAGTTTCTGTTTCCCTGAGCGAGCACAGGTTTTATCATACGCCATATCTGGAGGATTTACAGTGGGCCCTGCCACGTGTTCCTCACTTTAATCATTTGAAGTCTGGCCTTGATAACACTGAGCCGGACCATTCTCACTGCGATGGAAGGCGACTTGAAGAAGAAAAGAGCCTGTAGTTCAATATACACAGCGACAGCGAGAGAGAGTTATCGCTAGTGGTCAGATGGTGTGTGGGGTTGCCTGTGTGGACCAGTACATGCTTTCATGTATTGGTCCGTTTCAATGTGTGTCTTCCTTCATGAAAGTTTGTGACAACAGGTGCGAGTCCGCATGTTTGTGTGCGTGTTTGTTTGACTTTGATCTCAGTCTCCGTATTTCATTGGTGGCCATGGAGTTTTAGCCCTTATCTCCCTGCCTGCAGTCTGGTCACTGGGCTATTTGTTTACCCACCAACAACCGCATAGCAGCATGAGCCCTACTTTATACTGTCTCTCGGCTTTATCAGCAACTCACAATACACTCCTAGACCTGATAATCTCTTTGCTTTCTCCTCTACACACACACACACACACACACACACACACACACACATTACTTCCAGCAGCTGATTACCTGCGTAAATAAACCGTGATTTGTCTGGTGGGAGTTTTTTTTCTGCAACGCGGGTTAATCGATAAGATTGTTAAGTCTTTTGACTGTCTCACTATCAATTACAAGGTAGTGGGAAGAGGGAAAATCAATGTGTTCAAAATGTATTCCAGATATCCAGCCAGACAGACGGGTGGGTGCATTGTGCAAAGGAAGGTGCTTGTGAAGTCTGAAGGGCAAATGGCTCCTTGGGGGGGAAGAGGGACACTCTGAAGAGGAGATGATATGGTGGAGGGAGGGAAAGAGGGATCGTAAACAGAAGGTCAGCTGATTTGGGCTGTCACCCACACAGTGGCAGGCGCTCCTTCTGACTGAGATGGTGCGTGTGTGTGTGTGGGTTGTCCCAATAGAATAGATAGAGGTGTATATATTAATTCAGTCATCTCTGTCCTCATATTTGTCATAGCAAGGTGTGACATGCTTAGTTTTGAAGTCATTTTCTGCTGATAGCATATCCAAGTTAAGTTAGGCCATGCAGACCCTACTGCTTTGTACACTGCCTGATAGGAGCTACTGTGTGCAGCCGCCAGTGTCTCCTCTGTGTGGTTGAGATGTTGACCTCACTCTAAATGGCCAATTATAGACCCCCTCTTTTCTGGGTTTTAATAGAGACGCTCTCTTTCTCTTCCTCCTCCATGCTGGGGTCAGGAGTCATCCTATAGGGCATTCATTAATTATTGTTTTACCGCTGTCTGTTCGATGCTCGGGGAATTGGAAAGGGACGGAATTACTGCTGTGGTCAGGACATAAGTGAAGTGTACACAACACCGCTCCCTTTGACTGGGAATGAATTCCCAGGTATCTGGAATGCTGGAGTTATTGATTGATGGGTGGAAAGGGGTAAGAGGCCCTGTGGGCTGTTTACTGTCACAACTCCCTTGCTCGCCTATCTATCTCTCTTTCTCTTTCTTGGCAAACTCTATATTTATCTGTCTTTCTATCACGCTCTTTTTCTCACTCTTTCTTCCTCTTGGCTCTTTCAATACTTCTTCTGCTCTCTTTTCTCTCAAATTCGCTCTCTTTTTACCTACACACACTCTCTCTCTCTCTCTCTCTCTCTCTCTCTCTCATTCTCCCTCCTTGCTCTTTGAGTAGGATTCAGTGGTACGGTTATGGTATAGCATATACAGTCGTTTTGAGAATGAGACAAATATACATTTTCACAAAGTCTGCTGCCGCAGTGTCTTTAGATATTTTTGTCAGATGTTACTATGGAACACTGAAGTATAATTACAAGCATTTCATAAGTGTCAAAGGCTTTTATTGAGAATTACATGAAGTTGATGCAAATAGTCAATATTTGCAGTGTTGACCCTTCTTTTTCCAGACCTCTGCAATCCGCCCTGGCTTGCTGTCAATTAACTTCTGGGCCACATCCTGACTGATGGCAGCCCATTCTTGTATAATCAATGCTTGGAGTTTGTCAGAATGTGTGGGTTTTTGTTTGTCTACTTGCCTCTTGAGGATTGACCACAAGTTCTCAATGGGATTCAGGTCTGGGGAGTTTCCTGGCCATGGACCCAAAATATCAATGTTTTGTTCCCCGAGCCACCTAGTTATCACTTTTGTCTTATGGCAAGGTGCTCCATCATGCTGGAAAAGGCATTGTTCGTCACCAAACTGTTCCTGTATGGTTGGAAGAAGTTGCTCTTGGAGGATGTGTTGGTACCATTCTTTATTCATGGCTGTGTTCTTAGGCAAAATTGTGAGTGAGCCCATTCCCTTGGCTGAGAAGAAACCCCACACATGAATGGTCTCAGGATGCTTTACTGTTGGCATGACACAGGACTGATGGTAGCGCTCACCTTGTCTTCTCCGGACAAGCTTTTTTCCGGATGCCCCAAACAATCGGAAAGGGGATTCATCAGAGAAAATGACTTTACCCCAGTCTTCAGCAGTCCAATCCCTGTACCTTTTGCAGAATATCAGTCTGTCCCTGATGTTTTTCCTGGAGAGAAGTGGCTTCTTTGCTGCCCTTCTTGACACCAGGCCATCCTCCAAAAGTCTTCGCCTCACTGTGCGTGCAGATGCACTCACACCTGCCTGCTGCCATTCCTGAGCAAGCTCTGTACTGGTGGTGCCCCCATCCCACAGCTGAATCAACTTTAGGAGACGTTCCTGGCACTTGCTGGACTTTCTTGGCGCCCTGAAGCCTTCTTCACAACAATTGAACCACTCTCTTTGAAGTTCTTGATGATCCGATAAATGGTTGATTTAGGTGCAATCTTACTGGCAGCAATATTCTTGCCTGTGAAGTCCTTTTTGTGCAAAGCAATGATGACTGCACGTGTTTCCTTGCAGGTAACCATGGTTGACAGAAGAAGAACAATGAATCCAAGCGCCACCCTCCTTTTGAAGCTTCCAGTCTGTTATTCAAACTCAGTCAGCATGACAGAGTGATCTCCAGCCTTGTCCTCGTCAACACTCACACCTGTGTTGAGAGAATCACTGACATGTCGTCAGCTGGTCCTTTTGTGGCAGGGCTGAAATGTAGTGGAATTTTTTTGAGTGGGATTCAGTTCATTTGCATGGCAAAGAGGGACTTTGCAATTCATCTGATCACTCTTCATAACATTCTGGAGTATATGCAAATTGCCATCATACAAACGGAGGCAGCAGACTTTGTGAAAATTAATATTTGTGTCATTCTCAAAACTTTTGGCCATGACTGAACTGTACAGTATTTGTACATCAGCTGTGAATGGGCTCCTGTTGATAGCCATCCAGTAATTGCACTGCTCCTCTAAACACTCCCCATCACTCCCCCCTTTGATCTGCTGTCAGTTTTTGAGCACTCCCCAGGGTTTTGAAAAGGTTGCTCACAGATTAGATGGCTGTGTTTTCTTTATAAAAGGCCCCAGACTTCCCTAACTCCTGTTGAAGGTACACTATATATACAAAAGTATGTGGACACCCCTTCAAATGAGTGGATTCAGCTATTTCAGCCACACCCGTTGATGACTGGTTTATAAAATTGAGCACACAGCCATGCAATCACCATAGACAAACATTGCCAGGAGAATGGCCCATACTGAATAGCTCAGTGACTTTCAACATGGCACCGTCATAGGATGCTAACTTTCCAACAAGTCAGTTTGTCAAATTTCTGCCCTGCCAGAGCTGCCCCGGTCAACTGTAAGTGCTGTTATTGTGAAGTGGAAACGTCTAGGAGCAACAATTGCTCAGCAGTGAAGTGGTAGGCCACACAAGCTCACAGAATAGGACTGCTGTTGTGCGTTGCACGTAAAAAATCGCCTGTCCTCAGTTGCAACACTCACTACCGAGTTCCAAACTGCCTCTGGAAGCAACGTCAGCACAAGAACTGTTTGTTCGGGAGCTGGGTTTCGATGGCCGAGCAGCCGCACACAAGCCTAAGATCACCATGCGCAATGCCAAGCGTCGGCTGGAGTGGTATAAAGCTGGCCACTATTGGACTGTGGAGCAGTGGAAACGTGTTCTCTGGAGTGATGATTCACACTTCATCATCTGGCAGTCCGACGAACGAATCTGGGTTTGGCGGATGCCAGGAGAACACTACCTGCCCCAATGCAGTGCTAACTGTAAAGTTTGGTGGAGGAGGAATAATGGTTTGGGCTAGACCCCTTAGTTCCAGTGAAGGGACATGTGTAATTATTTGTATGAACATAAGATTCAACAACTGAGACATAAACTGAACAAGTTCCACAGACATGTGACTAACAGAAATTGAATAATGTGTCCCTGAACAAAAAGTAACAGTCAGTATCTGGTGTGGCCACCAGCTGCATTAAGTACTGCCGTGCATCTCCTCCTCATATACTGCACCAGATGTGCCAGTTCTTGCTGCGATATGTTACCCCACTCTTCTACCAAGAAATCTGCAAGTTCCCTGACATTTCTGGGGGGAATGGCCCTAGCCTTCACCCTCCGATCCAACAGGTCCCAGACGTCCTCAATGGGATTGAGATCCGGGCTCTTCGATGGCCATGGCAGAACACTGGCATTACTGTCTTGCAGGAAATCCCGCACAGAATGAGCAGTATGGCTGGTGGCATTGCCATGCTGGATGGTCATGTCAGAATGAGCCTGCAGGAAGGGTACCACATGAGGGAGGAGGATGTCTTCCCTGTAACGCACAGCGTTGAGATTGCCTGCAAAGACAACAAGCTTAGTCCGAAGATGCTGTGACACACCGCCCCAGACCATGACGGACCCTCCACCTCCAAATTGATCCCGCTCCAGTGTACAGGCCTCGGTGTAACGCTCATTCCTTCGACGATAAATGCGAAGCCCTTCGACGATAAACGCGAATCCAACCATCAACCCTGGTGAGACAAAACTGCGACTCGTCAGTGAAGAGCACTTTTTGCCAGTCCTGTGGTCCAGCGACGATGGGTTTGTGCCCATAGGCAACGTTGTTGCCTGTGATGTCTGGTGAGGACCTGCCTTACAACAGGCCTACAAGCCCTCAGTCCAGCCTCTCTCAGCGGACATTCTAAGCACTGATGGAGGGATTGTGCGTTCCTGGAGTACCTCGGGCAGTTGTTGTTGCCATCCTGTACCTGTCCCGCAGGTGTGATGTTCGGCTGTACCGTTCCTGTGCAGGTGTTGTTACACGTGGTCTGCCACTGCAAGGACGATTAGCTGTCCGTCCCATCTCCCTGTAGCGTCTCACAGTACGGACATTGCAATTTATTGCCCTGGCCACATCTGCAGTCCTCATGCCTCCTTGCAGCATGCCTAAGGCACATTCACGCACATGAGCAGGGACCCTGGGCAGTAGAAAGGCCTCTTTTAGTTTCTTAAGTTTTTTCATAACTGTGACCTTACAGAAGGTAGGCAATTGAGCTGTTAGTGTCTTAACGACCGTTCCACAGGTGCTTGTTCATTAATTGTTTATGGTTCATTGAACAAGCATGGGAAACAGTGTTTAAACCCTTTACAATGAAGGTCTGTTAAGTTATTTGGATTTTTACTAATTATCTTTGAAGACAGGGTCCTGAAAAGGGACCTTTCTTTTTTTTGCTGAGTATATTAATGCTACAGCATACAATGGCATTCTAGAGAATTCTGTGCTTCAAATTTTGTGGCAACAGGTTGGGGAAGCCCCTTTCCTGTTTCAGCATGACAATGCCCCGTGCACAAAACGAGGTCCATACAGAAATGGTTTGTCGAGATCGGTGTGGAATAACTTGACTGGCCTGCACAGAGCCCTGACCTCTACCCCATCGGAAACCTTTGGGATGAATTGGAATGCCGACTGTGAGCTACAGGCCTAATCGCCTAACGTCGGTGCCCGATCTCACTAATGCTCTTGTGGCTGAATGGAAGCAAGTCCCCGCATCAATGTTCCAACATCTAGTGGAAAGCCTTCCCAGAAGAGTGGTGGGTGTTATAGCAGCAAAGGGGGGACCAACTCTGTGTTAATGAGGGGGGACCAACTCATGATTTTGGAATGAGATGTTCGATGAGTAGGTGTCCACATACTTTTGGTCATGTAGTGTAGTTCTCTCTCTCTCTCGCCCCTTTTCTTTCCCTCTGCCTCTCACATACTCATGCCTCATTCACAGCGGTAACATTTCATGGGCTGTGGAGAGAGAGAAACATTTTTGTCTCCTCTTCTGTTTCCTGATTGGAATTGTTGTTCTGATGTAGGTTTCATCCTACACCTCTGTCACCAGGGTTTTTACCCTTATCTAATTCATCATTATTCATTATTATTATCCTTTTGAAAAGGAACTTTTGACCCCAAAAATGTTTTTGCTCTCCGGCTTTCCATTGGGACATTTTCAGTGGAATTATGCCGAAGTGCTCCAATTATGCTTTCAAGTATTCAAAGTTATGTTTTTCTATTCGCAATCAACACATAAAGGAAACAGTAAGCACTCTTCTGCGATTGCCATTGTGCTCTCCCCTCCTCTGGATTACTTTGAATGTCTCGCAGCATCGGCGGACACTTAAGCTGCAGCTCCTGAAAAGTGAAGAAGACTAGATGTGCAGTGGAAGACTCCTCAGGCCTACTATCCAGCTGAGCTCCCTGTCAGTTAAGCCAGTGATTACCGTGTAGAACGGTGACAATGTTACACACAATGGGCTCTGGATTGCACAGTCGTACGAGTACAATGGGAAAGTGCACTGGAGACTTGAAAACTGTGGTTTAGCGAGAGGTACCTATCCTCAATCCTAGCTTTTAAGAGCCAAGTGGGGTTAGGTGAGTGAATGCTGTGTAGGTGAGTAGACCATGGAATCACAGATGATAGATGGTGCTTTGTCATCAGCTATGTTCATGTGATGTCAACTGAATAGTGCATTGAAACTATTGTGCTTATGAGGTGAAATGGAGATATCTGGCACAATTCCACCAGCACTTCCTATTAATATATATTTTGAGTATATTGGAGGACAATTGTCTTCCTGATCAACTGAGGGGAGTTATGAATGGCCAACAGTGTCCATCTCTGTCCTTGCATTATCAGGCTGGCTGCCTGTACTCAACAGTACCTAAACCAAAGAGCCACAGACCAATGTAACCCGACTGTCATCACCAGAGACATGCTAGCCTGCTCTTCCGAGACCACTCACAGGCCCTTTGGATATGCATCAAAGACTAGAGGGAACAGAAAATACACTGTTGGCATTTTCAAGTCCCACACCTGCACCGCAACTGTCCCCCATTTTTTTCAGCACCGGGAGTTTGTTGTGTGATAGATGCAGCCACGCGCCAAAGAAGCTTTTAGTTCAGCCCACAGAAGCTCTCAAGCTCTCTCAATCGCATCAACAGTCGAGGAAAGAAGAGAGGATGTGTCTTTTGTGTGGCAATTTTCGCCCCCCCTTCTCCTTTTTTCTCCCACAATGCTGCTCTCGAATACAAAGACATCCCTGTCCTCTTGAAATCTACATCTTTGATTTCGTAGAACAAAGGGTTGAGCCTTGCAGGGTACTCAGTGATATTAAGAGGTATTTCAATGAAGCATTGATTTGTGCTTTAATCTTACACTTAGTATTGCGTTGTAATGAGCACGCTTTGGCCCACAAGCTAATGTTGAACAACACGAAAGATGAACGCAGGGTTTGATTCTGACTTGCACACGTGTCCTCCTCACACACGCTTGCACTACTAAGCCGGTGGTATAGCGTTTCTCCCCTTCTTCTCTTGACATTCCTCATTTGGAGTGGCTCTAGGTGGGAGGTCAGCCATAGTCTTCTTTCTCCCCATAACAGTGAGTGTGACCTTGCTTTCCTCTCACGGTATATCACCTTCACACATTTCCACAACACAGCGCTCTGATCCTGTGTTTAGGAAATTGAATAGAGAGGTTATCTGCTAGCTTATGTCTGTATTCTTGGAAAATACTCCTCATCCTCCCTATATCCTACTTTTGTTTAGTGGAAACGGGACATGATTGAAGATAAATGAAAATATCCAGCCAAATGTGGGATTACTATGGTGGAATCTAAGCCTTGGACAATATTTGATTGATCAAAATCTACATAACAGACGATAGGAGATTAGTGGATTAGTCTGTCGTAATCAGAAAGGTCTTACTCCTTTGGGATGTTGCGCAAAACTGCAAAAGGAAGTGTAAAAATAGAGTAAGAGTGCTGTTAGATATCCTTTCATCCATCTCTTTTGTCTGATCATCTCTGTGATGCATGTAGTTGGCTGCACTTCTCAATTCAGCTGAAGTTAAAAGTTGATGACTTCAGAGACCTTTCTGGAAGTGCGGAAGGTTCTGATTTTAGTGATTAATGCCATAAATCTAAGGAGTGCGAGTGACTGGCTTGTCAGAATCTGATTTCTGCCTGTAAAACGCCTTCCCTGAGAACTTTATTACAAGACTGCTGATTAAAAGGTGCTCCCAGCCCCTTTATTTTAATCTCGGCTCCCTCGTGCTCCGAATAGAAATACAAATTTAAAAAATGGACTCTATACTTAGATACTTAGATACTTGGATATTCATATAAACCCAGGACAAAATAGAGTCCTGTCCATGAGCTGCATGTTTTTTCAAGATGTCCTCTCAATGTCAGCAGAAAGAGAAATGAACAATGTTAAACCACTTGGCATCTCCTTTTCTGTCTTTGTTGCCATGGCATTAAACCACACAGGTTTTGTCTCTGACCTAATCTTTGTCACAGAGTCGGTGGACATGGAGAGGATTATACAAGTACAATTGAATGGGTTTTGCCCACTCATGGTTTCCATCCAGCTTCAATTGGAACTTGGTCTCCTTATCAGAGTCCACCCGGGCTTGCCAAATTGCCTATCTGGTGGCTCCCGTGGTCCGAGAGCAGCATGGCTCATGTAACTCTTAAGTGTTAGAGCGCTAAATTCCACAGAGATGGACTGCCAATTGAACCCAGGATGGAAATGTATCCTATTACAGTGCTGTGTGTGGCTGCCTTCACTTAACATGGGAGAGAGTAGAGATCAGATAGAGCAGGAACCATGGCTCTCTTATTAGACCTGATGGGTTCTAGAGGGCCTGGGGTGGCTGTCTGGACAGAAGTGTTGGGAACATGTCCTATTTCCTGTCAGAGTGGGGTACCCCAAGGATCAGTGGTGGGACCATTACCATTCCCAGTCAGAGCGGGGAGACTAGGTGGTTACACAGTGCCACAGCAGGTAAAGGATGAGTAGGTAGGAGGATTGGGATGTTGTTTTTGATGCTTGCCAACATTCCTAGCTTTTAGATAACAAAAAGCTATATTAAAATAATGGTAAAAATCTTTTAAATACGTTTAATAATCTCCATGTTTGACACAGGCTGCAATAAATTAGTGTTGATGTTATCTTTATGATTGACTAACTTTTCCCCTCCTGTCCCCTTCTTTAAAGACCCCATGCACGGTCCCCGAAGACTGGAGGTGGTGGACATCAAGTCCAAGCAGATCACAGTGCGCTGGGAGCCCTTCGGCTACAACGTGACCCGCTGCCACAGCTACAACCTGACTGTTCAGTACCGCTACCGGGCCGGCGGCAAGGAGGAGACCCGGGAGGAGGTGTGCTACGACACGCTGAGTGTGGCTCCGCAGCACACCATCCGGAACCTGTCACCCTACACCAATGTCAGTGTCAAGCTGGTGCTGAGGAACCCAGAGGGCATCAAGCAGAGCACGAATGTAGGCGTGCTGACCGATGAGGATGGTGGGTGCTCCAAAAGAGGGAGATGGGTGGGGGGGAAAGAGAGTGGGTGGGGGGGAGCATGGTGGGTGGGGGGGTAGCATGGTGGGTGGGGGGAGCGTGGTGGGTGGGGAGAGCGAGCAGGTGGGGGGGGAGAGCGAGCGAGCGAGTGGGGGGTGGGGAGATAGAGAGAGCGTGCGAGAGAGGATGGGGCAGAGGTCTGGGGGAGAGAGAGAGGGAAGGAGATGGGGGAGGGAACGGGAAAGGGAAAAATAGAGAAAGCTTCTAACAATTGAAATAGAGTTGATCCCAACTCTGCCAACACTTCCAACATTCAGCCTTTCAAGGTCATCATTGGGGTCTAAGAGAGCACAAAAGCATGAGGGCTTGTGTTTCAATAAGGGAAAGATAGTTATTTGAAAACACTTACATTACCTTCTTTTGATACGTACATCTACTTCTGTGATGCTTCATTTGTTTTTTTCCTCCTTTGGCACTCAAGGCCATTTGAAGATTACAATCTCACTCTGCTCCTCAATAGCCCTTTGGAGGTTATTCAAATTGATATCAAACGTTCAAAGGACCTCTAATGGAATTATCTGCATGATAACAAGTTTAACTTTTCCAAATGAGTATAGGAGGTGCATTTAAGTTGCACTGCTTTTCAAAAAGAAATGTAGAAACTAGAAACCTTTGACCCTGTTATGAGGAAGAAAATGGAATGGTTTGCTTTCCTTTCATTTAACTTTTTTGCCAGTGAGTCTACATTTTCTAGCTGTCCTTGACCCTAATGCTAGTTTGTTTTGCTTCCGATTCAATATACAATGCGAGGACCCAGAGCTCTGTATCAGTTTACTGTAGTGTGCCTACAGCCATGCTGTAAAGCCTCTGTATCAGTTTACTGTAGTGTACCTACAGCCATGCTGTAAAGCCTCTGTATCAGTTTACTGTAGTGTACCTACAGCCATGCTGTAAAGCCTCTGTATCAGTTTACTGTAGTGTACCTACAGCCATGCTGTAAAGCCTCTGTATCAGTTTACTGTAGTGTACCTACAGCCATGCTGTAAAGCCTCTGTATCAGTTTACTGTAGTGTACCTACAGCCATGCTGTAAAGCCTCTGTATCAGTTTACTGTAGTGTACCTACAGCCATGCTGTAAAGTCAATAAAATAAAACAAACCATGCTGTGCTCTCACAACAGCTTTTAGGAGGTTCCATCTAATGTGCCTTATTGAAGTAGTTGAAAGAGACAACGGCAGAACCATGACCGCCCTGCGCCCCCATGAGACCTCAGTTGATCCTTTTCACCAAATCATTCAAGCTTGGTCTGGAGAAAGTTTGCCGCCAACCAACCGCCCAATCTATGGGAATCACAATGTCGATTTATGATGGTGTTAGGATGTTGAAGTGGCTCAATATCGAAAATGGTCGATATTTAATTTGCTCTGAATTTATTTCCCCCTCGTCCCTCTCCTCCATAGTGCCTGGCGCTGTGCCACTCGAGTCCATCCAGGGGAGCACGTACGAAGAGAAGATCGCCCTGCGATGGCGCGAGCCTGTCCAGACCTACGGTATCATTAAGCAGTATGAGGTAAGATCTGAGAAACTCCCTAGCCCATTTGCCCACCCAGGCCCAGCTCTCCTTCTCTCTCGCCCCCCCCCCCCCCCTCTCTCTCGCTTCCTCCCCCCTCTCTCTGTCGCTTCCTCCCCCCCTCTCTCTGTCGCTTCCTCCCCCCCTCTCTCTGTCGCTCCCCCCCCCCTCTCTGTCGCTCCCCCCCCTCTCTCTGTCGCTTCCTCCCCCCTCTCTGTCGCTTCCCCCCCCTCTCTGTCGCTCCCTCCCCCTCTCTCGCTTCCTCCCCCCTCTCTCTCTCTCCCCTCTCTCGCTTCCTCCCCCCTCTCTCTCTCTCTCTCCCCTCTCTCGCTTCCTCCCCCCTCTCTCTCTCGCTTTCTTCCCCCTCTCTCTCTCTCTCTCTCTCTCTCTCTCGCTTCCTGGGCAGCCTCTTTCAATAGCAAGGCAATGCTCACTGACTCTGAACATAGTCAAGGATTTTCTTAAATTTGGGTCAGTCACTGTGGTCAGATATTCTGCTACGGTGCACTCCCTCTATTTAGAGCCAAATAGCATTCTAGTTTGCTCTGCTTTTCTTGGTTTTTTTCTCTCAATGTGCCAAGTAATTATCTTTTTGTTTTCTCATGATTTGGTTGTTTCTAATTGTGTTGCTTGACATTTGCTCAGGACATTGTTTTTACTGAGGAAATGTAGGAGTCTGCTATTAATGATTATGCAGAGGATTTTCCCAAGGTTGCTGTTGACTCATATCCTACAGTAGTTATTGGGGTCAAATTTGGTCTCCACTTTTGTGGATTGGGGTGATCAGTCCTTGGTTCCAAGTATTGGGGAAGATGCCTGAGCTGAGGATGATGTTTAGGTAAAGCCAATTAAAATGTGTGGTTTGTATGTTTGATCATTTAATATAGGATACCGTCAACACCACAGGCCTGTGGTTTGTATTTTTTCCTGTAGTTCTTTCAATGAAATTGGAGAGTCCAGTGGGTTCTGGTAGTCTTTTTAATAGCTGACTCTAAAATGTGTAATTGATCATGTATATGTTTTTGCTGTTTGTTCTTTGTTATAGGGCCAAAAATATTGGAGAAGTGGTTTATCCATCTCCATTTTGGATAGATAGCTCTTCTTGTTGTTTTTAGCGTGTTCCAATTTTCCCAGAACTGGTTCAATTCAATAGATTCTTCAATTACATTGAGCTGATTTCTGACGTGCTGTTCATTGTGTATTTTTGCACTGTTTGAGTGTTTCAACATAGAGTACCACAGTATGAGTCATAATACCCATAAAACTAGTGTCAAACAAGGGAATGGTTCCAATTTTTTTTCCACAATTTGTTTTTCCCATAGGGGATTTTAGAAACACATCAAATAAGGACTGTGTTTCGTGTAGGACTGTGTTTCGTGTAGGACTGTGTTTCGTGTAGGCTTACCCTTGCGTGACGCATTGATAGCCGCGTGACGTTTATCAATATATTCGCCTGCATTTAAATGCAAATAAGCTGCTAATGTGGCTATTATAAAGAACTACAAATGCCATGATGATGTGGATGAGACTGCCGAATCGAGGCAAAAGTAAGAATCTCTGGATTAACTATCTAATGTTAGCTAAATAATGTAATAAATAAATTGGCAAATTATATTTAAATGGACAATTCTGTGAACTGTATTGTGCAAGTTATAAAAAGACCATACCTGTTAGCAAAGGTGTCAGCCAGAGATGACATGCAGAAGCTTGCAGGGATTTGTAGATTTTCTTGATGTCCACTTTGGTGCTAATCAGCATTTTCGAATCTGAGAGTAAATAGAGCCAAATATATTGATAAAAATCAGCTTGTCCGAGAGAGATTTACATGGTTATCAAAAGGAAATGCAAGGTAATCCTACACGAAGCGCAGCTCTTATCCTTATGGGATAATTGAAGGGTGGAAAAACAATTGGAACCTTTTCCCTGTTTGACTGCTATGTTTTATGGGTATTATACCACCACTGTGGGGCTTTATAATGAAGTTGTAGGCTCAGGTTTGTCGCTGTGTTTTTGGTTGGATCGGTTCCTCAATTCCTTTCTTAGGTTTTTACATTCTTCATCAAACCATTTGTCATTGTTGTTAATGTTCTAAGACTGTCTGTTTGAAATGTTTAGAGTTGATGGAAGCTGAGAGGTCAAATGTACTTTTTAGGCTTTCTTCTGCCAAGTTTACCCCTTCACTTTTGCAGTGAAACATTTTGTCCAGGAAGTTGTCTAAGAGGGATGGAATTTGTTGTTGGCTAATTGTTTTCTGGTTGGTTTCTGCTCTCTCTTTTCTGTCTCTTTCTCTCCCTCTGTCCATCTGTCTCTGTGTCTCTCTCTATATGTCTTTGTCTTTTTCCTCTCGATATCTCTCGCTCTCGGTCTTTCTCGGTCTCCCGCTCTCTCTCTCTAACACACATCCATCTTGTGCCTGGCAGGAGCTGGGCGGCTTCCATCTTTCATTCACTCCGGGCCCTTAATTATCTAATAAATCCAACCTAATAACCTTAAGGCCTGCATGCACTGAGGCTTGTTAACACAATCTATTACCCACTGAAACCCCTCCGACAGCACTCCCAACACCAGCCCAGCCCTGTGCCCCAGAGTGGAGCTCCTAATACAACTGACAAGGAATTAAACGAGTTCCCCAACAACCAGGGAGGAAATTAAAGTTACAACTTGGGACCTTGTTCAATCAGACCCCCGTATACCAAGTTTTGGGCATAAGTCAAAAGTGTAATTGTTTCCCTGAGTTTGTGAGTATGCACATGTGGATTGGTGCCCTCAACAGTACAACGTCAGCGTTAGAACTACAGTCGTAGCCAAAAGTTTTGGGAATGACACAAATATAAATTTTCACAAAGTCTGCCGATTCAGTGTCTTTAGATATTTTTGTCAGATATTATAATGAAATACTGAAGTATAATTACTAGCATTTCATAAGTGTCAAAGTATTTTATTGACAATTACATGAAGTTGATACAGAGTCAATATTTGCAGTGTTGATATTGGTTGTTTGGGAGAAGTTGCTCTCGGAGGAGGTGTTGGTACCATTCTTTATTCATGGCTGTGTTCTTAGGCAAAATTGTGAGTGAGCCCACTCCCTTGGCTGAGAAGAAACCCCACACATGAATGGTCTCAGGATGCTTTACTGTTGGCATGACACAGGACTGATGGTAGCGCTGATGGTGTCTTCTCCGGACAAGCTTTTTTCCGGATGCCCCAAGCAATCGGAAAGGGGATTCATCAGAGAAAACGACTTTTCCCCAGTCCTCAGCAGTCCAATCCCTGTACCTTTTGCAGAATGACATAGGACTGATGGCAGCTTCTTTGCTGCCCTTCTTGACATCAGGCCATCCTCCAAAAGTCTTCGCCTCACTGTGCGTGTAGATGCACTCACACCTTCCTGAGCAAGCTCTGTACTGGTGGTGCCACGATCCCGCAGCTGAATCAACTTTAGGAGATGGTCCTGGCGCTTGCTGGAATTTCTTGGGCGCTTTGAAGCCTTCTTCACAACAATTGCACCGCTCTGCTTGAAGTTCCTGATGATCCGATAAATGGTTGATTTAGGTGCAATCTTACTGGCAGCAATATCCTGGCCTGTGAAGCCCTTTTTGTGCAAAGCAATAATGACGGCACGTGTTTCCTTGCAGGTAACCATGGATGACAGAGGAAGAACAATGATTCCAAGCACCACCCCCCTTTTGAATCTTCCAGTCTGTTATTCAAACTCAATCAGCATGACAGAGTGATCTCCAGCCTTGTCCTGGTCAACACTCACACCTGTGTTAACGAGAGAATCACTGACATGATGTCAGCTGGTCCTTTTGTGGCAGGGCTGAAATGTAGTGGAAATGTTTTTTGGGAGATTCAGTTCATTTGCCTGGCAAAGAGGGACTTTGCAATTAATTGCAATTCATCTGATCACTCTTCATAACATTCTGGAGTATATGCAAATTGCCATCATACAAACTGAGGCAGCAGACATTGTGAAAATTAATATTTGTGTCATTCTCAAAACTTTTGGCCACGACTGTAGATGCCTCTTTTATTGAAAATTATTGAAGTAGCTCTTGCTCTTGTGATATGTTCTCGTAAATCAATCGTGAGTCAGAGAATATACAGTGTGATCTTCAAAGATTGAAGGGACCAAGCATGTATTATTGTAGCGAACACTGTTAAAATAGGCAGTTGAAAAAGTTAATCATCAATCTGCTGGAATTGAAACCGGAGGCATACAGTACTTGAGCCTGGTTGTCATAGGACTTTAATTTGACAGGAGCGTGGGGCATACCTTAGACAGGGTAAAACATGCTGCACTTAATCTGTCTGACATCATCCAGTATTTATAAAGATTGCTGCCTTTAAAATACCCTTCAACAACACTGTGGCGTCAAGACGGAAACATCTGGCCCTCTTCAACATTTACGCAACCTCAAAAGAACCTTCACAACCTTAAAATAACTTTCACAACTTAATACCGGTTTGAGTCTTATAGCAGTGTGGTTTCCTATAATCCACATTAATACATAAAACATAATTGTAAAGCACTGTTCATGTGAATAGGCTACTGTAGTACTACATGTTTCTTCCATCGCAGCGTTTGCCTTGCGTTTGACATGCACTTCCACTCTCCACACAATGCGATGTTAGAGGCTTTTTAGTGAGTTCAAAAGAGCCATTGTACCAGAACCCAATTTATGCTGAAATTCTCCAATTAAGCTGTCAGGTATGCACATAATGAAATAATATTCTGTCACCTCCACCCCCTGTAACTCTGAGCTGCTATTGTGATCAAGTTGGACAAATCAAAAGGTTTTTTTCTGCCTCATTAGACTCTGATAAAGTCAACCCCATTATCATTGGTTGACATTCAGCTTGCCTCATATGCTCTTCAGTATTTGACTGTGAGCCATGCATCTCTCACTCCAGAACAGCATTTTGTTCAGGGTTGGCACATCTTTACTGTGCTTTGTCTCAGTTCGGCAGTTGTAGTATGGGCTCGTTCTTTGGGGCTTTGCTTTGAAGATGTACAGCTGGGCCTTTGCGTTGAGACGAATTCAGGGCTGTTCTACTATGACGGGTGATACAAGAAAACTTTTGTGTGTTGATTAATTGTCATAAGTCATTAAGTACTTCAATAGCTCTGTATTTAGTACTACGTAGGAGTTGTTCCCTAGGAAATTGTTTCTATGTCTGTTCATTGCATTCTTCAAGTTTGCCAAAGTGTGTGTGTCACTGACCAAAACATGACCACAGTCACCATGGCGACTTCCCCTGCTCCTAACTGAACCCTATCGAATCCTCCTTTCCCAACTGAAAATCCCTCACCCCACCAATCAGTCTTGTGTGTGATAATATTGCTCAATGCTAGCTATCTAGCCTTTTGAAATGATCCAGATGCGTTCCTCTCTCCCTGCCTCCCTCCCGCCCTGCCTGATGAAGACTAATGTCCCACCAGAGCCCTGAGCAGCAGCATTTCACACCTGATGGATACAAATGGCCGCCACCGCACTCCAACACTCCCCATTGTGCTTCTTAATTGGGAATCAGAACAGAATAATAATGGAGCTTTCCATTAGGGGAGACCGAATGATTTATTTAAATGAAGCTTACTGAGAGAGAGGGAGAACTGATAAAGTTATATGAATGAGGGGAGGGACGAGGGGTGTATTCGTCGCTCCGCTGCACTCCCTTTCAGAAAGAAATTCCCGGGGCCTCCAATCTCCTGCTCGATGGGGTGGGGGGTTTAGAATAAAACAAGTGCCCCCCCCCTGCCCAAACTCTCGCTCATTCAATCCATCACAGAAATTACATGGGAGCTGAGCATTTCTGTCTGCTGTTTTTTTTGCCCACAAGTTCCTCCCTTTTCAACGTTGACTTGAAGGAACCTTCTATGGAAAGTTCAGGCCTAGTTTCACTATCAAGGGCTCTGGGTGCAAACTCTAACTTTGTGTACTAACTCTTTCAGTATTGTAGTACATTGTAGTTTTATAGATGTATGCCATTATCTTTACCATACACCAAAACTAACCATAGCTATGACTGTAGCAAGCCTGACGCTAGATTTGAAACTTTGATATAAACTTGTCATATCCAATCATCTAATCTAGGTTGTGTGTCAATCCACAGATCTCCTACAAGGCCTTGAGCTCCTTCGACACGGAGTTTGACCTGACCAACCAGAGCGGCAAGGTGTTTAAGTTCAGCAACGAGACGTCCCACATGTTTGTGGGTCTCTACCCCGGCTCCACATACTCCTTCACCATCCGGGCCAGCACCGTCAAGGGCTTTGGACCTCCCGTCATCACCCAGTTCACCACCAAGATCTCAGGTATGAGAAACTTTGACGAGGACCAAGTAACCAATAATCCTGGACAACCTACTGTAGAGCCCTAAATCTTCCAGGAGATCCCCAGTAATATATAGCTGTGTTCATTGTTCCTGGGTGTAGCGTTTGTCTGCGTTTGTGTGTACTTGCTGTTCTCTGTCTGTCTCTGTCTCCTGTCTCCGGGTCTCAGTCTGTCTTTATTTGTCAGTCAAATCACCGTCTCCTGTGCTCATGTGTCCCCCCCTCCAGCTCCGTTGATGCCAGGCTATGACCAGGAGACTCCCCTGAACCAGACAGACAGCACGGTCACTGTCCTGCTGAAGCCTGCCCAGAGCAGAGGAGCCCCTGTCAGGTAGACCCATTCACACATCAAACAGCCCTACACACACACTCACGTCACACACACACAGTGATAAACACCCTGCCCTCACTCCAGCCACTGTCGTCCTCTCCTCCTCTCGCTCCCACAATTTCTTTCACCGCGCAAACGGCCCTCACAAACGGCCCTCACAAACGGCCCTCACAAACGGGCCTCACAAACGGCCCTCTAATTGATTGTAATTGGCTTGGGAGGCTGGTGGTATTATCCACAACAACATATTTCGTTTTTTAACATTATCAGCATGTATTAATGTGGGCATTTGATCTGAGCAAGCAGCACTTTTTTCCCCTTTTTAAAGATAAGAATAAAGCTGTTCTCTCAGACTCCAAAGATGAGCAATCTCAATCTCCTCCTCTTTCTCTCTCTACTTCTCAATTCTTCCTTCTTCTGGAAGCAAAGATTGTGGTCAAGGGTGTCTCTCCTATGATTTGCACACCGCTGAAAATAAACAGAAATATGCAATACGCTTGCCTGGGAGCATAAACGGTGGTTTGGGCCTTTATTTTTCTCTTGGTTGAGAGAGAAATCAATAACAGTGCTGGCAGATTCCCACACCCCAGCTATGTTATCCTTCCTTCATTGGCCACTACTGCTAGTGCTGCCGATGAGTTCTCCACAAAACCTATGTCTGTCATTTGTGTGTGTGTGTGTGTGTGTGTGTGTGTGTGTGTGTGTGTGTGTGTGTGTGTGTGTGCGTGTGCGGACTGCAGATATGCTAGCCGGTTGGGCTGAGGTTGTCCTTCACACACAGACAGGATATCCTACTACTGTCGTTACTGTAGTTTGCTCTTTAGTCATGAAGTCCTTGCACTGCATTAAGGCAACATTATCACAAGTTCTGTGCTCTTTTAATCATTCATAGACCCACACAGAGACGACGGACACACACACACAGGGGCTGGCCAGCAGCTAGAGTGATTACATGTTTTAATGTTTCAGACTGAGGAGATAACCAGTTTATCTACGGGCCCACACACACACACACACACACAGAGGACAACCTGTCTCTGTTATCAAAAGGAAGGATAAAAGTATTTTAGTATGAAGAAACCAGCCGGTATAAATAAATGAGCGTGTGCTTTAGCACCTGGTGGCCCATCATGAAGTATTTACTATCCACTCCTGTCTGAAGCCACTTTAATGGCCGTTTGAGCAAAGTGACAAAAGACACTGAGAGAAACACAGAGAGGCCTCTCTCTCCACCTCACATGAATAGAGCCTAAGTTACACAGATGGACGGTAGTGATATTAGCCTTTTTCACCTGCCGATCACATTCTGTAAAGGAATGCCCTGAGTGTACTGGAAGTTGCTTTGTATAAAAGTGTGTCATAAGTGGCATATTGTTATTATTTAGATAAGGTAGACTGAGCCAAACACCCGCAAGGTATCCATAAAAAGTAGGGCACTGGAATTCACTCTCCGTCAAACATAATCCTTTTAATTTAACAATTTAACAATAGTGTCACCAGTGACAGGTATCACCCCCCCCCCCCCCCCCCAAATAAATAAATAAAAATACCACTACTGTACGTTAAGATTAACACCAAAAATGTGAAGAAAACTGTCAGCCCTGCTCCAATCCTCCAATCCAAATCAGGTACACTTTTTTTTCTCCCTGATGACCTTTCAACGACTGTCACATGGGCCCGTCGTTGCCATCTTAATTACAGTTAACGGGTCTTAATGAAATCACAGGATTCGCTAATTAGCGCATTGAGGCTGTCTTTTGTTGACTGGTAAGGATTCACTAAAAGATTAAAGAGGGGATTTGCCAGCTAAAATGTTCGCTGGTTTGTATAACTCCTTATAATCCCAGCACAATGTCTCACCAGGAAAATTAAGAAAACCAAAGGCTGTAAATTGGAGCGATATATGATTAATTTGGAATTATTTGTCATTTCGTGACATATTTGAAAAATTCTGATATTGTATATTGAAGAGCATTATCAACTGTCAATTAAGTAACCTAATATGTAGTACTACTGCCTATAGCAATAATCATGATTAAATATGATTCCCAATTTCTATGCCTTTGACGTTTCTTTGAGATTCCTAGGCCTTGGTCACAGCAGTGTTCTGGCTTGACAACGCAGTGTGCATTTTCATTCAATAGGCGATTATGCTCATTAACGTGTGTTTTTCAAAGGTCCATGACATTAAGAAGGGTCTCCTTCAAAGTGTAACTTTTGTGTTTCCAGCTACCACCATGATTTGTAGGAAGGTGATCTCAGCACTCTGAATCAAAGTGTGCGTGCATGCTTGCCAGCTACTCACTTGTTACATATGTAGCAGTCTGTTGAGAAGAAAGGTGACAAACACACTTAGTCAGGAGCTCCATATCCCTTCAAAAGAAGATGCGGGTGGGCTGAGGAGACAAGAAACTAAGTTGAAAGTCAAGGAGAAAATAGAGGGCAGGAGATAAAAAAGGAGGATGTTGATGAAAAACAGGATTTGAAGGAGTCTCCTCTTTTACTCCCTCCAGCATATTATGACAGAATGACAGTGGAGAACTACACAGTAGAGAGAGTTAGTCAGAAAGAGTCAGACGAAGAGAAAGAATTAGTCAGAAAGAGTCAGACGGAGAGAGAGTTAGTCAGAAAGAGTCAGACGGAGAGAGAGTTAGTCAGAAAGAGTCAGACGGAGAGAGAGTTAGTCAGAAAGAGTCAGACGGAGAGAAAGAGAAAGAGTTAGTCAGAAAGAGTCAGACGGAGAGAGAGTTAGTCAGAAAGAGTCAGACGGAGAGAAAGAGAGTTAGTCAGAAAGAGTCAGACGGAGAGAAAGAGAGTTAGTCAGAAAGAGTCAGACGGAGAGAAAGAGAAAGAGTTAGTCAGAAAGAGTCAGACGGAGAGAGTTAGTCAGAAAGAGTCAGACGGAGAGAGAGTTAGTCAGAAAGAGTCAGACGGAGAGAGAGTTAGTCAGAAAGAGTCAGACGGAGAGAGAGTTAGTCAGAAAGAGTCAGACGGAGAGAGAGTTAGTCAGAAAGAGTCAGATGGAGAGAAAGAGAGAGTTAGTCAGAAAGAGTCAGACGGAGAGAAAGAGAGAGTTAGTCAGAAAGAATCAGACGAAGAGAAAGAGTTAGTCAGAAAGAGTCAGACGGAGAGAAAGAGAGAGTTAGTCAGAAAGAGTCAGACGGAGAGAAAGATTCATACCACACAGACTGTCATAGCACAGACTGTCATAGCACAGACTGTCATAGCACAGACTGTCATAGAACAGACTGTCATAGCACAGACTGTGGCTGAAGAGGTAATCCTCTGTTGCTACAAAGTGGAGTGAATTAAGAGAAACCATGTGAGCTTTTGAGCAATTCATTATCATATGACACCGCTCTTCTTTTGGAGATATTTTTGTCACTTTGTTTTAACATGGACTCGGTAGCATTGGAATTGATGTTGTTCATAACATGTTGGTTACCCTGTCAAGCTCAAAGAGATCAAAACGAATACACCACATACTATGTAAGAACATGCATACTTATTTGCCATAATGAGAGTCCTCCCTGGCGATGGGATTGAGCCAGACAGATTTTTATGTGAAATACCAGATGTTTTTCCGTGATACAGTTCGTTAAGACTGCAACCCTTCAAACTGACTGTAAATGTTTAGTAAAAGCAAAGAGTCGGGACGCACACAAAAATACCTCTGTCTGTCATGTCGCATTTGGGGCATAATGCCGTGTGAGGGACTGGATCATTGACAGGCTGGTGTTTGAAGGGCGGTCTGTCTGGCAGCGTTACATATGTGGGGTGCTACAATGGCAGCCTAACCAGGGGCAAGTTACTCCTTTAAATGGATTACTGTCAGTCAGGTTCGCTCTCGCGCTAATGTGTCGAATCTGCCGCACCAGGGCTAGGACACACACCACCCTGCACTCACACTTGCTCAGACGAGCGCACACACACGCATATAGACACACACACAAACCTCCTCACCCCCTGTGCCAAGACAAGCGTTTACCCAGCGCTGTGGAAAAAGATTTGTAACGCCTCCTAAACCCAGCATCGCCCCAGCTACGGAGTCAAACCACTTTCTCTCTGTCATCTGTTTCTCTGAGGACAGCCAGAAACACTCCTGAGAGAGGGGGAGTGAGAGAGAGGGGGAGGGAGAGAGAAGAGCCCACCTCAGACCCGCACCACAACCTCAACACCACAATGGGACACACAACACAGGACCCACCAACCCAACAGACCCCACCCCCTCATAACATCCTTCCTGTCAGCTCCCTCGATAGCCCTCCTGACAATCCCCCCCCCCACACATCCACTGAGGACACACAAAAGTCAAAGATTGTGCTCCTCATTGACTCAAATGGCAAATACATTCAAGAGGATAAGCTTTTTCCCTAACACAAAGTGGCTAAATGCTGGTGGCTAAACCCCTCCCAAAGGACCTGCACCTAGAGAATCCACACCAAGAGGACCTACACCCAGACCACACCATCACCAACCACACCCCAACCAGCTAAGACCACCCCAAGCAAACCCTGGCCACACCCTATATAGGCCCCACCATGTCAGACCTATGCCTCTTCTGCCCACCCCATGCCCCTGCGGCAAGGACCTCAACATGACAGCAGGACATATGCCCAGGCCTTTAGCAGAGTAACAGGCCCAACCCCTACTATTACACCTGCCCAAGCACCATCCTGTGACCTAAGATGTATTTATCAGATGCTCAACATGCTCTGCTCACACCTACTTTGACATTCTGGGCCTAAACCACACAAAAACAACACTAAACACTATGGAACACAAAGCTTTTACTATCTTATTCTGGAATATACAAGGACTGGAGTCATCTGCCTTTGGCCTAAAGAGCATACAGACATTGTCATCCAAGAAGAAACATTATATAAAGGAGACGGACCCACTGGTTGCCCTCTAGTTTAGAGAGAACTGGTAGTCCCATCCACCAAACTACCAGGTATGAAACAGAGAAGAGACTCGGGGTATGCTAATTTGGTATAGAGCAGACCTAGTCAAAACAGGAACATTTTACATCTGGCTAGAAATGAATAAGGAAATGATCTCAACAGAGAGAAATGTCCTTGTGTGCTACCTATATTCCCCCAATAGAATCCCCATACTTTAACGATGACAGCTTCTCCATCCCAGAGGGGGAGATCAACAATTTACAGGCTCAGGGACATGTGCTAGTCTGTCGCAAACTAAATGCCAGAATTGGATAAGAACCCGACACCCCCAGCACACAGGGGGTCAAACAGGACAGCATTCCCTCCCCCATATGCCCCCCTAGACACAACTACGCAACATAACCAACAAAAACGGGTCACAACTCTTGCATCTCTGTTGTATGCTGGCTATGTACATAGTCAATGGTAGACTTCGAGGACACTCCTATGGTAGGTAAACCTATAGCTCATCTCTTGGCAGTAGTACTGTACTACTTTATCACTGACCTCAACCCAGAGTCTCTTAGGGGTGTCAGTGTACTGACTGTGAACGTTCTATCAGATCACAGCAAAATTGCACTCTACTTGAACAGAGCTATGCTCAATCATGAGGCATCAAAGCCAAAGAAACTGAATAATATTAAGAAATGCTGTAGCTGGAAGGAAAATAGTGTGGAAATCTACCAAAAAACATTTAGGCAACAACAAATTCAAGCCGTTCTAGACAATTTCCTGGACAAAAGGTTTCACTGTAATAGTGATAGTGTAAACTTGGCAGTCAAAAACCTAAACAGTATTTGACCTCTCAGCTTCCCTATCAAATCAAAAAATGTCAAGCAGACAACCTAAGAAAATTAACAACAATGACAAATGGTTTGATGAAGAATCCAAAAACCTAAGAAAGAAATTGAGGAACCTATCCAACCAAAAACATAGAGACCAAGAAAACCTGAGCCTATGGTAAATCACTAAAACAATACAGAAATACACTACGGAAAAAGAAGGAACAGCACGTCAGGAATCAGCTCAATGTAATTGAAGAATCCATAGAATCAAACCACTTCTGAGGAATAGGAAAACTCTAAACAAACAACAACATGAAGAGTTACCTATCCAAAACGGAGATGTATGGATAAACCACTTCTCTAATCTTTTTGGCTCTATAACAAAGAACAAGCAGCAAAAACATGTACATGATCAAATACAAATCTTAGAATCAACTATTAAAGACTACCATAACCCACTGCATTCTCCAATTACATTGAAATAACTACAGGACAAAATATAAACCCTCCAACTCAAAAAAGCCTGTGGGGCCAGCAGACTCGTATAGTTCCTCAGCGAAAACAATGTACTGAGTAAATGTTACAGTGCCTTGCGAAAGTATTCGGCCCCCTTGAACTTTGCGACCTTTTGCCACATTTCAGGCTTCAAACATAAAGATATAAAACTGTATTTTTTTGTGAAGAATCAACAACAAGTGGGACACAATCATGAAGTGGAACGACATTTATTGGATATTTCAAACTTTTTTAACAAATCAAAAACTGAAAAATTGGGCGTGCAAAATTATTCAGCCCCTTTACTTTCAGTGCAGCAAACTCTCTCCAGAAGTTCAGTGAGGATCTCTGAATGATCCAATGTTGACCTAAATGACTAATGATGATAAATACAATCCACCTGTGTGTAATCAAGTCTCCGTATAAATGCACCTGCACTGTGATAGTCTCAGAGGTCCGTTAAAAGCGCAGAGAGCATCATGAAGAACAAGGAACACACCAGGCAGGTCCGAGATACTGTTGTGAAGAAGTTTAAAGCCGGATTTGGATACAAAAATATTTCCCAAGCTTTAAACATCCCAAGGAGCACTGTGCAAGCGATAATATTGAAATGGAAGGAGTATCAGACCACTGCAAATCTACCAAGACCTGGCCGTCCCTCTAAACTTTCAGCTCATACAAGGAGAAGACTGATCAGAGATGCAGCCAAGAGGCCCATTATCACTCTGGATGAACTGCAGAGATCTACAGCTGAGGTGGGAGACTCTGTCCATAGGACAACAATCAATCGTATATTGCACAAATCTGGCCTTCATGGAAGAGTGGCAAGAAGAAAGCCATTTCTTAAAGATATCCATAAAAAGTGTTGTTTAAAGTTTGCCACAAGCCACCTGGGAGACACACCAAACATGTGGAAGAAGGTGCTCTGGTCAGATGAAACCAAAATTGAACTTTTTGGCAACAATGCAAAACGTTATGTTTGGCGTAAAAGCAACACAGCTGAACACACCATCCCCACTGTCAAACATGGTGGTGGCAGCATCATGGTTTGGGCCTGCTTTTCTTCAGCAGGGACAGGGAAGATGGTTAAAATTGATGGGAAGATGGATGGAGCCAAATACAGGACCATTCTGGAAGAAAACCTGATGGAGTCTGCAAAAGACCTGAGACTGGGACGGAGATTTGTCTTCCAACAAGACAATGATCCAAAACATAAAGCAAAATCTACAATGGAATGGTTCAAAAATAAACATATCCAGGTGTTAGAATGGCCAAGTCAAAGTCCAGACCTGAATCCAATCGAGAATCTGTGGAAAGAACTGAAAACTGCTGTTCACAAATGCTCTCCATCCAACCTCACTGAGCTCGAGCTGTTTTGCAAGGAGGAATGGGAAAAATGTTCAGTCTCTCGATGTGCAAAACTGATAGAGACATACCCCAAGCGACTTACAGCTGTAATCGCAGCAAAAGGTGGCGCTACAAAGTATTAACTTAAGGGGGCTGAATAATTTTGCACGCCCAATTTTTCAGTTTTTGATTTGTTAAAAAAGTTTGAAATATCCAATAAATGTCGTTCCACTTCATGATTGTGTCCCACTTGTTGTTGATTCTTCACAAAAAAATACAGTTTTATATCTTTATGTTTGAAGCCTGAAATGTGGCAAAAGGTCGCAAAGTTCAAGGGGACCGAATACTTTCGCAAGGCACTGTAAATAGTTTTTTGACCAAATTACTGTACGACAGACCACATATTCACCCTGCATACCCTAATTGACAAACAAAAAAACAGAACAAAGGCAAAGTCTTCTTGTGCTTTGTTGATTTCAGAAAAACTTGTCTCAATTTGGCATGAGGGTCTGCTATACAAATTGATGGAAAGTGGTGTTGGGGGAAAATCATAGGACATTATAAAATCCATGTACACAAACAACAAGTGTGAGGTTAAAATTGAAAAAATACACATTTCTTTCCACAGGGCCGGGGGGGTGAGACAGGGATGCAGCTTAAGCCCCACCCTCTTCAACGTATATATCAACGAATTGGCAAGGGCACTAGAACAGTCTGCAGCACCTGGCCTCACCCTACTAGAATCTGAAGTCAAATGTCTACTGTTTGCTGATGATCTGGTGCTTCTGTCCCCAACCAAGGAGCACCTACAGCAGCACCTAGATCTTCTGCACAGATTGTCAGACCTGGGCCCTGACAGTAAATCTCATTAAGCCCAAAATAATGATGTTCTTAAAAAGGTCCAGTTGCCAGGACCACAAATACAAATTCCATCTAGACACTGTTGCCCTAGAGCACACAACAAAACTATACATAGTTCGGCCTAAACATCAGCGCCACAGATAACTTCTACAAAGCTGTGAACGATCTGAGAGACAAGGCAAGTAGCCTTCAAAAGGAACACAAAATTCGACATACTAATTTAGGACCTGGCTAAGATAACAAAATGGGACAACCAAGAATTCACAAAATGGGACAAACACCAAATTGAGACTGCATTCAGAATTCTGCCAAAATATCCTCTGTGTACAACGTAAAACACCAAATAATGCATGCAGAGCAGAATTAGGCCGATACTCGTTAATGATCAAAATCCAGAAAAGAGACATTGAGTTCTACAAGCCCCTAAAAGGAAGCAATTCCCAAACCATCGATAATAAAGCCATCACCTACAGAGAAATTAACCTTGCGAAGAGCCCCCTAAGAAAGCTGGTCCTGGGGCTCTGTTCACAAACACACCCCACAGAGCCCCAGGATAACAACACAATTGGACCCAACCAAATCATGAGGAAACATACAAATTTGACTTGACACATTGGAAATAATTTACACACAAACTGAGCAAACTATAATGCTATTTGGCCCTAAACAGAGAGTACACAGTGGCAGAATACCTGACCACTGTGACTAACCCAAAATGAAGGAAGTCTTTGACTATGTACAGACTATGAGCATAGCCTTGCTATTGAGAGAGGCCACCGAAGGCAGACCTGGCTCTCAAGAGAAGACGGGCTATGTGCACATGGCCCACAAAATGAGGTGGAAACTGAGCTACACTTCCTAACCTCCTTCCCAATATTAGAGACACATATTTCCCTCAGATTACACAGACCCACAAAGAATTTGAAAACAAATACAATTTGGATAAACTCCTATAACAATGGGGTAAATACCACAGTGTGCAATCACAGCAGCAAGATTTGTGACTTGTGAAAAGGGAAACCAAATGGAAAAAAAACACCATTGTAAATACAACGTATATTTATGTTAATTTATTTTCCCTAACTATTTGCACATCATTACAACACTGTATATAGACATAATATGACATTTGAAATGTCTCTATGCTTTTGGAACTTTTGAGTGTAATGTTTACTGTACATTTTTTATGATCTATTCAACTTGCTGTGGCAATGTAAATATATGTTTCCCATGCCAATAAAGCCCCTTAAATTGAGAGAAGGGGGGGTGAGAGAGATGTGGAGGGAGAGGGACGTGGAGGGAGAGGGACGTGGAGGGAGAGGGAAAGAGAGTCCCTTTCTGTCATCATTGATTTAATATGTTCCTATATGCTTGCTTTGGCAATGTATGTGGTTACACTTTCCATGCCAATAAAGCCTTTTGAATTTAAGAGAGAGGGAGGGGACAAGATCCCTTGTTTCTCTAATTTTGTGATCTGCTCTATCACATTTCCACTTGTCCTGTTTTATCCACTACCCCAGGGGAGGTATCACATTACCACTTGTCCTGTTTTATCCATCCCCCCAGGGGAGGTAACACATTTCCACTTGTCCTGTTTTATCCATCCTCCCAGGGGAGGTAACACATTTCCACTTGTCCTGTTTTACCCACTACCCCAGGGGAGGTATCACATTACCACTTGTCCTGTTTTATCCATCCCCCCAGGGGAGGTATCACATTACCACTTGTCCTGTTTTATCCACTACCCCAGGGGAGGTATCACATTACCACTTGTCCTGTTTTATCCACTACCCCAGGGGAGGTAACACTTACCACTTGTCCTGTTTTATCCACTAGCCCAGGGGAGGTATCACATGACCACTTGTCCTGTTTTATCCATCCCCCCAGGGGAGGTATCACATTACCACTTGTCCTGTTTTATCCACTACCCCAGGGGAGGTAACACTTACCACTTGTCCTGTTTTATCCATCCCCCCAGGGGAGGTATCACATTACCACTTGTCCTGTTTTATCCACTACCCCAGGGGAGGTATCACATTACCACTTGTCCTGTTTTATCCACTACCCCAGGGGAGGTAACACTTACCACTTGTCCTGTTTTATCCACTAGCCCAGGGGAGGTATCACATTACCACTTGTCCTGTTTTATCCATCCCCCCAGGGGAGGTATCACATTACCACTTGTCCTGTTTTATCCACTACCCCAGGGGAGGTAACACTTACCACTTGTCCTGTTTTATCCATCCCCCCAGGGGAGGTATCACATTACCACTTGTCCTGTTTTATCCATCCCCCCAGGGGAGGTATCACATACCACTTTTCCTGTTTTATCCACTACCCCAGGGGAGGTATCACATTACCACTTGTCCTGTTTTATCCACTACCCCAGGGGAGGTAACACATTACCACTTGTCCTGTTTTATCCACTACCCCAGGGGAGGTATCACATTTCCACTTGTCCTGTTTTATCCATCCCCGCAGGGGAGGTAACACATTTCCACTTGTCCTGTTTTATCCACTACCCCAGGGGAGGTATCACATTACCACTTGTCCTGTTTTATCCATCCCCGCAGGGGAGGTAACACATTTCCACTTGTTCTGTTTTATCCACTACCCCAGGGGAGGTAACACATTACCACTTGTCCTGTTTTATCCACTAGCCCAGGGGAGGTATCACATTACCACTTGTCCTGTTTTATCCACTAGCCCAGGGGAGGTATCACATTACCACTTGTCCTGTTTTATCCATCCCCCCAGGGGAGATATCACATTACCACTTGTCCTGTTTTATCCATCCCCGCAGGGGAGATATCACATTACCACTTGTCCTGTTTTATCCACCCCCCCAGGGGAGGTAACACATTACCACTTGTCCTGTTTTATCCACTACCCCAGGGGAGGTAACACATTACCACTTGTCCTGTTTTATCCATCCCCCCAGGTGAGGTAACACATTACCACTTGTCCTGTTTTATCCATCCCCGCAGGGGAGGTATCACATTACCACTTGTCCTGTTTTATCCATCCCCGCAGGGGAGATATCACATTACCACTTGTCCTGTTTTATCCATCCCCCCAGGGGAGGTATCACATTACCACTTGTCCTGTTTTATCCACTACCCCAGGGGAGATATCACATTACCACTTGTCCTGTTTTATCCACTACCCCAGGAGAGATATCACATTACCACTTGTCCTGTTTTATCCATCCCCCCAGGGGAGGTATCACATTACCACTTGTCCTGTTTTATCCATCCCCCCAGGGGAGGTATCACATTACCACTTGTCCTGTTTTATCCATCCCCCCACGGGAGGTATCACATTAGTACCTGTCCTGTTTTATCCATCCCCCCACGGGAGGTATCACATTAGTACCTGTCCTGTTTTATCCATCCCCCCACGGGAGGTATCACATTAGTACCTGTCCTGTTTTATCCATCCCCCCACGGGAGGTATCACATTAGTACCTGTCCTGTTTTATCCATCCCCCCACGGGAGGTATCACATTAGTACCTGTCCTGTTTTATCTATCCCCCCACGGGAGGTATCACATTAGTACCTGTCCTGTTTTATCTATCCCCCCACGGGAGGTATCACATTAGTACCTGTCCCGTTTTATCTATCCCCCCACGGGAGGTATCACATTAGTACCTGTCCTGTTTTATCTATCCCCCCACGGGAGGTATCACATTAGTACCTGTCCTGTTTTATCCATCCCCCCACGGGAGGTATCACATTAGTACCTGTCCTTTTTTATCCATCCCCCCACGGGAGGTATCACATTAGTACCTGTCCTGTTTTATCCATCCCCCCACGGGAGGTATCACATTAGTACCTGTCCTGTTTTATCCATCCCCCCACGGGAGGTATCACATTAGTACCTGTCCTGTTTTATCCATCCCCCCACGGGAGGTATCACATTAGTACCTGTCCTGTTTTATCCATCCCCCCACGGGAGGTATCACATTAGTACCTGTCCTGTTTTATCTATCCCCCCACGGGAGGTATCACATTAGTACCTGTCCTGTTTTATCCATCCCCCCACGGGAGGTATCACATTAGTACCTGTCCTGTTTTATCCATCCCCCCACGGGAGGTATCACATTAGTACCTGTCCTCTCTCATGAGGGTAACCCCTTTTTTATATTCATTCCCAGAGGAAGAGGTTATTGTTGTCCTCCTAGCGTTTTGTGTGGCGCGGTGTTGTGACAAAAAAACGTTTCCTGCTCTCCTGGTGATTCCTGTCTACGCGGAAACGTTGTGATGAGGTTACATTGTGACAATGGCAGGCAGGGGCCTCCACACCCTTGTGTCCCCACAGAAATCTCTGTGTCAGCCTATCAGGCATAATGACTGGTGTGGTGTGACCCTGGAGAGTGATACACGAGGGCTGGGCCCCGGTGAGAACTCAAGGGCCTCGGCCTTTGAAAACAAGACTGTTGTTTCAGGGGGAGTTGGTTGCTCAGTCTCCCAGTCTCCCCTTCCCCTATCCTCCCTCCTAAGTGCTCCTGTTCTTGCTGAGCTGAATGTGTTTGCATCAGGGGGCCACAGGTTATCACTAGATAGGGAACGTATATGCCTATATCCCCTTATCTGCTCATCTCCAACCCTCTCTTCCTGCCCTTTCCTATAACTCTGTCATACCTCCCGGGTCCAGGCTCCATCCACAGTGGGAGCCTCCTCAGCAAGTTTCCCTGAGATTTAAGTGACATTTAATCTGTGCAGCTTGGCCTCATTTGTGTAGACCTGCTCCTATTTTATGGGGGAGGTGATAAATAAGGGAGCAGGGAGACAGGTGGAGGCTACAGGGGGAGGTGTGCTGTCGATGCTGGCCTCAGGAGATGGGGCCATGCAGTCCCTTTATCCCTAAATCAGTCACAGAGTGGAGGGGGCAGTACTGGACCACCGCCTGAGGGAAGAGTTTGAGATAACTGAAAGGATAGTTTGGGAGGATCAATAGGGGTAGTATCGCTGAGTTGAGACTAGCAAGGGAAAACATTATGCAAAGTTAATTAGACCTCACTAGCCTCCTCCCTCACTTCTCTCCTCATTCTGTTTTTTATTCTGTTCATCCCCTCCTCTCAAAGTCCCGGGTCACCATTGAGTCCATGCCAACGTGGAGGCTGTGTGTAATTGGTCTAGCGTCACATGGGGCGCCACACTGAAACGGCGCTGGCAGCGCGGCACAAGGAGCCCTAATTGGTGTCAGCTGAGGTTGCACGACTGAAACAGTGTTTAGCTTTGTTGCCTCTCTCTCTCTCTCTCTCTCTCTACCTTCTCTCCCTGTCAGTCTACCTCCCTTTTTTCCCTCTCTCTCTCGCTGCCTCCTCTCTCTCTCTGTCACTCACTCACCAGGTGGGTGGTCTGAGTCGTTGGCTGTGGAATGTTTTCTCACCTTTTGTCTCTCTCAAAGCACACAGTCCCACTTCGCTCCCTGCTTTTATAATGACTATGACCATGTTTACAGTCTCTTAGCTCTCTCTCTGCTGTGTTCTGCTCCAATCGGTTCCTGGCTAAGTAGAACTAGTTCTCCATAGGTGTATGCTCCTGGCTGACTGCAATATATGACTGTTGGGTCTCTAGGGCCATGTAGAGGGGGTGATTTACACCACCTTGGGGGAGACAATCCTCCCAACCTCTCCTCCAAACCTCCCTGCCTCTCCTAGACCAGTGTCAGCCACTAAAGATTGTCTCCCAGCCCAACCTCATTTGAATTCCTCTCAAAGGTTTCTCTCTTTTCCCTGGGTAGCTACAAAGTGGCCAGTTAATAGCCCCACTTCTTTCTCTCTCTAAGTATCCTCATTGATTGTTGTTGATTGAATGAAGGATAGTTAATTGAACACTAAATAGTACTAGAACTACAAAAGTCAAAGAAATAACAACAGTAGTCTGGCCACGATGTGATCTGTACAAACTTTTTTGCTTAGTTTTCAGTTGGTGTCTCAGCAGTTCCATTGCTCGCGGTAAAGCTAAGGCCAGAGGAGATTGTTGCCGATATTAAGCCCGCAGTGAGATCATGGAGACAGTTTTGCCATCAGCACTTTCCAACTCTCCTGAAGGAAAAATAAATGATTATACTCATAATCTGCCAACGCATTGCTTTTAAGTATACAGCACACCAATATGTATTTTTCACTATGATAATCCTGATGGTTGTCCAATAAAGTGATATTTTAGCTGGGAAGAAGGGATAGATGAGTGGCAGCCATTTTGTCCTGTATTGATGCACATTTCTCTTGATTTTCTTCCAATTCTCAGGACATTTACTAGTGCCCTGGGGGCACCGGGAGAGAGAAATATTTAATTAAGTGGGAGTTGTTTTTCTCAAAATGATATCTAGACGTTGCAGGTAGCCTTGGAGCAGCCATTTGTGCTGGGTTTTGTATTATTTATTGAAGATGCATCGTTCTTCTCCGGTTCCAGCCCCCGAGCTTATGTTTTTCTCTCTACACTGGCTGTGCCCAGAAAGCAGACACATTTTTCACCCCGGTAATTTGCAGAGAAAATATCAACTTTTGACCTGTTGTCTGGCGGTAAAAAGAATAGTGCTTCATCATAGCATTATCATAAATAGGCTTTTACTGCAACTGCTGTTTATCGGTTTATGCTGCTTGTTCTATTCAGACATATAGGCATTATTTCCCTCATTGGCATAATAATACAAAATTTCAACATTTCAGTTGCTATTTCTTAGTCTGGATTTTCTCCTGGAGGGCTCAATTAGTTCCAATACTTTTAGCCTGGTTTAACCAGACTGAATGCAACACTCACCGCATTGAGTTCACTCTGGTTTAGCCAGACTTTAATGTACTGTACCTTCACAGGAGGATCTCTTGGTTAGAACTATAATAGGTAAGAACAATGGGAGGCATCTGTCCCAGAGGCACAGTCACCTGGTATACCTGGTGGAGGGAGGGAGGGATAAATCACTTCGGTGACAACCTCTTAAAGTAATAGCTGGCCTTTAAGGAGGCCCTAAATCTGTGACTTAATGTTTTCCTCAGCTCCTCCTCTTCTCCCTCTCTCCCACCTAGTTGCCCTCCTCTTTTCTCTCTTCTTCCACTTCATCATACTCATCCTCCACTCTCTTCACTCCGCTTCTTTTCCCTCCCTCCCTCCCTTCATCTCTGCCCTGCCTTTGGTTCTGTGCAGGGTTCGTAATTAGCCCTCTTATTTCTCGCCTGCCTCTTCATCGTAATTCATATTTTATTACAACGATTTTATCGTTAAATAGCGCTGCGCCAAGAGGGTTCGGGGGGCTCCGGAGAAAGTCAGAAGGGAACTTATTGATGCTGGGGAAGCTCTTCTTGTCTGTAATGAGCTATACAGTTCAAAGAGCAGAGGCGACTAGCATATTCACGGGGACCTGCCCCAATATTCTCAAGCAGTTTATGACCGATCTACTCTCCAATGGATGTGGACTAAGCCAGGGGGAAATGTAATTATTGAATAGGCCCAACTATTTATAATGCAGCCTCCAGTTTGGAGAGCACTCAACCCAACAAACTGTGTTATTTCCAAGACAAACGTTGTTTCGGGTCTTTACACAGGTGTGGGCCGTCGGGAATTATGATTGTGGCAAGTGGAGTCAGGACTCGGCTCTTGTTTGCAAGTATTTTCTTCTAGAGATTCTGCTCGGGTGAAAGCAGATGGTTACTTCCTGGAAAGGTCAGAGATCAGCTGAATTTGTTGTACGTTGTCTTTGCACCTCACTCCCCTTTCAGTTCCACTTGACTGTGCATGAGTAACACTCGCGATAAACAGCCTTGAAGTTAGGTCAGCTTGACGTTATGCTCCATTTAAAAGTGACGAAAACAGCAGATGCTGTGCTGTACGCTAGAGCCACCCGGTACAAGCTGCACAAATATTCCATTATGTTATATTATAAAACATCATGGTTAGTTATAAGGATTGACAAAATGAGATGAGTTATGATTGTTGATTTGCTTTTAATTATGATTTGTGGGCTGATGGCTTCAGATATCCTGATTAGCCATAACATTTGATTAAATTATATATTTTTTCACATGAACCTTTTTGGGTTGCATTACCATCTCAATTAACTAAAGGATTATTTTGAGCTAATTACAGCAATTATAGTTCTAATGTTGGAGTGTCACAAAGAGGACAGGGATCAAATCAGCAATATTCAAACTCCTATTCAATGTTCATAGTCATATTCAATGTTCATACTCAATGTTCATACTCATATTCAATGTTCATATTCAATGTTCATACTCAATGTTCATACTCATATTCAATGTACAAACTCATATTCAATGTTCATACTCATATTCAATGTGCATACTCATATTCAATGTTCATATTCATATTCAATGTTCAAACTCATTTTCAATGTTCAAACTCATATTCAATGTTCATACTCAATGTTCATACTCATATTCAATGTTCATACTCATATTCAATGTTCATACTCATATTCAATGTTCAAACTCATATTCAATGTTCAAACTCATATTCAATGTTCATACTCATATTCAATGTGCATACTCATATTCAATGTTCATACTCAATGTTCAAACTCATATTCAATGTTCATATTCAATGTTCATACTCATATTCAATGTTCATATTCAATGTTCATACTCAATGTTCATACTCGTATTCAATGTTCAAACTCATATTCAATGTTCATACTCATATTCAATGTTCATACTCATATTCAATGTGCATACTCATATTCAATGTTCATTTTCAATGTTCAAACTCATTTTCAATGTTCATATTCAATATTCATATTCAATGTTCAAACTCATTTTCAATGTTCAAACTCATATTCAATGTTCGTACTCAATGTTCAAACTCATATTCAATGTTCATAGTCATATTCAATGTTCATACTCATATTCAATGTTCATACTCATATTCAATGTTCATTTTCAATGTTCATACTCATATTCAATGTTCATATTCAATGTTCATACTCAATGTTCATACTCATATTCAATGTACAAACTCATATTCAATGTTCATACTCATATTCAATGTGCATACTCATATTCAATGTTCATATTCATATTCAATGTTCAAACTCATTTTCAATGTTCAAACTCATATTCAATGTTCATACTCAATGTTCATACTCATATTCAATGTTCATACTCATATTCAATGTTCAAACTCATATTCAATGTTCAAACTCATATTCAATGTTCAAACTCATATTCAATGTTCAAACTCATATTCAATGTTCATACTCATATTCAATGTGCATACTCATATTCAATGTTCATACTCAATGTTCATACTCATATTCAATGTGCATACTCAATGTTCATACTCATATTCAATGTTCATACTCATATTCAATGTTCAAACTCATATTCAATGTTCAAACTCATATTCAATGTTCAAACTCATATTCAATGTTCAAACTCATATTCAATGTTCATATTCAATGTTCAAACTCATATTCAATGTTCATACTCATATTCCGTGTTCATGCTCATATTCAATGTTCATATTCAATGTTCATACTCATATTCAATGTTCAAACTCATATTCAATGTTCAAACTCATATTCAGTGTTCAAACTCATATTCAGTGTTCAAACTCATATTCAGTGTTCAAACTCATATTCAATGTTCAAACTCAACTCATATTCAGTGTTCATACTCATATTCAGTGTTCATATTCAATGTTCAAACTCATACAGTGGGGCAAAAAGTATTTAGTCAGCCACCAATTGTGCACGTTCTCCCACTTAACAAGATGATAGAGGCCTGTAATTTTCATCATAGGTACACTTCAACTATGACAGACGAAATGAGAAAAAAAATCCAGAAAATCACATTGTAGGATTTTTAATGAATTTATTTGCAAATTATGGTGGAAAATAAGTATTTGGTTACCTACAAACAAGCAAGATTTCTGGCTCTCACAGACCTGTAGCTTCTTCTTTAAGATGCTCCTCTGTCCTCCACTCGTTACCTGTATTAATGGCACCTGTTTAAACTTGTTATCAGTATAAAAGACACCTGTCCACAACTTCAAACAGTCACACTCCAAACTCCACTATGGCCAAGACCAAAGAGCTGTCAAAGGACACCAGAAACAAAATTGTAGACCTGCACCAGGCTGGGAAGACTGAATCTGCAATAGGTAAGCAGCTTGGTTTGAAGAAATCAACTGTGGGAGCAATTATTAGGAAATGGAAGACATACAAGACCACTGATAATCTCCCACTCTCCACGCAAGATCTCACCCTTTGGGGTCAAAATGATCACAAGAACGGTGAGCAAAAATCCCAGAACCACATGGGGGGACCTAGTGAATGACCTACAGAGAGCTGGGACCAAAGTAACAAAGCCTACCATCAGTAACACACTACGCCGCCAGGGACTCAAATCCTGCAGTGCCAGACGTGTCCCCCTGCTTAAGCCAGTACATGTCCAGGCCCGTCTGAAGTTTGCTAGAGAGCATTTGGATGATCCAGAAAAAGATTGGGAGAATGTCATATTGTCAGATGAAACCAAAATATAACTTTTTGGTAAAAACTCAACTCGTCGTGTTTGGAGGACAAAGAATGCTGAGTTGCATCCAAAGAACACCATACCTACTGTGAAGCATGGGGGTGGAAACATCATGCTTTGGGGCTGTTTTTCTGCAAAGGGACCAGGACGACTGTTCCGTGTAAAGGAAAGAATGAAAGGAGCCATGTATCGTGCGATTTTGAGTGAAAACCTCCTTCCATCAGCAAGGGCATTGAAGATGAAACGTGGCTGGGTCTTTCAGCATGACAATGATCCCAAACACACCGCCCGGGCAACGAAGGAGTGGCTTCGTAAGAAGCATTTCAAGGTCCTGGAGTGGCCTAGCCAGTCTCCAGATTTCAACCCCATAGAAAATCTTTGGAGGGAGTTGAAAGTCTGTGTTGCCCAGCAACAGCCCCGAAAGAAACATCACTGCTCTAGAGGAGATCTGCATGGAGGAATGGGCCAAAATACCAGCAACAGTGTGTGAAAACCTTGTGAAGACTTACAGAAAAACATTTGGCCTCTGTCATTGCCAACAAAGGGTATATAACAAAGTATTGAGAAACTTTTGTTATTGACCAAATACTTATTTTCCACCATCATTTGCAAATAAATTCATTCAAAATCCTACAATGTGATTTTCTGGATTTTCTTTCTCTCATTTTGTCTTTCATAGTTGAAGTGTACCTATGATGAAAATTACAGGCCTCATCTTTTTAAGTGGGAGAACTTGCACAATTGGTGGCTGACTAAGTACTTTTTGCCCCACTGTATTCAGTGTTCATACTCATATTCAATGTTCATATTCAATGTTCAAACTCATATTCCGTGTTCATACTCATATTCAATGTTCATACTTGTTTTCTGTTAACTTATTATGGAAGGTAGTATCTGCTCTTGAATTATCAGAGTACTGATTGTATATCTGCTCACACACCTTAACCTCATTACCAGTGACTCTTGGTCCATTTGCCTCAATGCAATGCAAACTCCTCTCTCCCTCTCTACTCTGTCTACAACCAGACTTTGATAAAGGAGAAGTGAGTGAGAAGAGTGTTTTGACCTTTTAGGTGTTTGAATTATTTAAAGGACAAATAGTGGAGGCCAGGGTACTTTCGAGCTCATTTGTCTTGGTGCTGCTCTTTAGGAGGGAGAAAAGAGAGGCTGAATCGTTCCCTCTTATTTAGCTGCTTCTGTTCTGCTGTATTGCGCTCCACTGTGTTCGTGGACTAACTCACACACATTGGACTAATAGAGACCCACCTGGCTCCCTCCCTGCCTGCCTGGGCCTACTTGTCATTTCACCTCCATGTTCATTTGTTCCTTCCCTCCCTCCCTGCCAATATCCCAATCTATTGCACTGGAAAAAGGCTTTGGACTTGGGCTTACTTGATCCTTCACCCGCATACTGAAAAAGTACTTTGTCTCCCACCCAATCCTTATCCAGTTCCTATTAATATTGCCTATTGCCTCTGCCGCTTCCCACGGCTTTCTACCCTGCTCTAATTTCTCACCAGAAAGCCTGGTTCAGGGTTGGATCATGGATGTTGATCTCTCTTCTTATAATAAACTTAATTCCAGGCCTGACACGGAATAGGGGGCTGGTGCGCTAGTAGGAACCTTTTTCATATCATTATTATTTGGTACACACTTACAGCCGCGCGCTCATCCCCAGCCAGTGTCAGGGGTTCAGTCGTCAAATATCCTGGCAGAGAGCAAGCTGGGAACGCTTGCACAGTTCCCCCTTTTATTTTATGCCATTTAAATCCCTCCACATAGATGGGATATTGCCCGCCCGACTGCTATCGCTATAGCGCACTGTAAATGAGATGGCGGTCTATTTCTCTGGGTTGCTAGGCTGCAGGCTTTACTGAGTTAATTAAAGCTGGGCTGTGTTCGCTAAGTCAGAGAGAGAGGAAGAGGGAGAGACCCCCTTGCCAATACTAAAGCGTGTCACCACCTCCGCCAACCCCAAGTGCGAGAGTCTCTCTCATCCCAATGCTAACAGATTTTTGCTTCTATTCATTACAGTATATTATGGAAACCTATGGAGCATGTATTGTATAGAATACAAAAGCGCTCATTGCAAGGCTAAACACTACATGATCAAAAGTACATGGACACCTGCATGTCGAACATCTCATTCCAAAATCATGGGCATTAATATGGAGTTTGCCCCCCCCCCTTTGATGCTATAACAGTCTCCACTCTTCTGGGAAGGCTTTCCACTAGATGTTGGAACATTGCTGCAGGGACTTGCTTCCATTCAGCTACAAGAGCATTAGTGAGGTCGGGCACTGATGTTGGGCGATTAGGCCTGGCTCGCAGTCGGCGTTTCAATTCATCCCAAAGGTGTTCGATGGGGTTGAGGTCATGGCTCTGTGCAGGCCAGTCAAATTCTTCCACACCAATCTCCACAAACTATTTCTGTATAGAACTTGCTTTGCGTACGGGGGGCACGAATCAGCCTGACTAACCGGTGTCTGTATGTAGCCTCGCTACTTTTATAGCCTCGCTACTGTATATAGCCTGTCTTTTAACTGTTTTATTTCTTTACCTACCTATTGTTCACCTAATACATTTTTTGCACTATTGGTTAGAGCTTGTGTAAGTAAGCATTTCACTGTACCTGTTGTATTCGGCGCACCTGACAAATAAACTTTCATTTGATTTGTCATACTGAAACAGGAAAAGGCCTTCCCCAAACTGTTGCCAGAATGTTGAAGCACAGAATTGTCTAGAATGTCATTGAATGCTGTAGTGTTAAGATTTCCCTTCACTGGAACTAAGGGGCCTAGCCCGAACCATGAAAAACAGCCCCAGACCATTATTCCTCCTCCACCAAACTTTACAGTTGGCCGTATGCATTCAGGCAGGTGGCGTTGTCCTGGTATCCGCCAAACCCAGATTTGTTCATCGGACTGCCAGATGGCATGATTCATCACTCCAGAGAATGCGTTTCCACTGCTCCAGAGTCCAGTTGGCACACACAGTTACACCACTCAAGCTGACACGTGGCATTGCTCATGGTGATCCCATTTCATGAAGCTATCGACAAACAGTTCTTGTGCTGACGTTGCTTCCAGAGACTGTTCAGAACTCAGTAGTGAGTGTTGCAACCGTGGACAGACGATTATGTATGTGCTACGCGCAACAGCGGTTCTACATACAACAGCGGTTCTGTTCTGTGAGCTTGTGTGGCCTACCACTTTGTGGCTGAGCCGTTGTTGCTCCTAGATGTTCCACTTCACAATAACAGCACTTACAGTTGACTGGGGCAGCACAAGCAGGGCAGAAATTTGGCAAACTAACTTGTTGGAAATGTGGCATGCTATGGCAGTGCCACGTTGAAAGTCACTGAGGAGTCATGCTTTGTCGTTTTACTTTTAACATTTGCATATGTTTTCTAATAAAAGGGTAGACTGCAGGACTTGAGGTTGCTCGTGAAAGTGTTTTCAGTGGAGAAACACAAACTGCAGCTCATGTAAACTATGCCCTTTGAACTAGTGGAAATGGGATTCTGTCATCGTTAATTAACGTGTTCTGTATTTTTCTCAATCTGGTTCAGTTTGGCAATTTCATTAATACACAATAATGGATTAAAGATACAACCAAGGAAAATCGAAACCTAGCAGGCAGAGATTTCTTTGATCCTTTCAGGTTTGAAAAGATGTGGCCTTGACATACAGTATATAATGATGGGCCAGTAACCAAATAAAGACACAAATGAAACTGTGGAGTTAACATTCAGGTAACTGCCAAAGTAATGGAATACACTTGAGTAATGAGGGTTACAAAGTAGATTGCATGTGCTTCCAAACAGGTGTCGTGTCTTGTGGTTGCTGAGTTAATTAAGCCCTTACGATCCTTTATAAAAATTCTAGGCACACTATTATTTTGGCCATTATTTTGGCTACCGTGGCTATGTCATAGGATGACAGGGCAGGAGTGGTCACTGAATGGTTTGATGAGCATGAAAATGATGTAAACCATATGCCGTGGCCATCTCAGTCACCAGATCTCAACCCAATTGAACACTTCTGGAGCGGTGCCTGGATTCTGGAGCGGTGCCTGAGACGGCGTTTTCAACCACCATCAACAAAACACCACATTAGGGAATGTTTTGTGGAAGAATGGTAGAATCCAAGGTGCCAAGGTGCATTGAAGCTGTTCTGGCTCATGGTGGCCCAATGCCCTATTAAGACTCTTTATGTTGGCGTTTTCTTTATCTTGGCATTTACCTGTAAATTGACCTCTGCCGAGTCCACAACAATCAAATCTTCTGTTCTTCAAGGGAAATGGGAAGTGAGCCTGTCCTGCGACTTCCACTCTTGGACGTTAACAAGGCAACACCACATACTATCCATTATATAGACCAGATACTCCGCTCTAACAATGAAAAATGGCTTCAAAAATGGAAGGCAATTGGGAAGAGGCAAGATCAGGTGGGACCATTCGAGCCAATGAGGGCAGATACGCTAGTTACCACAGCCACAAAGTCATGAGCTAATGGGCTATATCGTAAAAATTTATGAAAGCAAACATTTTGCTTTTTGATCATAATTTAGGGTTAGGCATAAGGTTAGCAGTGTGGTTAGGTTTAAAATCACATTTTAAGAAGAGTAATTGTAGAAATAGTTGGGGATTATGACTTTGTGGCTGTGGTAACTAGTGACGACCAGGCACAACTCCGACAGGTTTTATTTCTCAAAGTTGCCAGGATGTTGTGTGTTCTGCTTGTATCAGTACACTCGTAACAACCAAATCATTACGAAACTTCTATTCGAACAAATAAGCCACACATAGCAAATAAGCCATACAAAAAAATATATGAACCAAATTCGACACTCATTGACCTCCATACAAAAACTCCTTGCTTGGTGAGCGAAATAAACATAAAAACTCAACCTGCTGGAGAAGAGGTTTTGGGCCCAGTTATCTTCCTCTCTGGTGACACTCCATCTTAACTGCTCCTCCACATTTACTGGATTGGTTGAACAGTGCAGAAGAGAACCTCCCCCAACAGTATTATTCTTCTCATCAAGACCAGTATGTCAGGGATAATTTTCAGGCAATACTTTTTCACCTGCTACGTTATGTTACCTGTGAAATGTAGTCCTTATTTTACATAGATTCCAAGTGTTATTTTGATGTTGTTGGGGGGGGGTGGATTACTGGGATGCACTTCAATGTTGTTGTTAAAAGGGCTAAATACGTACATTTAATTGATTGATCTTTTTCTCCCTTTCCCCGGCAGTAAGTACCAGGTGGTTGTGGAGGAAGAGCGCCCCCGGCGGGCACGAAGGGTGGCAGAGATTCTGCGCTGCTACCCGGTGCCCATCCACTTCCAGAACGCCACCGTGCTCAACTCACAGTATTACTTCACGGCCGAGCTGCCCATGGGCGACATCAAAACCCCCGTACCCTTCTGCATCGGAGACAACCGCACCTACAACGGCTACTGGAACGCCCCCCTCCTCCCCCACAAGAGCTACAGCATCTACTACCAGGCTGTCAGCACAGCCAATGGGGTGAGTGCTTGGGGAGATGTTGGGGTGGGGATTGGCTGCTGGGATATGTCCCAGAGGCTGCTTATCGATTGGTTGGCTTGACATGTCAGTCATAGCTCGTTCACGCCCCACAACAAGGTTGGATGTGAAACTGATGCTTTTAACAGCTTTACAAAAGCCCATTTTGAATTAATTTGTACTTATTGTTAATATCTGATATTGAACCCCTTAACCTAAATAGTCTTCATTTTGAAAAGAAAATGGCCTCTTATTTAAAAGCACCAAGTAGAAATAGGATGTTCACATCAATGTGACATTATGGAACCGTCTGATGGATTGCTATTTTTAAGTGCGTTCTTTCTTGGTCATCTACATTTTGTCCCACGCCCTCACAGCCAGGGTTAACATGACCACTCTCATCTGCTGTCACCTACTACTGTAGGAGACAACATTGCCAAAAAAAAACTACATACAGTTCAACCCACCACTAAAGTTCCATCACTTCCCCATTCACAGCCACTGTGAAAACACCGGTCTAAAACAGACAGCAGAGCAAACTGTACGAGTGCGGAAAATGAAGATCAATGAACAGGCACAACAAGACTCTCCTTCAAGGCCTATTTGACAACCAATCCTGCATCATAATGGTCAATAACCCAGTATTCCAACCAACCCGATTATACCCCCCCCTCCTAACCGCTATAGTGCACTGTCTGTGTGGTAGTACAGGCAAGCACAGCCAGAGGCCAGACAACCCTTTTATCAATGACCTGCTGCTCAGATAGTAAAAAATTCAAGTACGGCCATTCACAAATGCATTGGACACTTTGGCCTAATTGGAAAAAATGTAACTATCCACCATATCCCCTTTTAAATGCTAATAAATTAGTCCTAATGAAAAGCCCATCCTTTTTCCTCCTCTCCTCTGCTCTCTTCCTCTCCTCTGCTCTCTTCCTCTCCTCCGCTCTCTTCCTCTGCTCTCTTCCTCTCCTCCGCTTTCCTCCTCTCCTCCGCTTTCCTCCTCTCCTCCGCTTTCCTCCTCTCCTCTGCTCTCTTCCTCTCCTCCGCTCTCTTCCTCTGCTCTCTTCCTCTCCTCCGCTTTCCTCCTCTCCTCCGCTTTCCTCCTCTCCTCCGCTTTCCTCCTCTCCTCCGCTCTCTTCCTCTGCTCTCTTCCTCTCCTCCGCTTTCCTCCTCTCCTCCGCTTTCCTCCTCTCCTCCGCTTTCCTCCTCTCCTCTGCTCTCTTTCTCTCCTCTGCTCTCTTCCTCTCCTCCGCTCTCTTCCTCTCCTCTGCTCTCTTCTTCTCCTCTGCTCTCTTTCTCTCCTCTGCTCTCTTCCTCTCCTCCGCTCTCTTCCTCTGCTCTCTTCCTCTCCTCCGCTTTCCTCCTCTCCTCCACTTTCCTCCTTTCTTCTGCTCTCAAACTCGGGCCATTAGATAATTCACTGCCTCTAATTGGAGAAAGACTATCCAGGGGGGGTTGGGTGGGTGAGACCAGGCTTGTCTCGTCTCGGTGCTCTGGTCTCACCTTCTGGTGGGGGGAGCAGGGATACACACTAACCCCCTAATGGAGGTCTGGGAGAGGAGTGTGATGTTACGCCGTCTGACTCCTACAATTGCTAATAGGGTGCTGTGGGGCAGCAGCTAGCGGTACAGCTCTGTGTGTGTCTCTGATAATACGCACACATTACAGTTGAATCCTCTGTGTGTGTATGTGAGTGTCTGATAATACACACACATTACAGTTGAATCTTCTGTGTGTGTATGTGAGTCTCTGATAATACACACACATTACAGTTGAATCCTCTGTGTGTGTATGTGAGTCTCTGATAATACACACACATTACAGTTGAATCTTCTGTGTGTGTATGTGAGTCTCTGATAAAACACACACATTACAGTTGAATCTTCTGTTGGAAGGAGTGGAGGACCAAGGTGCAGCGTCGTACGAGTTCATCTTTATTTATTGAACTGAACACTGATTAACAAACATAACAAAGAGAATGAACGAAAACCGAAACAGTTCTGTCTGATGCAGAAAGACACAAAACCGAAAACAACTACCCACAAAAACCCTGTGGGGAAAAGCTACCTAAGTATGGTTCTCAATCAGAGACAACGATCGACAGCTGTCCCTGATTGAGAACCATACCCGGCCAAAACAAAGAAATACAAACACATAGAATGCCCACCCAAATCACACCCTGACCAACCCAAAAATAGAGACATAAAAGATCTCTACGGTCAGGGCGTGATAGTACCCCCCCCAAAAAGGTGCAGACTCCCCAGGGGAGGGTCTGGGTGGGCATTACTCCGCGGTGGCGGCTCTGGTGAGGGACGTGGACCCCGCTCCACCTCTGGCTCGGCCCACTTAGGTAACGCCTCTAGAACGGGGACCCTCACCGCCGACCCCGGACTGAAGGCCCTCGTAGAGAGCCCCGGACTGGAGGGCGCCACCGGGACGGAGGGCGCCACCAGACTGGACTCACCAGGCTGGGGAGACACACAGGAGACCTGGTTCTGGGAACAGGCACAGGACTCACCAGGCTGGGGAGACATACAGGCGGCCTCCTCCTTGGCTGAGGCACCGGACACACTGGGCCGTGGAGGCGCACTGGCGGTCTCGAGCGCAGAGTTGGCCCCACCCGTTCTGGCTGGATGCCAGCTTCCACCCGGCAAATGTAGGACGCTGGCACCGAGCACACCGGCCTGTGAATACTCGGCCGAGACAGAGTGCGCATCACCCCATAGCACGGGGCCTGACCAATCCCATGATCGCCACGGTAAGCACGGGGAGTGGGCTCAGGTCTCCAACCTGACTCTGCCACACTCCCCGTGTGCCCCCCCCAAAACATTTTTTGGGGCTGCCTCTCGGGCTTCCTTGCCAGCCGTGTTCGTGTTGCCAACTCTATTCTCCGGTATCCCTCCTCGCACTGTTCCAGAGAATCCCAGGCGGGCTCCGGCACTCTCCCTGAGTTGACCGACCACCTCTCTACCTCCTCCCAGGTTGTCTCATAGTCCAAATAGCAGTGCTCACCTGTCCAGGAGTCCCTTTCACCACGCTGCTTGGTCCTTTGGTGGGGGGGTAGTTCTGTAACGGCTGTTGGAAGGAGTGGAGGACCAAGGTGCAGCGTCGTACGAGTTCATCTTTATTTATTGAGCTGAACACTGATTAACAAACATAACAAAGAGAATGAACGAACACCGAAACAGTTCTGTCTGATTCAGAAAGACACAAAACAGAAAACAACTACCCACAAAAACCCTGTGGGGAAAAGCTCCATAAGTATGGTTCTCAATCAGAGACAACGATCGACAGCTGTCCCTGATTGAGAACCATACTCGGCCAAAACAAAGAAATACAAACACATAGAAAAATAACATAGGATGCCCACCCAAATCACACCCTGACCAAACCAAAAATAGAGGCACAAAAAGCTCTCTACGGTCAGGGCGTGACTGTGAGTCTCTGATAATACACACACATTACAGTTGAATCCTTTGTGTGTATGTGAGTCTCTGATAATACACACACATTACAGTTGAATCCTCTGTGTGTGTATGTGAGTCTCTGATAATACACACACATTACAGTAGAAGCCTCTGCTGACATTTTAAACAGGAGACAGTTTCCCCACAAATTGCTGGGGAGGCTAGAGAGTAGATCAGTAGGTCCTGGGTCTCTCTTCTGAGTAGAGAGAGAGGAGGGGAGGGAGGGAGAGAGACTGAAAACAACAACATTTCCCTTCCCCTCAGCCTTTTGGCCTCAGTTCAGATCAGAGAAAGGACACCAGCCTCCATGAGGCAGACTGGCATATTGGAGGGAAAATGGCATTTAATACTGAATTTAGCTGTAAGACCTAACTGAAAATGGAGATGTTCACATTTTGTTAGTTTAAGCCAGGTGTTCTAATCCTAGATTCTAAGTGATCCGAATCATTCTAACTAAATTACAGCCAGCTATTCCATTTACATGCTAGTATCTCATTAAGTGCTGGTGTCATTTGCCATATGGCAGGATCTGGCTCCAATGTCATCAAGCAGCCCTAGTAGACAAGTCTCTTCTTTTCGTCCCCTTGTTGCTCCAGAGCTTTCTCCACTCCCCACCTGAGTCCCACACTCACACCATCCTCCTGGTTGTTTTAATTATTCAGCACACTCCACAGTTTAATTTGTCGTCTCCTCAATAATGCAACAAGCCACACAAGAGCATTTTGCTGTCATAAAACACGGGGGGATTTAAGCATAAGCCCCAAGTCACTTTCCTCAACCGCTTGAATATTCATGCGTCGTTGCTTTTCTGTGTTTGTTGCTTCCACGTTTGTAAGACGAGCGAAAGCAAAACCGGGGTGGGTGAGCGTGGTTCAACAGTTATTAGGTTCCCAGTCACAGACGTACTCTGTCCACCATCACAGGGTGATTTACAGTATAGCTAGCTCCACTATGGACATTTGAGGTGTGCACACCCACGTCTAATGTATACTGTATGTGCATAAGTTCCTGTGAATATCTCTGTGTACATACTGTATGTGCCCACTTGTATGTGAACACGTGTGTATGGAGCCTGAAGGTCGTGCTTGACTCTGGCTATAAACTGTAGAGAACACACAGGCATGGTGTAGTTGCAGACTTGTCTCTGACAGCTGGCTGCTAGATGCCAAGCGGAGGTGCTGATCCACAGCCTCTCTCTCCCTCTCTCTCCCTCCCCTTTGTTTTACACCCCAGTCTGTCTCAGCAGATTGGAACGAGCACAGCCTGACTGAGGCAGCAGGCCCTACACAGCCCTGACAGCTACATATGTTGCAATTTGTTGTGGCTGAGAACTGATGCCTTTTCCCATTTTTGTCCCTCTCTTTCTTTCTTTTTTTTCTCCCCTCGCAGGAGACCAAAATCGATTGTGTACGAGTGGCCACTAAAGGTAGGACTGGCCCCATTGCATGAAAGTAATCTACCCACCGTTGATTGAAATGTGTTTCCCCTCTATCACACACACACACCTGAACGTTGCCAAGGTTTATTTTGGTGCGACCACAGGACTGTAATGCTGTTCGCAGCTTTTCTTCTTATCGGCTACTCATGCTTTTCAGAGACTAATGTTTGGTCACTCACCTTGCTTCCTCTCACTCAATTTGATAGTGTACTTGTGTAAAGTGTTGTTAGGTTCTAATTCTCAGAGTACAAACTCAACGGACATTATGAAAGCTCAAACAAAAGTTTATTCTTCCCAGAGGGTCAATACAACTGCATTAGACAAAGACAGGGTTTCATCCATGGTAGCATACATACCCCACTCCTCCTTATCATTAGACAAAGACAGGGTTTCATCCGTGGTAGTATACACACCGCACTCCCACTCCTCCTTATCATTAGACAAAGACAGGGTTTCATCCGTGGTAGTATACATACCCCACTCCTCCTTATCATTAGACAAAGACAGGGTTTCATCCGTGGTAGTATACATACCCCACTCCTCCTTATCATTAGACAAAGACAGGGTTTCATCCGTGGTAGTATACATACCCCACAGGACTGAGCTTTGCTAGCCAAAAGGCATGTGCCCAAACTTTCACAAACCGCCTCCCCATCATGGGAGATGTGTACCAATCGTAGGAAAGGGGAAACATTTACACTACCTGTCAAAAGTTTTAGAACACCTACTCTTTCAAGGGTTTTTCTTTATTTTGACTATTTTCTACATTGTAGAATAATAGTGAAGACCTCAAAACTATGAAATAACACAAATGGAATCATGTAGTAACCAAAAAAAGTGTTAAACAAATAAAAAATAAATGTTATATTTCAGATTCTTCAAATAGCCTGTATACCCCCCTACCTATTTACAACACAACTGATTGGCTCAAATGCATTAAGAAGGAAATCAATTCCACAAATAAATGTTTAACAAGACACACCTGTCACATTTCAGGTGACTACCTCATGAAGCTGGTTGAGAGAATGCCAAGAGTGTGCAAAGCTGTCATCAAGGCAAAGGATAGCTACTTTGAAGAATCTCAAATAGTAAATATATTTAGATTTGTTTAACACTTTTTTTGGTTACTACATGATTCCATATGTGATATTTCATAGTTTTGATGTCTTCACTATTCTACAAACTTTTGACCGGTAGTGTATATTGGCGGCAGATGGTCAGAGTTCTCATTGCCCCCCTATTTTCTGACCACCCCCCCCACCCTGAAACATTAGCATATTAGATTTCAGTGGTGCTACTTAGCAAGCCGCACCATCCATTCTCTACCACTAGCCAGGCGTTGGTGCGCCACTGCTCTGCAATGTAATTGTGTACAGATGGTAGATAATCTATTTGCCTTACTCCATGCCATCTCTCTCTCTCACGGTGCCAAGACTGGGCTATAATGCTATATGCTAATGAGCGCTATCTCCTGTGTTGTTTCCAACACTTTTTAGCCGTGGACGCTAAACAAGTTTAAGTTTGAATCCCCCTTTTTCACATCATAGAAAGGACTGTTTTGAAACTTTTTTTTCTTTGCTATCGTTTATGGCGCTTAATTTTTAATTTGTTTTTATTGGACCTGAGCATTGTCACTTTAAGAGGAGCATCAGCTAATAGGTTCTCTGACTCTTGGGGTACCTGCCAGTCATAGTGGTGGCAGCCAATCAGATACCCCAAGGTTTTTTTTGGTGCGGGACTAACTGCCCGTACAGATGGCCATAAGCATGACAGTGAACTAAATATTGAGGCGATTAGCGGCTCATAGCTCCCTCAGGTTTGTATGAAATGCCTGTGTTAGTTCCCTCAAGGTGTTCACAAGCACACAACACAAACAAGTCATCAACCAAGCTTCTGCGATGATTACTAATGTATAGAAACATAACCGTTACATAACAAATGCCAAGTTTGTGAACGATACAGTATGTCATTTTCTGTTCCTCCCTGTGAGAGGTCGCTCTCTCTCTCTGAGTCTCTTGGCTTCAGCCCTGTCCTCTTCTTCTTCTCTCTCTTCCTGCATGTTGGCCTGGAACAACTTCTTCTTTTGCCTTAGCTGCCATAATCGTGACTCAGCTCACCACTCCCTACATACGCATCGCCCCCGCGGCTGGCGACAACCAACTAACAGGTCAGACCGCCTCTACTACTGCCCAGCTCTCTCCTCTCGTGTGTGTGTGTGTGTGTGTGTGTGTGTGTGTGTGTGTGTGTGTGTGTGTGTGTGTGTGTGTGTGTGTGTGTGTGTGTGTGTGTGTGTGTGTGTGTGTGTGTGTGTGTGTGTGTGTGTGTGTGTGTGTGTGTGTGTGTGTGTGTGTGTGTGTGTGTGTGTGTGTGTGTGTGTGTGAGCATCCATTACTTTTTGTGTTCGATTTATAGTGTCTTTTGTTTGTGCTTTATAACTCTTTATAGCCGCTATATATGTTTGTGTTACATTGTGTAGCGCGTGTCTGTTTAAGTGTTAAAAAACAGGATGTGCAGTGACATGTTGTTTGGGAGACCGTCAGTGGTTAACTAGGTTACCAGATATCTTGATTTCCACCATAGAGTTGACTTAATATTCACACCCGCCCTTCGTCAGTATTCATCGTATTCATATCCTACAGAGAGTGTTACAAGGAGTACCTGGAACACCTGGTTGTGTTGCAAAAACATAGAATTACATTTTCATTCAAGGGTGATGTACGAGTTGAGCGAGGGGGAAAAAATATCAATATGGGCCTCGGGAAGCGAGCAATAAGCAGAGAAGCTGCACACTGGCACGACAAAGCCGTCCTGTTTAACCTGCTGTCAGAAAATTACATTTCAATATTTACCAGGCAGCTGCAGCATCAAAGGAAAGATGAAAACTTTCCGCCTTCTGTTTATACAAGAAGACATACGATTCTCCCCAGTCACACAGTCAGACACTGTGAAATGCAAAATGGTTTCCTGTAAAATATTTAACCATGGGATGTTTTTGGCTTGTGAAGCGTCACAGGGAATGAACAGGACTTTTGAGGGGCAGAAATGGGAATATTCGGAGGACACAATGTCAAAAGTACTGATGGAAAAGACAAATTGTTATTGTTAATATGCAACACCGTTTGACACTTACAATTTTCAGTTTCCACCAAAGTTACGACACCAACAACTGCAGTTAACATGTATTAGGGTTGTCATGGTGCCAGAATCGCAAAACTATAATACCTGGTTTTCCTGGGTATCAACACAAAGCAGACTGAACTTTAAAAACCTACTGTGTGTAAAATATTGTGTGCTATAGCTCTGGGTGGCAATATAAGGCTGGTCGTTTCCAACACTAGGACGATACTGTTATCGTGACAACCCTATGGTATTTATAATGACTTATTAAAGCATGAGTCAGATACAGCTCATTTCAGTACAGGCTGGATGGACAGCAAAATCAACAACATCGGTTTTGTCTCTAGATAGCAGTGACCTGGCGGGGGTCGTTGACTATAATTTGTTTTATTTACAGTGTCCTGGGGACTTGTTGAGCTGAAAGCAGTGGAGGCCGCTGTGTGTTGTTAACCAGCTGTTGCGATGTTTCAGGCACTGATGTTGACGTTCCCTCCTACACAGAGCTACCGAGACCACACTATCCCCCAAAGCACCTCGCTTAGTTTGAGTTTGACATGAAACAGTCACGCTGAAAGCCCCACAGCCCTGCTCCTTTCTTCAAAGCTGGAGATATCTGCCGTTTAAAGTTTTAAACTTAAAAAGAACCAGTGTTTTCTGCCTCTCTAGGCATTCAGTTTTCTAATGACCCATAAACAGATGTCAAGGAGAGAATTTAGAAAAGAAGTAGAAAAGTTTGGAGTGAAAGTTAATAGTTGAAAAGTCCAACACAGCTGGAGATGTTTTTACGTTTCCCGAACACAAACTGGAGATGGCAAGATGGCCTTGACTGTTCTGTCTTTACTTATTTAAAAACTATGTTCTCATGTAAACGACTGTTTTCTATACTTTTGCACACACAAGGTCTACCTTAAAGTGAGTGTACAAAACATTAGGAACACCTACTCTTTTCATGACAGACTGACCAGATGAGTCCAGGTGAAAGCTATGATCCCTTATTGATGTGACTTGTTAAATCCACTTCAATCAGTGTAGATGAAGAGGAGGAGACAGGTTAAATAAGGATTTTTAAGCCTTGAGACAATTGAGACATGGATTGTGTATGTGTGGCATTCCAGAGGGTGAATGGGCAAGACACAATATTGAATTGCCTTTGAACAGGGTATGGTAGTAGGTGCCAGGCACACCGGTTTGAGTGTATCAAGAGCTGATACGCTGCTCGGTTTTTCATGCTCAACAGTTTCCTGTGTGTATTGTAAATAAGAATTTGTTCTTAACTGACTTACCTAGTTAAATTAAAATAAATGAATAAAAAAACAAAAATGAAGAATGGTCCACCACCCAAAGGACATCCAGCCACAAGACAAAACTGTGGGAAACATTGGAGTCAACATGGGCCAGCAACCCTGTGAAACGCTTTCCACACCTTGTAGAGTCCATGCCCTGACAAATTGAGACTGTTTTGAGGGCAAAGGCGGGGTGCAGCTCCATATTAGGAAGGTGTTCCTTATGTTTTGTCAGTGTATAACAGAGTCAGAAGTCCACCTTATTGCTTTCCTTAAAGGTTTTTCCCTCACCACCTAAATCCTTCAGTAGATCTCTGGTTATCCAGCTAAAAAGGCATCTTCGGTGTTATCTAGTGGTATTCACAGTATATGGAATAACGGATGAATTGGTAGCATACATTTGCATTCTAAGAGACTGGCTGCCTGGTATGTGAATGCTCATGACTGTCTGTCCCCCTCTGGACTCAACATCTCATTCAAGGTGATGGTCAAGTCCACCTAGGTGTAGAACCTCGAGGGCGGCTAACCTTAGGCCTCCAGAGCACGTGTCAAACTCATACCACGAAGGGCGGAGTGTCTGGGTTGTCGCTCCTCCCTTGTACTTGATTGAGGAATTAAGGTCACTGATCAGTAAGGAACTCCCCTCCCCTGCTGGTCTTAATTGAAAGGCAAAACAAAAACCTGCAGACACTCGGCCCTCCGTGGAATGAGTTTGACACCCCCTTCTCAAGAGAGTGATCTGTATGTTACACAAACTCTCACAGACCGCTGAATGGTCACCTCCTCTCTCCTAGGCCCTCTGTCCTCCAGGCCCGCCCTCTCCTCTCTCTCCTAGGCCCTCTGTCCTCCAGGAACCGCCCTCTCCTCTCTCCCCTCACTTCACCCAGACTCACCCTTTGGAGTAAAACACAAATTCCCACTGCGGAATGAGCCCCCCGCTTGCCGGCCTCCCTATCCGTCACTGCGGTAACAACGATAGCCGCACGAGCTGCGAGTGATGGATGTTGTCACCCTTTGATTGAAAAAGTGGCGCTGGCAGGGAGGAATAGATTCGGGGGCCGGGGCGAATTGGAACGGCGTGTCCCGACTATTTTTCATCCCGAACTCATTTAGCGCGGGGAAATGGATATTTCATCGGGCCTCGGGTTGACGTTCCATCACATTATACAGTAAACAGGAGAGCAGGAGGCTCCTTCTATCTTTCTGTCTCCCTCCATCTCTTTCTCTCCCCTCACTCTCCTCTCTCTAGCTCTGTCCCTCTCTCTTCTCTCTCTTTCTGTCTCTCTGTGGTTCCTCTCCTCCTCTCGCTCCCTCTTTTAGAGGAGGAGAAGGCCCCAGTACTAGTGTTACACAGTGGCTCTGCTGCGAGAGGCCTGGTTATCGGATTGGAGCAGATATTAAATGCCCTGGCCATCGGTGTGATCACCCGTCACTTCCTACTTTGGGAATAAATTTCTTCCTAGGAAGTAGTCCCCCTCTCCCTTTTCTTGTCTGTGCACCACCACTCACCTTACCACAGTAGACGACTCCGATTTGAATATCCAAATGCAAGAGAGGCAACGTGCATATTGTGTCGCCCAAAGACAATAGGTGTGTAAAAAGGCACAGTTAATGAGTTCATCAGGCACTCTCAGGTGCAGGGCAAATGACTGCTTCATTTAGGAATGGAAGGGCGGGGAGGATGGAGGGATGGAGGGAAATAAGGTAGTGCATAAGCAAGTCATCCCAGGAGGGAGGCTGGAGGACAGATAGGGAGTGCACGGTTGATGTGTAGAGCAGCTGTGGAAGCCTGAGAGAAGATGCAGCCACATACAGGCCCTGCAATAGGAGAGCTGTGTAAATGTCACTGTCGTCACTCTAAAAACACTTTCTACGTTACATGACAATACATTTAACATGGAAAGAGCCCAGCTCAGCATGTTATGAAGTCTAATACAGTAAAGCGTCAGTAGTGAACACATTTTCTGGAAAAAGGGTTGTTGCTGGAGTATTCCAACACCTAACCGCATAGTTAGACCAGAGTTGGACCAGAGTTGGACCACCCAGTAGACTTGAAGACAGTGTTGTCATAATGAAGTATAACAACAATGTATGAATTCAAATTGTTCTCGTTTCAAGCCTTTCCCTGTAGTCTAACATAGCAACGCTCCACTGGCAACGGGTGTGGTCTTATGTTCTTGATGAGAATAAAGTGTATGGTAAATGATATGACAACCATGATGATAATGATGACATGGATCCAAAATGGCCACCTGGTGACCGTTGTTGCCCATACTCTTTGACCACCAGGAACTGCGACCAGGAAGCCTGACGCGGTGGAGCCGGAGAAGCAGACAGATCACACGGTAAAGATCGCTGGAGTCATCGCCGGTGTCTTGCTCTTCGTCATCATCTTCCTCGGTGTGGTGCTGGTCATGAAGAAAAGGTAAGAGACTACCAAGGTCCACTCAATAAATACATTGACTGTATAGAATGACCGTTTGAAGGTTTCCATTCCCTCATAGCTGGCCCCTGGGATCTAGCATTAAAGGGATAGCTCAGTGAGGCCCTTTATCTACTTCCCCAGTCAGATTAACTTGTGGATACCATTTTTATGTATCTACGTACAGTTTGAAGTGTTAGCTCAATTGCTAACTAGCGTTAGTGCAATGACTGGAAATCTATGGAAACAGCTAGCATAACACAAGTTCATCTGACTCTGGGGAAGTAGATAAAAGGCCAAAATCATTGCCAAAATCCTGAAGTATCCCTTTAAGCTGTGGCTTTGGAGGAGTTGTGTGCTTAGTGTAATTACATGATAGCCCAAATCAAATTAATTCCCTCTGATTGTCCTTTCACCTTCAAAATCCTCTGCATCGTCAACGTCAAGGCTAAATAATTGATTTGATGACACTGATAAGCGCCATTAAACTGTTTATGGCACTGGTATATGGTGTGCATTGAAATATTAATATTCCCCCCTTCCCCCCTCCACGCCGATACCGCCCTCCAGTCAAACAAATGTCACTGTATTAATGACCCCGGCAATGGGAATAGGAAAATATTTGGAGCTTGTCTTGTGGCGGGAAAAACTAGCAAAGATAAAAGGGAATCATTTATGAAAGCGCTTCATTATTATTATTTTTTTTCAAAGAGCCAGAGATGCCTGCGGCTGTGTTGCTGCAGGCTAGTTTACATTAGCCCTTGTCCAATGCCAAAGGGAGAGAGGGAGTATCTATGCTACACAGCATCCCCAGGAACTAGCGCCGAGCAAATAGCCAAACTGCCTCCACACACACACACACACACACACACACACACACCACAGGAGGTTGGTGGCACCTTAATTGGGGAGGACAGGCTTGTGGTATTGGCTGGAGCGGAATAAGTGGAATGGTATCAAATACATCAAACACATGGTTTCCATGGCGTCCATGTGTTTGATGCCATTCCATTTGCGCCATTCCAGCCATTATTATGAGCCGTCCTCCCCTCAGCAGCCTCCACTGAAACACACACATAGCACGATGGGGAATTTAAGCAGATTTCTCTGGGGGTATGTGCTGGTAAATACCAGTGATGCTAGACTATCTCCACCCTGCACTCAATATCTAGAGGATAGATCGTGGATACATACTGTGTGGTTGTCAGTATAGCTATTGTTCTGTATTTCAATCCAATGACTATTTACTGAATTCATGATGACCTCAGGAATGTTTTACTAGCCTGAAATCTTTTTTATTTCAACGATTCTAATCGTGAATCAGGGACCAAACCACATGAGCAATTTTTTGTTGTCTTTTAGAGTCACCAGTGGTGGGAAAAGTACCCAATTATCATAATTGAGTAAAAGTAAAGAAACCTTAATAGAAAAGGACTCAAGTAAAAGTGAAAGTCACCCAGTAAAATACTACTTGAGTAAAAGTGTAAAAGTATTTGGTTTTAAATATACTTAAATATCAAAAGTAACTGTAATTGCTAGAATATAGTTAAGTATCAAAAATAAAAAGCATTTGTGTTTAGTGAGTCCGCCAGATTAGTGTGTGAATTGGACCATTTTCCTGCCCTGCTAAGCATTCAAAATGTAACGAGGACTTTTTGGTGTCAGGGAAAATGTATTGAGTAGAAAGTACATTTAATTTTATTTAGCAATGTAATGGAGAATAAGTAAAGGAACAGATACCAAAAAAACTACTTAAGTAGTACTTTAAAGTATTTTTTCTTAAGTATTTTACACCACTGAGGGTCACATAGTGTATGTGTAAGAAAAAGTTGAGGCTTGTTTCTAATAAGTGTCAATATTGTGTGTTATTGCATACACACGCGATCATTACTTCCCAATGTTTTGGATGAGTGCAATTTCCGGGATTGTCAAGCAGTATATGTGTAAAAAATAGTAGTCATACAATTGTGAAAATAATTAGTCACTGCTGTTGTAAAAACATTTTATTCCAGCCAGAGTTACAGCTTAACTTGCTCTCTAACACGGCTCCATTGAGCTTCCTCTGTCCTCTTCCTGCACTCTCTCACTCTTTAATAACACTATCCTCTCCTCTCAATGACAGCCCATCACCTTCACTAAGACACTACGCTACCCACAATTCTCTCCTGCAGAACCTGCACACCTGACCTAGCCTGCCAATCAGCAGGTCCCACCTATCCCCTCTACACCCCACGCATGAGTTGTCGTCCCCAGCAACCACCTAGCAACCACCTATCCTCAGTCGTACCGTAAATCGTCACTGTATGCCGCCATATCGTGTTTTTTTGTTTCATTTCTATATATTTTTCTCCAGTACATTAATATTTTTACTTTTTCTTTCCTTTCCTTCCATTCCATTTCCCCTCCGCTCCCCACCACTGCTTTTATCCTACCACCACCCCACTCGGCAGAAGAACCTATCACTCCTACACTTATTACCTGTAAGTAACCCACTTTGTGACTGAAAACGCTTAGTGCCATGCTTTCTCTATCTGCGACCACCGCCTTGATCTACCATGCATGAAACCTCTTGGTGACCTTCCTTCCTCTCCTTTCAAACTGACAGCCAAGGCTTGAGCTGTCTAACACTGGCTTAGCAGCTAACGCTTAGCAGCTAAAGTCTATTCTACACCTCAAGGTCCAATTTGAAGTCCAATTGCAAAGTGCTATTGCAAACATGTTTACAAGAGTGGATAACAGATAGAAGATAATTAATCTAAATCAATTGGAAAAACTGACGCTCAAATGAGACAAAATACTCTGTTTTTAAATTGTGACGACACTCCAACCAATGCTTTAGTTTGAAAAGGGACCTGGATCAGTCGCTACTATTCTAAACCAGTTAGAAAACCCATAGACATAGATACTATATTTCTAAATACACATCGAAAAAAATAGACATCTCAGTTTTCCCCTTGCATTGTGCTTTCTAGAGTATATTGTGCTTTATTGACTAAGAGGGAAACTGTCTTCTCTGTAACCCAAGTAGCATTGCTCCATTGGAATGACCAACTAACCCAGCCGACCCATTTCAGAATAGCTGTGCGAGCATGAGACAACGAGAGGGGGTCGGTTTTGTGTCTGATGCCTCTCGGCCTAACCCTGTCCCAGGATCCACCTAAACCCGCCAACTCCCATGATTCTCTCTGTCCGTTCTCATTTCAGCACATCTTTTAAATGTTTTGTTCATTTTCCTCCATGTTTTAGATCAGTGGTTTGTGCATGGCTCTGTTGACAGTATGTGAAATTCTCATCAGTGTCCCGGTACAATAGTGCTAAAAGTCTACTGTGATGGTGACGATAGCTCCGAGTTTGATTCTATGTACTCTGTGTATAGCAAATGAGCAAAGAAGTATTGTAGCCAGCGTCGTGTATTAGAGCTATGGATTATTTAACATGTACTAATATACAGTACCAGTCAAAAGTTTGGACACACCTACTCATTCCAGGGTTTTTCTTTATTTTGACTATTTTCTACATTGTAGAATAGTGAAGACATCAAAACTATGAAATAACACACATGGAATCATGTAGTAACCAAAAAATTGTTAAACATATTTTGTATTTGAGATTCTTCAAAGTCACCCTTTACCTTGATGAAAGTGTTTCACACGCTTGGCATTCTCTCAACCAGCTTCATGAGTAGTCAACTGGAATTAAATTCAATTAACAGGTGTGCCTTGTTAAAAGTTTCTTTCCTTAATGCGTTTGGGCCAATCAATTTTCTTGTGACAAGGTGGGGGCTATACATAAGATAGCCCTATTTGGTAAAAGACCAAGTCCATATTATGTCAAGAACAGCTCAAATAAGCAAAGCGAAACGACAGTCCATCATTACTTTACGACATGGTCAGTCAATGCGGGAAAATGTCAAGAACTTTGAAAGTTTCTTCAAGTGCCGTCGCAGAAACCATCAAGCGCTATAATGAAACTGACTCTCATGAGGACCACCACAGGAATGGAAGACCCAGAGTTATCTCTGCAGCAGAGGATAAGTTCATTAGAGTTTTCAGCCTCAGAAATTGCAGCCCTAATAAATGCTTCAGAGTTCAAGTAACAGACTCATCTCAACATCAACTGTTCAGAGGTGTGAATCAGGCCTTCATGGTTGAATTGCTGCAAAGAAACCACTACTAAAGGACACCGGTAAGAAGAAGACTTGCCTGGTCCAAGAAACACAAGCAATGGACATTAGACTAGTGGAAATCTGTCCTTTGGTCTGATGAGTCCATATTTGAGATTTTTTGTTTCAACCGCTGTGTCTTTGAGATGCAGAGTATGTGAACGGATGATCTTCGCATGTGTGGTTCCCACCGTGAAGCATGGAGGAGGAGGTGTGAGGGTGTGAGTGTGCTTTGTTAGTGACACTGTCAGTGATTTTGTTTACCCTTCAAGGCACACTTAACCAGCATGGCTACCACAGCATTCTGCAGCGATACGCCATCCCATCTGGTTTGCGTTTAGTGGGACTATCATTTGTTTTTCAACAGAACAATGACCCAATACACCTCAAGGCTGTGTAAGGGCTATTTGACCAAGAAGGAGAGTGATGGAGTGCTGCATCAGATGACCTGGCTTCCACAATCCCCTGACCTCAACCGACTCGAGATGGTTTGGAATGAGTTGGACTGCAGAGTGAAGGAAAAGCAGCCAACAAGTGCTCAGCATATGTGGATACTCCTTCAAGACTGTTGGAAAAACATTCCAGGTGAAACTGGTTGAGAGAATGCCAAGAGTTTACAAAGCTGCCATCAAGGCAAAGGGTGGCTACTTTGAAGAATCTCAAATATAAAATAGATTCTGATATGTTTAACACTTTTTTGGTTACTACATGATTCCATATGTGTTGTTTCATAGTTTTGAAGTCTTCACTATTATTCTACAATGTAGAAAATAGTACAAACAAAGATGTCTAGGTGTGTCCAAACTTGACTCGTACTGTATATCAGAGTCCTAGAGTAAGAATATCTTCTGAGATTTCTTGGGTTAAATGTGTCATTGGTTTGCGATTTCCAAGTTGATTTGCTGTGATTTAAAAAAAAGGCAGTTATTTCATTATTAATTGCAGGTACTTGTTAAATACGCAGTCAATCAGAACATCTGTACATATATTCAGAAATAAATTGTTCTTTTTGGGACAGAGACAATGGCATTCATGCAGGAATGTGAGCTGGCTTCCGTGTGTGCCAACTTGTTTTCAGTAGGGGCGTGAGCAGCTCAGAGAAGCGCCACAGAGGAGAAGACCCCTCTGGCTAGGATTTGAATAAGACTCTGCTGAATGTCCATAGGGGGAAGAACAGAAGAACAGATAAATCCCAGATATGAAGACATTTTATCTATTTATATTCTAGCTATATACCCCTTCCTCTCTGTATTGAGAGCTCCTTGTCTAAATCTTCTCAGTGACTTCCAAAACATGCTTTTGGATTGGTATACCCAGTTTAGTGTTCCATGGGAAGAAGAGAGGGATTTTTTAAGTGGGAGATGCGGTCCAGCTTTTCTCTTTCTCCATCTAGACCTCTTTCTCTCTCTCTATTTCTCTCTCTTAATTTTCTTTCTCTCCCCTCTATTTCTCTTCATTCTTTCTCGCTCTCTCCCCTCTCCTTTCTCTCTCTCTCCTCTCTCCTTTCTCTCTCTATCCTTTCTCTCTCTCCTCTTTCTCTCTTTCTCCTTTATCTCTCCCCTCTCTCCTTTCTTTCTCTCTCTCCTTTCTCTCTCTTCCCTCTCTCCTTTCTCTCTCTTCCCTCTCTCCTTTCTCTCTCTCCCCTCTCTCCTTTCTCTCTCTTCCCTCTCATTTCTCTCTCTCCCCTCTCTCCTTTCTCTCTCCCCTCTCTCTCCTCTCTCCCCCTCTCTCTCTCTCTCTCTCTCTCTCTCTCTCTCTCTCTCCCTCTCTCTCTCTCTCTCTCTCTCTCTCTCTCTCTCTCTCTCCCCTCTCTATTTATCTCTTCATTCTCTTCTCACTCTCTCCACTCTCTCCATTCTCTCCCCTCTCCTTTCTCTCTCTTTCCTCTCCTTTCTCTCTTTCTCTCTTTCTCCCCTCTCCTTTCTCTCTCTCCTGCCACTCCTTTCTCTCTCTCCCCTCTCCCCTCTCGCCTTTCTCTCTCTCCCCTCTCTCTCCTTTCTCTTCTCTCGCTCTCTCTCTTTCTCTTCATTCTCTTTCTCTCCCCTCTCTATTTCTCTCTCCGTTCGCTCTCTCGCTCCCTCCCCTCTCTCCTCTCTCTCTCCTTTCTCTCTCTCGCTCCCTCCCCTGTCTCCTCTCTCTCTCTCCTCTCTCCTCTCTCTCTCCATCCCCTCTCTCCTCTCTCTCTCCTTTCTCTCTCTCTCCTTTCTCTCTCTCTCCTTTCTCTCTCTCTCCTTTCTCTCTCTCTCCTTTCTCACTCTCCCTTTTATCTCTCTCCCCTTTATCTCTCTCCCCTTTATCTCTCTCCCCTTTATCTCTCTCCCCTTTATCTCTCTCCCCTTTCTCTCTTTCTCTCGCTCTCTCTCCATTTCTCTCTTTCTCTTCATTCTCTTTCTCTCCCCTCTCTATTTTCTCTCTCACCTCTCTCCTTTCTTTCTCTCTCCCCCCTTTCTTTCTTTCTCTCTCTCTCTCTCTCGCTCTCTCCCATCGCTCGCTCGCTCTCTCCCATCGCTCTCTCGCTCTCTCCCATCGTTCTCTTGCTCTCTCCCATCGTTCTCTTGCTCTCTCCCGTCGCTCTCTCGCTCTCTCCCGTCGCTCTCTCGCTCTCTCCCGTCGCTCTCTCGCTCTCTCCCGTCGCTCTCTCGCTCTCTCCCGTCGCTCTCTCGCTCTCTCCCATCGCTCTCTCGCTCTCTCCCATCGCTCTCTCGCTCTCTCCCATCGCTCTCTCTCCCCTCTTTCTCTCTCTCGTTTTTCACACTTCTCTCCTTTCTCTCTCTCTTTTTTCACTCTTCTCTCCTTTCTCTCTCTCCTTTTTCACTCTCTCTCTCCTTTCTCACTATTTTCTCTCCTTTCTCTCTCCCCTCTCCTTTCTTTCCATTCTCTCTCCCCTCTCCTTTCTCTCCTTTCTCTCTCCCCTCTCCTTTCTCTCCTTTCTCTCTCACCCTCTCCTTTCTCTCCTTTCCCTCTCTTTTCTCTCCTTTCTCTCTCCCCTCTCCTTTCTCTCCCCTCTCCTTTCTCTCCCCTCTCCTTTCTCTCCCATCGCTCGCTCGCTCTCTCCCATCGCTCTCTCGCTCTCTCCCATCGTTCTCTTGCTCTCTCCCATCGTTCTCTTGCTCTCTCCCGTCGCTCTCTCGCTCTCTCCCGTCGCTCTCTCGCTCTCTCCCATCGCTCTCTCGCTCTCTCCCATCGCTCTCTCTCCCCTCTTTCTCTCTCTCTCTTTTTTCACACTTCTCTCCTTTCTCTCTCTCTTTTTTCACTCTTCTCTCCTTTCTCTCTCTCCTTTTTCACTCTCTCTCCTTTTTCACTCTCTCTCTCCTTTCTCACTATTTTCTCTCCTTTCTCTCTCCCGTCTCCTTTCTTTCCATTCTCTCTCCCCTCTCCTTTCTCTCCTTTCTCTCTCCCCTCTCCTTTCTCTCCTTTCTCTCTCACCCTCTCCTTTCTCTCCTTTCCCTCTCTTTTCTCTCCTTTCTCTCTCCCCTCTCCTTTCTCTCCCCTCTCCTTTCTCTCCCCTCTCCTTTCTCTCTCTCCTTTCTCTCCTTTCTCTCTCCCCTCTTTCTCTTTCTCTCTCTCTCTCTCCTTTCTCTCTCTCTCTCTTTCTCTCCTTTCTCTCTCCCCTCTTTCTCTCTCTCTCTCTCCCTCTCTCTCGCTCTCTCTCTCTCTCTCTCTCGTTTTTCACTCTTCTCTCCTTTCTCTCTCTCTCTCTCTCTCTCCTTTTTCACACTCTCTCTCTCTCTCTCTCCTTTTTCACTCTCTTCTCTCCTTTCTCACTCTTTTCTCTCCTTTCTCTCTCCCCTCTCCTTTCTCTCCTTTCTCTCTCCCCTCTCCTTTCTCTCCTTTCTCTCTCACCCTCTCCTTTCTCTCCTTTCTCTCTCCCCTCTCCTTTCTCTCTCTTCTCTCCTCTCCTTTCTCTCTTCTCTCCTTTCTCTCTCCCCTCTCCTTTCTCTCCTTTCTCTCTCTCCTTTCTCTCCTTTCTCTCTCCCCTCTCCTTTCTCTCCTTTCTCTCTCTTCTCTCCTTTCTCTCCTTTCTCTCTCTTCTCTCCTTTCTCTCTCCCCTCTTCTTTCTCTCCTTTCTCTCGCTCTCCTCTCTCCTTTCTCTCCTTTCTCTCACTCCCCTCTCTCCTTTCTCTCCTTTCTCTCGCTCCCCTCTCTCCTTTTCTCTTTCTCTCCCTCATATTCTCTCTCCTTCATGCTCTTCCCCTGCCTCCTTTTGTCTCTCTACCTTCCTCTTCCTCTCCCCCTTTCTGCTTCCCTAGTCTTCTGTCCTTCATGCTCTTCCCTTCCTTCTCCTTCTCCCCCTCTCTCACTTCTTGGCCGTTTAAGTAGGAGTAATATGGTAAACGGTGCAAGATTATGCCTCTCAGTTCACGTCAGGGCCGCCGAGCCGTGAGCTCATGTTTAACAGCGCGTCGCTTGCCACTCGCCTCAGATTGAGCCGTCACGCGCACCCGTCGCTCTAATGAAATATTGAATGCAGTTTGCCTTTGATCCGACGCACACTACAGTAGAGAGAGCAGAACAGGTGGAGGCAAGGGAGAGAGGAAGAGAGGTCTCCGGGGAGAGGTCTGTCCAGATTTTTACATTTGATTTACTAATGATACCATTGCTCCATTGGGATACATTGAAGTGGAAGAGATCAGGTAGTAAATGGTACAGTGTATGATCCTGTGTTCAAATGGACTCGCTGCTTTACAGTAGAAGTGTTGTATTATATTGAGTCAGGGCTATAATGTAAAGAGCACTTCTGTCTCATACAGCCCTCTACCAAATGCTGAAGCTGGTACTGGGCTTGTTCCCTCCTTATGCAGATAGACTGGGGATGCATCCCAAATGGCACCCTATCCCCTATATAGTGCACTACTTTTGGTCAAATGCAGTGTGCTAAATAGTGGATAGGGTGCCATTTGGGACGCAAACTGTCTGTGTGAAAGATGCAGAACCGCCAAGATGCCTCTATCGTTTCCCTGGATGCCTTTTTCTGTGAGGATGGTAAAAGGCAGCATAAGACATCTTGATAAAACAAGAGCGGAATAACTGCTTGGGATGAGTGATGAGCTGAGCGGGACGCTTCCTCTCCATCTTCTCTCCCCGACGATCATTTTTCCCCCTCTTTCTTTCATGTGTACACACACACACAAAGAAAGAGAGAGAACCCATGGAGACAGGCACATTTAACTGTGGCCTTTCAGCAGCCGAGTGGGGCCCAGCCCGGCGCATGAAAAAGCCTTAATTAAATCCTACAAGGAAGGGCTCACACAGAAAAATAATCAAATGAATTGCAACAAGGGGATGCACATTTGTCTGGCTGATAGGCACTGTCATTCCGAAGGAGAGCAGGGAAGTTGGAGAAGGAGGCGGTAAAAGAGGGAAGATGAGACCATTTTGCTCGTCTGTTGTGGGACTCGACAGGGTTGTCCTTTAACGCCCTTTGTCATTAAGGTGACAGGTCATTCCCAGGCCACCTGAGTCGACACTCCAGTTTTCTCTGACCCCCTTCCTGTGTCACTGCAACGAGATAAACGAGGGTTGTATTCATTAGACACCAAATGGAAAAAACTGATTGGAACAGGGATGATCTACCTAGACAAACGTTCAATGTTGTGTTCCGTTATTCAATGTTTTGCTGCTGTGTCCACTAATGAACATGACTCTGGCTACAAGGCTGGATATTAGATGCCACACTTTCCCCTGAAATGCTACTATTGAAGTGTTCACTTGGTAAGCTTTCCCGAGCATCAAACAAACTTGTTGGCGTAATTAAAAGGGAACGCACTAGAGCGCATTGTGGGGAATTTACAGGCCGTTAGCCTAACTTTAGCTGTTAGCGCCCAACCAGCCATGCTAAATGGAATCAGCCATCCTATCAGATCCTTGTTACACGAGAGGTAGCTGAACTTACATGCCACAGCCCTATAAAGGTGTGTCTGACGTGAACGCAATCACACACAGTAACACAGACACACACACCTAGCGCGCCACCCTGAGATGCATTAGCATTAATGGCACTCATCCGCTTCTCATTCGATTAGCATACATAACCCCTAAAGTGCAGGTGTCTCACGAACTGCGTAGTAAGTGGTGTTGCCAAACCTCGTAAGGAGCCCATTAGAGTGAGTAACGTGATTATATCATAGGATCTAAGTACTGTACTGTGTTCAGGAGTCCCTAGAGGTTCTCAATAGAACCATTATATGATCCACTGACTGACACAACAAAGGGCAACTCCAGTTACACGGTTAGATGTAAAACGGGGACACGATCAAACATATTCCAGTTGATTTCCTGTAAAAGTGACTGTTTTCCAGCAGTCTTAATGAACTGGGTGAATGTAGACTGTTTCCAGTTTGATGGTTTCAGCAGCCAGTTATTACACCCAACCAACAACACCCAGTGTATCTATGCCACTGTGTCAGGGGTCGGGAGTCGTTTGGAGCATTCTTTTATATGGCGGCTCCGGGTCTAATGAAAGGTGTGCTGAAAGCCCGATGTCACACGGGTGCTCTTTCTCTTGGGTATAAAGGATGCGCTGCAAACACGGGTGACCCTCTGCGTTTAGACACCGGTAAACAGTGTTGTGGGAGATCATACCATTTCTAAGCGCACCCGGTTTATTTCACCTCTGCCTCCAGTGTCAATTCAGACTAGATTTATTTGGCTTATTTGGCCCAAAATATATTTTATTTTTGTCTGCAACAGGGTCAAGAGTGTTACTGGATCAGCCTCTTGTCTGATGCCGCCATTGTACGTTGGGGTCAAAGTGCAGATCCAAGTACAAATAAGAAATTACTGCTCCCACCATGAACACAGACTTTTATTCAGCGACTATGTTTCCAATTAACGTTGTGTGTTAGACCACCGCAGGGTGAGAAGTTCTTTCAATTTAGTGTTTTTTTTCTCCTCTCTCTCCCCTCTCCCTCTCTCCTTTATTATGGACAGACTTCTCCCCATCTTAGCTACTGTTGATGTGAAAAGAACTTGACTTGCCTGTACAGAGCCATGACCTGAACCCCATTGAACACCTTTGGGATGAATTGGAACGTTGACTGCGAGCCAGGCCTAATCGCCCCATATAAGTGCCTGACCTCACTAATGCTTTTGTGGTTGAATGGAAGCAAGTCTCCACATCAATGTTCCAACATCTAGTGGAAAGCCTTCCCAGAAGAGTGAAGGCTGTTATTGCAGCAAAGGGATTATCAACTCCATATTAATCCCCTGATTTTGTAATAAGATGTTGAAAAAAACAGACCCAGACCATTATTCCTCCTCCACCAAACTTTATAGTTGGCAGGTAGCGTCCTCATGGCATCCGCCAAACCCAGATTTGTCAATTTTATTGCCAGATTTTGAAGCATGATTCATCACTCCAGAGAACGCATTTCCACTGCTCCAGAGTCCAATGGCGGTGAGCTTTACACCACTCCAGCCGACGCTTGGCATTGCGTATGGTAATCTTAGGCTTGTGTGAGGCTCCTCGGCCATGGAAACCCATTTCATGAAACTACAGACGAACAGTTCTTGTGCTGATGTTTCTTCCAGAGGCTGTTTGGAACTCAGTAGTGAGCTCAGTAGCTCTCGACGTTCCTGACGACATCACGGAGCTGGTGGATGTTAGAGACCTTACACTCCACACAAACCTTCCGTTTGAGGATGCCCCACAGATGCTCAATAGGGTTTAGGTCTGGAGACATGCTTGGCCAGTCCAGTGGTCGTCTTGGAGGTGTGTTTGGGGTCGTTATCATGTTGGAATACTGCCCTGCGGCCCAGTCTCCGAAGGGATGGGATCATGCTTAACGTGCTCAACATCTGCTCTGACGACGAGCTCATGTCTGAAGGAGACGACACCTGCGAGGGTAAAAAAAAAACACGCCCTGTTAAGAACTCTTTATTTTTTTAAATATTTTTTTATATATATTGACTTTCAATATATTGACTTTCAATGATCATGCTCTGTCACAGTACATGTTGGCATTCATGGTTCCCTCAATGAACTGTAGCTCCCCAGTGCCGGCAGCACTCATGCAGCCCCAGACCATGACACTCCCACCACCATGCTTGACTGTAGGCAAGACACACTTGTCTTTGTACTCCTCACCTGGTTGCCGCCACACACGCTTGACACCATCTGAACCAAATAAGTTTATCTTGGTCTCATCAGACCACAGGACATGGTTCCAGTAATCCATGTCCTTAGTCTGCTCGCCTTCAGCAAACTGTTTGCGGGCTTTCTTGTGCATCATATTTAGAAGAGGCTTTCTTCTGGGACGACAGCCATGCAGACCAATTTGATGCAGTGTACGCCATATGGTCTGAGCACTGACAGGCTGACCCCCCCACCCCTTCAACCTCTGCAGCAATGCTGGCAGCACTCATACGTCTATTTCCCAAAGACAACCTCTGGATATGACGCTGAGCACGTGCACTCAACTTCTTTGGTCGACCATGGCGAGGCCTGTTCTGAGTGGAACCTGTCCAGTTAAACCGCTGTATGGTCTTGGCCACCGTGCTGCAGCTCAGTTTCCGGGTCTTGGCAATATTCTTATAGCCCAGGCCATCTTTATGTAGAGCAACAATTATTTTTTTCAGATCCTCAGAGAGTTCTTTGCCATGAGGTGCCATGTTGAACTTCCAGTGACCAGTCAGTATGAGGGAGTGTGAGAGCGATGACACTAAATTTAACACACCTGCTCCTCATTCACACCTGAGACCTTGTAACACTAACGAGTCACATGACACCGGGGAGGGAAAATGGCTAATTGGGCCCAATTTGGACATTTTCACTTAGGGGTGTACTCACTTTTGTTGCCAGCTGTTTAGACATTAATGGCTGTGTGTTGAGTTATTTTGAGGGGACAGCAAATTTACACTGTTATACAAGCTGTACACTCACTACTTTGCATTGTAGCAAAGTGTCATTTCTTCAGTGTTGTCACATGAAAAGATATACTCATATTTACAAAAATGTGAGGGGTGAACTCACTTTTGTGATATACTGTTTGTCAATGGTTTTAGGAACAGCAGTAACATCAAGCAGGATTTAGGCTACCAACTGCCTACCCAGTTGTAGCTCAATCTAGGGTGGAATGATCACGTTCCTGCACTGACTGACTGTGTGGAGGCTCATTGATTTAACGTTACGTTAGCCTACATGATACACGAGTAAAGTAATAAAATATATCTCTGTCGGCTATATTATCCACGACTTACCGTTCTTTGCGCAGCTTCAAATGTCGAACAAAGTTGGAAATTCTTGCACCTTCGTCTGTAATTTTCTTCCTGCATGTTTTGCAAGTTACAATCCGTTTTTTGTTGATACAGCGTCATCTTTATATCCAAAATAAATAATTTGAGGTATCATCTTTCCAAGGGCTCCATCTGAATTCACCCTGCCGACGTTCCTCTGCACTGCCACGCACAACTTTTTCTCAGCTGGCACAATTTGATTGGCTGCTGTCCGATTCAAACTGTAATCCGTTAAATGAAGAGTTGATGCGCTGCTCACTATTTAATAGCATCACTTTTAATATTTGGGCTTGGGGAGGGTATCAAGTCAGGCCTAGTCATTAAAGTTAAAGTCGAGTTGCAAGTCATCATATTTGTGACTCGAGTCTGATTCGAGTCCTTGTAATGTGACTCGAGTCCACACCTCTGGTATGTAGTGTAGCCTTCTTTGACCTCTAAAGGCTAAAGGCTTTGACTGAGGCAATTTTAATGTCTTTATATATGACTAAATAACCAAAAGTCTGTTGGTGCGTTAGGGGAGGGACGGTGCTGGAGCGAGAGGGGAAATACTAAGGATTTACTCCTGGATCCAACTTTGTAACATATTGCACGAGTTGAATTCCTAACATATCACATGAAATGGATGACATAGTACACAATTGGATGCCGAATAATAGTACACAAATAGCGGGGTCCACTTTTGGCTCATGAGCATCATTTTCGAAACTACTGGCTGAAATTATACAAGCGTTTGAGAGTGCATCTTTAAGATATTTCACTATGAGATTTTATTGACAGTGTTGCAGGTGATGCTAGGAGGAGTGGCACACACGCACACAGATGAGGACCGAGACGAGGGTAACCTAGCTACTGTACCTCGGTGAAGACTAATTCATTGACGGCCACATTGTTTCCCTGCACCAATGTGACAAAACATGTACAGATTAGAGATGGCTTTTTTTACACTTTGGTTCGATATTAAACCATTTGAAGATTGAGTCAAACCGTGACAAGCAATTCTAAACAAATCCTACATACTGTAGACACGAGGCAGTTAGTGGAGTTCATTGTATAAACAGACAGGCTGGTGTGGGTATTAGCTGTTGACACCCCAGGGCTCTAAACAACAATGTTAATACCAGGCAGCTCAATAGAACTGAATCAACAACCATATTCGTGTACACTCCTGTGCCACAAGTTTTTTTTTAAGTAATGCTAAAAGTAGCATTAAACGTAATGACGTTTGACCAGGGACTCAGAAGACTCTTTGCCTTTCCTTCAAGTAGAATCATCCGATGTTGGTCATGAATATTTCAAGCTGCTTGCACACATCCCATAAAGCATGGTTGGTTCCATCAAGTCTGCTTTGAAGGATGACCAACAGATATGTATGTTTCTATTTTACAGACAGCTACATATTAAATCAAATCAAAGTTTATTTGCCACGTGAGCTGAATACAGCAGGTGTAGATCTTACAGTGAAATGCTTACTTACAGGCTCTAACCAATAGTACAAAAAAAGGTATTAGGTGAATAATAGGTAAGTAAGGAAATAAAACAACAGCAAAAAAGACAGGCTACATACAGTCGTGGCCAAAAGTTTTGAGTATGACACAAATATCAATTTTCACAAAGTCTGCTGCCTCAGTTTGTATGATGGCAATTTGCATATACTCCAGAATGTTATGAAGAGTGATCAGATGAATTGCAATTAATTGCAAAGTCCCTCTTTGCCATGCAAATGAACTGAATCCCATAAAAACATTTCCACTGCATTTCAGCCCTGCCACAAAAGGACCAGCTGACATCAAGTCAGTGATTCTCTCGTTAACACAGGTGTGAGTGTTGACGAGGACAAGGCTGGAGATCACTCTGTCATGCTGATTGAGTTCAAATAACAGACTGGAAGCTTCAAAAGGTGGGTGGTGCTTGGAATCATTGTTCTTCCTCTGTCATCCATCGTTACCTGCAAGGAAACGCGTGCCGTCATCATTGCTTTGCACAAGAAGGGCTTCACAGGCAAGGATATTGCTGGGGCACCACCAGTACAGTTCTTGCTCAGGAATGGCAGGAGGCAGGTGTGAGTGCATCTGCACGCAGTGAGGCGAAGACTTTTGGAGGATGGCCTGGTGTCAAAAAGGGCAGCAAAGAAGCCACTTCTCTCCAGGAAAAACATCAGGGACAGACTGATATTCTGCTAAAGGTACAGGGATTGGACTGCTGAGGCCTGGGGAAAAGTTGTTTTCTCTGATGAATCCCCTTTCCGATTGTTTGGGGCATCTGGAAAAAAGCTTGTCCGGAGAAGACAAGGTGAGCGCTACCATCAGTCCTGTGTCATGCCAACAGTAAAGCATCCTGAGACCATTCATGTGTGAGGCTCACTCACAAATTTGCCTAAGAACACAGCCATGAATAAAGAATGGTACCAACACATCCTCCAAGAGCAACTTCTCCCAACCATCCAGGAACAGTTTGGTGACGAACAATGCCTTTTCCAGCATGATGGAGCACCTTGCCATATGGCAAAAGTGATAACTAAGTGGCTCGGGGAACAAAACATCAATATTTTGGGTCCATGGCAAGGAAATTCCCCAGTCCTTAATCCCATTGAGAACTTGTGGTCAATCCTCAAGAGGCGGGTGGACAAACAAAAACTCAAAGTTTGACAAACTCCAAGCATTGATTATGCAAGAATGGGCTGCCATCAGTCAGGATGTGGCCCAGAATTTAATTGACAGCATGCCAGGGCGGATTGCAGAGGTCTTGAAAAAGAAGGATCAACACTGCAAATATTGACTCTTTGCATCAACTTCATGTAATTGTCAATAAAAGCCTTTGACACTTATGAAATGGAGCCCAATTGGCCTAATTGAGGTAGTAGGTACATGAATGTATAGTTAACTTCTTGATTCTACTTGAGACGCATATGTCTCAAGTAGGCACCTGGAAATGCAAATGCGCTACGCTAAATGCTAAATGTACTCGTTAAAACTCAAACCTTGATCAAAATTCACAAGCAGGGTATTGAATTAAGCTACACTCGTTGTGAACCTAGCCAACAAGTCAGATTTTTAAAATGCTTTTCGGCGAAAGCATGAGAAGGTATTATCTGATAGCATGCACCACCTCAAAATGCCTGAATGCGACGTAAACAAAGACTCTGCTTATCCGACGCAGCACAAAACGCAGAAATAAAATATAAAACATTCATTACCTTTGACGAGCTTCTTTCTTGGCACTCCTATATGCCCCATAAACATCACTATTGGGTCTTTTTTTCGTTTAAATCGGTCCATATATACCCAAAATAGCTTTCTATGGAAGCTGTGTCATTCAGAAAAAAACATTGTTTTTTAACGCTGCATCATTTTTTTAAATTAAAAAAGTCGACGATAAACTTTCACAAAACACTTCGAAATCCTTTTGTAATCCAACTTTAGGTATTAGTAAACGTTTATAATCTATCAAAATGATTACAGGGCGATGTATATTCAATAGCTCCTCGTCTGCAAATCAATGGCTGCCATTGTCCACATTTACAGCGTCCTGGTGGAGACTGGAAGAAACGGATGCCAGATACTTGGATTTTCCAACAAAAAATTCAATTGAAAATGATGACAATGGCGACATCGTGTGGAATTTGTATGAATTGCATGCAGGTCGATATTAAATTTTGTCCTCTTTTAACAACCCATGAAAGTGACTTATGGAAATTATTTTTAGCTTTCAGAGAGCAGTTTTTCTTGCGTTTTTCAATGAAACACACGATCTGTTATAGTCACAGCCGTGATTTAACCTGTTTTAGAAACTTCAGAGTGTTTTCTATCCACACATACTAATCATATGCATATACTATATTCCTGGCATGAGTAGCAGGACGCTGAAAAGTTGCGCGATTTTTAACAGAATGTTCGAAAAAGGAGGGGGTAGAAGTAAGAGTGTGACTAAGCATATATGATAAACAGAGTGGGTTGTCTCACTAATGTAAAATTAAACATCTCTTACTTTTTACTCATAAAACAGAAATAAATACTTCCACAAGCTAATTGAAACATTTATAATTAATCAAAAGAGATGTGATTTGAAACTTGGTACATAATGACACCAATACTATATTAGATTTAAAAACGATGCTACTGAGAAGAAGCTCAAAGCCAGTAATTGAGTAGTGAGTGTTGCATCCGAGGACAGACGTTTTTTACGTGCTTCAGCACTCGGTGGTCCCGTTCTGTGAGCTTGTGTGGCCTACCAGTTCGTTGTTGCTCCTAGACGTTTCCACTTCACAATCACAGCACTTACAGTTGACCGGGGCAGCTCTAGCAGGGCAGAAATTTGACGAACTGACTTGTTGGAAAGGTGGCATCCTATGACGGTGCCATGTTGAAAGTCACTGAGCTGTTCAGTAAGGCCATTGTACTGCCAATGTTTGTCTATGGAGATTGCATGGCTGTGTGCTCGATTTTATACACCTGTCAGCAACGGGAGTGGCTGAAATATCTGATTTGAAGGTGTGTCCACATACTTTTGTGTATATATAGTGTAAGAGCATTTAGTGGACGTTAGCCTGGCAGGTCACACACAGCTCCGTCCGTGGTTTTATGACAATCTCTACTAATGAAGAGACATCACGTCACAGGCTCCAACAGGCCTCTATCTCTGTGTCTGTCCGCAACCATCGCCGCGGGCCCCACCGCTGGAGTCCCAGAGCTCCCACTTCCAAACATCAAGATTTATCTCTGCAGAAAGACAACTAGAATGGGTTTTATGCAGTGCTGTCTTTGCCTGCTGCCGTGGACAGAGTGCCTCACTCCAGGGTAGGGTACCTTCCTCCTCTTCCTCTCTCGCTCTCCTGAGGCCTAGGGGCCATCAGTCCCCCACCCCATCAGAGGGGCCAACACCACAAGAGCTTTTGTGCTTTTATTTATATGTTTGTGCGCAAAGATAAACTTTTTCTTCTCTCTCTTTAAAAGCCTGTCCTCTTTTTTTCTATTTGCGTTCTCTCGCTGTCTGATTCCATTTGCTATTTTTCAGGTTAAACTTTAAACAACTCTAAATGCCTGTGCTTATGCAAAGAACCGGAATAGAAAGGAATAAAAAAAATGATCTAGTGTAGCGTTAGCGATCGGAGGAGTCCTTGGGTAGTGTTGTGACCAGGCGTGGCATTAGGTATTCATGGGGGCCATGGATGGATGATGCGCTGGGGGGGGCACAGCAGGGATGGTACAGCAGGGATGGTAGTGAGCTCTCGTGTTTCCAAAGTTGTCCTTCCCGTTTCTGCTCTGTTTGCGAGGGAAGGGAAGGGAGAGAGGGGGGGTGGGATGGAGGGAAGGAGTGGGTAAACAACCATAGCTCGGACTGTATCTCTCACTGTTCCTCACTTTACATTTGTCCTGTCTGAATTAATTCTGTTGAATCAGGTTGTTTATACTGAACAAAAATATGAACGTAACATGTACATTTTTGGTCCATGTTTCATGAGGTGAAATTAAAGATCCCAGATATGTTATATATACACAGAAAGCGTATTTCTCTCATGTTGTGCACACATTTGTTTACATCCCTGTTATTGAGCATTGCTCCTTTGCCAAGATAATCCATCCACCTGACAGGTGTGGCATATCAAGAAGCTGATTAAACAGCATGATCATTACACAGATGCACCTTGTGCTGGAGACAATAAAAGGCCACTCAAAAATGTGCAGTTTTGTCACAGATGTCTCAAGGTTTGAGGGAGCATGCATTTGGGGTGCTGACTGCAGGAATGTCCACCAGAGCCATTGCCAGATAAATTCATGTACATTTTTTTTGTCGTTTTAGAGAATTTGGCAGTACGTCCAACCGGCCTCACAAACGCAGACCATGTTTATGGCGTTGTGTGGGCAAGCGGTTTGCTGATGTGAACCTTGTGAACAGAGTGCCCCATGGTTGTGTTGGGGTTAATGGTATGGGCAGGCATGATCTACAGACAATGAACACAATTGCATTTTATCAATGGCAATTTGAATGCACAGAGATACCATGACAAGATCCTGAGGCCCATTAATTTGCCGCCATCACCTCATGCTTCAACATGATAATGCCACATGTCGCAAAGATCTGTACACCATTCCTGGAAGCTGAAAATTTCCCAATGCTTCCATAGCCTGCATACTTCACCAATCGAGCATGTTTGGGATGCTCTGGACTAACATGTTCGACAGCGTGTTCTAGTTCCCGCCAATATCCAGCAACATCGCACAGCCATTAAAGAGGAATGGGACAATATTCCACATCCACGCCCCTACCTTTTTTAAAGGTATCTGTGACCAATTGATGCTTATCTGTATTCCCAGTCATGTGAAATCCATAGATTAGAGCCTACTGAATTTATTTAAATTGACAGATTTTCCTTATGAACTGTAACTCAGTAAAATCGTATAAATTGTTGTGTTTATTTATTTGTTCAGTATATTTTGTACAACAAAATGATGCAACTCTTCCACCAATGTCCCCAATGCATAATTTTTTTTGTAGCCTGTGCACTAGCAGCCGAAAATATTAGCATTTAGCGAGGCAAGGCCTTTTTGCGATGCCGCCTTTGCCACTTCCTTACTGTACCCCAGCAGGGTCTCTACCCGCCTGTGTGTGTGCCAGCCTACTTTGCCAACAAACGTGCCCATCAAAGGGAATCTCTCATGTGAAGCTCTGCGTTTCCCTCCCCCGGTGTCACTCATCCCCCGGCCCCTTCAGCAGCGCAGCACGCCACCGCTTCCTCTGCGGGATTGATGACAGCCGCCACACTGTCACAAAGTGGAGACAATCTGTCGTTTGTTATCCCTCACCCCAGCAGTGCCTCGCTGAGCCAAGATGGCTACCATTCTTTCTTTCATGCACTCTTTTTTTTTCATTTTTTGTTGAACATTTTCCACCAGATAATTTTTTTGGGGTCGAGACTGAAAGGTTCTGCCTGCGAGCGCTTAGCAGAACAAAAAAGTCCTGTGGAATTTACTTGGTGCAACTTTTTGGTATTCTGAAGTGAGACCATTCAATAAAAGCTCTGTTTACTTGTAATTTTGGACAAAAAATCATAATGCCCCCCTCCTATGCTCACCTGAACCTCTCAAAGCATTTCCAGACCTCCAACCCTGTCTCTTCACTGTGCTCCTCTGGCCAAAGAAGACCCATCGATCCAACACCAGTCCCTCTACCTCCCTCAGTCCTTCTACCTCCGTGACATTTTTCCCTGATTGGAGAGACTGAGGAGCACTTTCACATTTTATTTTCCATTTCCTTTGTGCTCGCTCTCCACCGCCGCTCCCCGAGACAGATCGAGTCCTGACATTTGCAGGGAAATGGGCTGTGCCACCGCGCTTTGTCAAATCCCCGCCGCTGTTTGGGGAAGGGTTTCAATTACCCCCTCTCCCAGGTGGGTACATGAAACACAGATACTTTCAGAAAGGCTCTGAGCATCTCAAATGAAAAGGGAGATGGAAGCCTCTTTGCCGAAGTCCCCAAGCAAGAATTGGATTTGAACATAGAGACAAGTGTCAGTGAAAGGAAATGTCATTTTGCATTGCAAGTTTTAAACTCTTTTGAAAAATAATACCGGTAGACAGTCTTTTTTTTATTTTGAATGTATTCTCAATGCCTCGTGTACGTTGAGTCTCTTGGAGTGGTGAGTGAAGGATCAACAATGTCGACAAGCAGCGGTATGCCTCTCCATCTTTGAAGTAGGCCTAGTTATGGACAATTCCAAAGTAACGGAATTACCCTGTCTCATATGTTTTACTTTACAATGTATGCCAAACATAAACCGTTCATTTAAAAGTTTAACAAACCATATAACTCTATACACAATTACTACTTTGAACAATTGACACAGTACATAAAAAAATGTGTTTTGGTAACATAATTTTATAGCTTTATAGCTTTATTATTTTACCAAACTTTGTATATGCACAGTTCTTCCTGTAAATATGTTTTTGGAAATTGTTAGTAGTAGTCTGGTTTGTTCAACTTTGAAATGGTATACATTTTAAAGTGAAAAATCTCAGCGTAATTCCGTTACCATGGAATTGCCCTTACGACTATGCATGTCTCTCTAAAACGCAACGGTTCATTTCATTTCACAGTGAACTTGTCTATCTCAAGGTGAAGAAAGCACTTTGTTATTCTTGTCCAGTCTGTCACTGCTGCTGTTGTTGGCGCGGTAACACTGTAGTCCCCTGACTCCATGCAGATGCAGGAACTATTTGATGGGGAAACCTTGGGCTGTGAATGCTTGTCTCAACGAGGACTCTCCAGTATGCAGGTTATGAGGTTTGTCCCACTGTTTTGTTTGCCATAGCACAGTTTCTCCTCTAAATAGGCCTTGAGCAAATCTGCTGACACCATGGAAAGCAACAGAATGGAAGAAAAGATGCATGCATGCAATATATCTCCTACTACTTTGTATTGGTTTTATACTCTGTCAGGAGATGCAATTAAAGCTACAAAGTATGCTGTCCGGTAGATAGTAGTTCGGTGATTCCTACCAGCCTTTAATATTGAGCCAATGTCAAATCATTTGTAGTTTGTTGTATTGAGGCTTACATTGCAGCACTTCCTATGGAACAGCCCACACAACGAGAAGTAACCCACCCCACTGAATGAAACATCTCCCAAGCATTCATATCTGGATTGCTCTTTTCCACATCATTAACTTTGACACCCTCAAATTAACTCTCTTTATTAAAAACCAAGCAAGAGAATGAGAAAAAAGAGACAAATGAATTAAGTGAAAACACGCTAACTGCACTTTTCATGGCAAACAAATTTGGAGGAACAGTTAAAACTATTAGCTTCCTTCAAATAGATGTTTGGTAACAGCAGGGAGTCAGGCACCGCCAGCGAGCTGGCTGCGAAATTGAATCCAAGCAGATTGATTCAGTGGCGTCGGCGGGAGAGCTTCATTAGCTCTTAGCTGTCCATTAACGACTAGCTCTTCTCTCCGGCAAGTTCTAGGGGTCACACTCCGCCTTAGCTCTGAGCGGCGGTGTTTACCATATGTAAGATGAAGGGAGAGACAATTATACCCTTCCACGGTCCCCCCGCCCATCCCCCCAGGCAGGTAGAACACCATTAAGTGGAGGCTGAGCACTCAAGCTATTAACCGCCTTGAGAAAATCACATTCCGCCTCACCAAACACAAAGGAATCCTCCCTACCACGACAAAGAAGATGGGCCCATATAATAAGCCGACATTGTCTGTCCCTTCACAAATTAAATGGCCTGACCATTTCCCATTGTTTTCTCTCTTTTGTGATGTTTTTTTTGTCTTTTTCTGAGACCTTTTTTATCTTGTATCTAGCTGGTGAATCATGAAGTGTTTGTGTGCTGGAGTTTTGCCTCCAATTTAAAAGCAACAGGGTATGAGTTGTCTCCCGCTCGGCAACATGAATACGCTAAATGAGCTCACTAGACTCTCTGATTACCGGCTCCCTCTAATTTCAAAAGGCTCTTCCCAGACACTTTAATTAGTTCCTTAAGTGCAGAGAGGGAGAGAGAAGAGCGACCACTCAGTGACAAATCTCTGCCTCGGAGGCTCGCCTCGCAATTGAGACAAATACTGATTTAGATGATGACAAGGGGCAGTAAATTCCAAAGCTGGTATTTGCAAAGTGCCACAACGTCTAAGATTTAGGCTCCTGCGGTTAAAGCGAGGGATATTGCACTCTTCAGTGTTATTACCATCAGAAATGTCCTTGTAGTAAATCAGATTTGTATTAATTGCGGATATAAATTTGCATTCACTTAAAATACCAGCTCGTTTAGGACTCCAACCAGTTCCAATATTGGCTTGTCCACCGAGTATTTGCATCCAATTGGATATTGTGGGATTTATCTATGTCGGTTTAATTTTTCTAATAAATCTCTTGAAATTACAACAATGAAGTGGATGCAGGGACTTCTCGCTAGCGGAGTTTATAAATCTGATCTCTGTTGAATTGGCTCTCAAAGAGAAGGCATGAGCACTAGGGCCTGGGGAGATTTGTACAAACTCATTATAGAAATAGCCTTATTTAGAATACCTGTCTCTTGAGATTGTGTTTGTGTCACATCATATCGTCAGCTCTTACAGTATATGGGTAATGACAAGGTCAGCAACGCTCACACTCGGAGGCATTGAGCTGAAAGCCTCGTCCACGTACAGTGCTAGTCATGTAGACTGTCTTCACCTGTAGAGAATGCCTGTGTCATCCTGTCTCAGCCTCTCTCTAGTCCAGTCAGCAGTACTGTATGGCAGGCTGATGAAATCCAACTGGACAGGAAATGCTGTAGAGTTCAGCCTGAAGCATGGAGAGCGCTAGGTGCTATATAGGGAAGGTGGTGTGTATCCAAGGCGGATACAGTACTTGTGGGGCAAAGAGTTTTTAGACGTTTAGATACCAAGGGAGAGCATTAAAGTACATTTGACAATTCAAAATAGAGCTGCTTGTTGATACTTCTCAGAAGTTTAGCGCAGCCTGAAAGTTGGAGAAAGAACATTTGCAGTACTCATGTGCCGTGTGCATTGGTAAAGGCCCTCCGGCGAAATAGTGAGAGCAAAATAGAGAGCTTTTCTCTTTTTTCCATTCGTATAAAAGCTGGATCGACTGACCTTGAGCGTCTAAAGAGATGGGCGGCCGAGAGAGAGATGACTTTCATTTATTTATGTTTAATGCTCTGACTGAAATATCAGGTCGGACCTCGTTTTAGACCACTTAACGCCTCTGGGGGGGGGGGGGGGGGGGGGGGGGGGTGGCATGCGGTGTCTCCATTAGAGAAGGCCATCTCCTGGCCCCCTCTGTCCCCCCTCCAAAACCCTCAAGGGGAGAGAGGGGGAGTCAGATGGCATTCTAATACCTCTGGCTGCATTCTAATGGACCTAGGCTACTGGAACTACAGAGGCTGATGGGATTCCGAAGCAATTACTACCCACCTGCAAATGAGAAATTCTCATTCTCAGTAACAGGTTCCCTGGGCAGCGTCCCCTTAGATTTGTGTTATCTGCTGCTGATAGTTGGTGAGGAGGCTGGGGCATTTTCACTCAGGAGTTGTTAGTGAGGAATAGTCAGGAAAAGTTGGTATTGTTTCTGTGTTTTGGTGGAAAGATAGCTCTCGCCAAAGACCGCAGGGGCCAATGCCAGCCTCGCAGATCCCGGTATCACAGCGCCATCTCAAGGCTGGCAAAATGCTTGGCACCCCCACTGATCACCCTGGCATAGCAAACGGGACATACGCTGCACCCTCGCAGCCCCCCATAAAGCCCAGTGATCACAACACAGAGGGAGACTGATGGGCGCTGTTGGGAGTGGATAGCCCCTAGTGAAGGCTTCACCAAGGTCTCTCTGTTACTGCCAGCTGGGCGCTCGCAAAGCATCGTTCACACACACACTCTTTGTCGACCCATACAGCTGGAGCGCTGCGGAAAAGGAGCATTAGTGAGGGAGCGAGACAGCTCTGAAACGCTACGTTTTTGCCTGATTAAGCTTGTAGAGGAAAAAGAGCAAAGTAGCAAATGGATCCCATTTGTAAACCCAATGTTTTTACTTAGGACTTCTATGAAGTCAATGGAAGCTTTCAGCTCAAGAGGAAAGGGAAAGGTCGCTGGAAAAGCAGTTCTTATTGGTCATCTGCCTCATCGGCCAGTTTGCGATTCTCAACAGTGAGTCATCACCCCATAGAGATGCATGTAATACTAGAGTGGCTGATGCCATTTAATTTTTTTTTTTTTTACCTTTATTTAACCAGGAAGGGCTCATTGAGATTTAAAATATCTCTTTTTCAAGAGCGTCCTGGCCAAGATAGGCAGCACCAAGTCATTAAAAAAATTACAGACAAACAACATGAAAAACTAAGTAATCTCGTAAAAACCATAGAATTCACAAGAGTATAACAAAATCAAAAACAGCAGGCCTCGCAGTGGACTAGGGCACTGCATCGCTGCTGTGGCTGTGCCACCAGAGACTCTGGGTTCGCACAATTGGCCTAGCGTCGTCTGGGTTAGGAAGGGTTTGGCCGGTAGGGATATCCTTGTCTCATCGCGCACCAGCGACTCCTGTGGCGGGCTGGGCGCAGTGCGCCCTAACCAAGGTAGCCAGGTGCACGGTGTTTCCTCCGACACATTGGTGCGGCTGCCTTCCGGGTTGGAGGCGAACTGTGTTAAAAAGCAGTGCGGCTTTGTTGGGTTGTGTTTCGGAGGACGCATGGCTTTCGACTTTCGTCTCTCCCGAGCCCGTACGGGAGTTGTAGCGATGAGACAAGATAGTAATTACTAACATTTGGATACCACGAAAATGGGGTCAAATTTAAAAATTAAATAAAAATAAAAAAACAGCAAATTAAAAACATTGACAGGTCATGGAATCAGTCTCAAGATCATTCATCAGTGATTTAAAAATACCAATCGGGACAAGTTCTTCCAGTTTAAAAGTATTTTGTAAGGTGTTCCAAGATGATGGCGCAGAGTACATAAAAGCCCTTTTACCAAATTCAGTTCGGACATTTGGAACAGTTATCAGGATAAAGTCCAGCGAACGAAGAGACCACATTTCGGAACAATAAAAATGCCCAAATAAAAAGGTAGTAAACCCAAAATGGCTTTGTAAATACAAGTATACCAGTGCCTGAGCCTACGAGTGACTAGAGAAGGCCAGCCAACCCTGGTATACAAAGTGCAGTAAGGGTTTTGCAGTTTAAAATAAATCTCAAAGTGCCATGGGAAAGGGTGTCAATTGATCTCAAACACTGAGCGGAAGCATTCATATATAAAATATCCCCATAGTCTAGTAAAGGCATAAATGTAGCTGATACTAGCCTCCTTCTGGCTTCAAAAGAAAAACAGGCCTTATTCCTAAAATAAAATCCCAATTTCAGCTTCTGTTTTTTTTTGCAAGTTGTTGAATATGAAATTTAAAAGAGAGGCTGTCATCAATTAAAATTCCAACATATTTATATGAGGTTAGAACCTCAATCTCCTTGCCCTGACAGGTAGTAATAGGTGAAAGGTTCAGAGGTCTATTTATTGCTTTAGAAAACACCATTAGTTTAGTTTTGTCAGTATTGAGGATAAGCTTCAATTGACACAAGGTATGTTGAACAGTATAAAAAGCAGTTTGCAAGTTCTGGAAAGCTTTTGTAAGAGACGAGGCACAACAGTAAATAATAGTATCATCAGCATAAAAATGAAGTTGCGCATTTTGGACATTGTTGTCTAAATCATTTATATAAATAGTGAATAAGAGAGGACCAAGTACAGAGCCTTGGGGCACACCGTTAAAGACAGACAATTTAACAGACATAAGCCCATCAAATCGAGTGCACTGAGTTCTATCAGACAGATAGTTAGCAAACCATGCAACTGCATTCTCTGAAAGACCTACACTCGACAAGCTCTGCCTTTGTACAGCATGATTAACTGTATCAAAAGCCTTAGAGAGATCAATAAAAGGTGAGACGGTGCTGTTTTTTGCCAAGGGCTTCAGTGATATCATTTAAAACCTTCATAGCTGCTGTAATTGTGCTATGCTTCTTCCTGAAGCCTGATTGATAAAATAGAGTTAGTAAATAAAAACTATTTTAGCTGTTCACTCACAAGGGTTTCAAGTATTTTCACCAGGGGTGACAGCTTTGAGATTGGCCTATAATTATTTAAAAGAGTTGGATTTTTTAAAAGTGGTAGGACAAATGCTGATTTCCAGATTTTTGGAATTTCATTACATTCCAGGGTTAGATTGAACAGATATGTAAGTGGTTCAGCTATGAAATCAGCTGCCAGATTTAAATAGCAGGGATCCAAAAGATCAGAACCTGCAGGCTTCCTCTGATCTAAGGATTTCAGGGCTTTATGTACCACCTGCACTGAGAATGGCAAAAAGCTAAAAGTTTGACCAGCTCTCACTGGTTCATCCACACAGGGTTGAACAGAGACGGGGGGCACTGAATCAAACAGCCTACCAGATGATACAAAGTGCTCATTGAAACAATTCAGCATTTCAGTTTTGTCATATACAGCAACAGTCCTTCAAAACACATGACGGTAATTCATTAACTTTACTGTTACCAGACAGACTTAATAGCCTTCCAAAACTTTCTAGGGTCTTTCAGGTTATCAGTGGTAACAGACATAAAATATTCAGACTTGGCCTTCCTGAGAAGAAAAGGACACTTGTTTCGTAAATGCCTAAAAATAAGCCAATCAGCATCAGAACATGATTTCCTTGCTTTAGCCCAGGCTAGATTACGGTCATGAATAGTACAAGACAGCTCAGAAGAACCCTGAACCCGCGGAATGGGGCATGTTTGTTGGAATGGGGCATGTTTGTTTATTATGTGGAAAAAACCATCATGAAAGAATTTCCAGGTAGTTTCCACATCAGGGATAAGCTCAATCTTTCTCCAGTCAAAATAAAACAAATCATGAAAGAAAGCCTGCTCATTAAAACACTTTAAATTTCTCTTACGAATCAAAGGTGGGTTTGTCTTAGGAACCTTTTAGTATTTCTAACAGCACAGTGGTCACTTAAATCATTACAAAAAACACCAACCGCAGAATATCTGTGTGGAACATTTGTCAATATCAAATCAATCAGGGTAGATATATCTGGGCATTTAAGATTTGGGCGGATGGGTGAGCTAATCAACTGGATAAGATTCATAGAATTACAAAACATTTTTAAATCATCAGACACTGGCTTTAACCAACACGAGTTGAGATCACCAATCAAGATCATTTCACTGTAAAGAAATTTAGACATAAGGTGCATCAAAGAAGAAAATGTATCACCGAGAGCAGAGGGGGGTCTATAACAGCCAATCACAGTTTTAGAGAGAAACCCTTTGAAACCTCAATATTCAAAGCAAGAAATTCCAACTGTTTACAAATAGTTTCAGACTTTGCCACACTTACAGGGAATTTCATTTTTACATATATAGCCACAGCCCTACCTTTCATTGTAAACACTTATACAAATATCCTTATCAAAAACAGACTTGCTGAGCCAGGTTTCAGAAAATACAATTGCATCAGTTGATTTAGCCCAAATCCTAACCCCATCAATATTTGACAACAGTACATTTAAATGAAAAATACCAAAACCAGATCTTGATTTAAAATCAGAGTGGGTTTGGAGACATTGCATATCAGGGCCAGGGTTAGGTTGCACGTTACCTGATATCAACAAAAGAAGAATAACTAGGCGCCTCTGTTTAATAACCTTGTACCGCTTCTCTTTTTTAAGAGACCTACTGCAAGCGAATTCTACAAGTGAGTTTCCAGACAATACAAAACAGTCATTTAAAACCATTAGACTTTGGTAGTGACACATTCGTACTGTTCACATCATGCCACAAATACATTGGCACTTGGACGAGTGGACCGAGTGGAAAAAGAGTGAGTTCCTGCAGACAAAATGTCTAATGGATGGGAGAGCACATTGTCAGATGTACTCACTCAGCGACAATGTTCGTTTTCTCCCGAGTTCAGTAAAGTCAGTGCACAAAGCAATACCACGAAAATTGTCATTTTCTCTGACAAATGTCAAAAATAGAGGCCAACGAAGGTAAGGGGAGAGAGGGACAGCATGTATGTATGAGTCTGAATGTGAGTATTTGCGCGCCATATTGTATTTCTATGAACCAGCTCCACTCTCAATTATCTTTATCTCGCAGCATTCTGAATCCGCACCACAGCACTGTTTTGTAGGATGACAACCCTCAATGCTTGAACCTCCCTTGGCCCCTGTGTCGCCCCCGCAAGAAAACACAACAGTCCCCCCTTTCTGACAACCGCAATTAATGTCTACTCTACAGTCTCCCTCTGCAATGGAGGACTGAAGCTGAACTGGCCAGGCTTTAAGTATCCCATCCAGGCATACAGCAGACAGTCGGGCAACTCTCTGGGGCGCCACCCTGGAATCGTCTGTTCGCTGCAGGCAAAAGCCGTGCCTGGGAAATTTTCTGGTGGTTCATCAGCATATTCCCTCTCTCTCGTGTGTGTGTGTGTGTGTGTGTGTGTGTTGCCCTTGCTGCTGACATGGAGCCCCAGGAGATGGCATTAGCAGGGAGTGAAGGAGCGGGCCAGCAGGTATTTAAGGGTGTCCTTGTCTCCTAGAATCTCTCTCAGTTCACCACATCAACGCCCGGGACTGAGATCTCGGCCTGTGTTTACGTGGGAGTCTGTGTCCATGTTGTGGACAAGATGGATTATGACAGCCAAGTATGCAGTGTGGCCTCTGTCTTGAATGAGAAAATGAGTTTTCTTGACTTGGCATTATGCAGGTGTCATACTGTTTGTATGCAGACAAAATTTTATCTCTGCGGTCTATCTCGGTTTCATGAGTTTTTCTGGATGGCTAGCCTAAAGTTAAGAAAGACCAGAGCAGACCTGGGTTTAAATAGCAGGCTCAATCAAATCCATTAAAGTATTTCAAGTAAAACAAATGTTAGTTGTAAATGGATATGAAGGTATGGGCGGCAGGTAGCCTAGTGGTTAGAGCGTTGGACTAGTAACTGAAAGGTTGCAAGATCGACTCTGAGCTGACAAGGTAAAAATATGTTGTTCTGCCCCCGGACAAGGAAGTTAACCCACTGTTCCTAGGCCGTCATTGGAAATAAGAATTTGTTCTTAACTGACTTGCCTAGTTAAATAAAGGTTAAAAAATGCTAAATAAATAAATTAATGATGTGAGAAGTGGAACTTTTCAATATGAGGCTGATTACTGTATGTACTGAGTGTATCGCAAACTGTGTCGCCCATAACCTTCCGGTGTTTTCCCTTTGTGGTCATCTCCAGTAACCTGACCTTCTCGTCTCTTCTTTTTATTGTGTTTGGTATGAAACCAGGAAACTGGCCAAGAAGCGCAAGGAGACTATGAGCAGCACGCGGCAGGAGATGACCGTGATGGTGAACTCCATGGACAAGAGCTACACGGAGCAGGGCACCAACTGTGATGAGGCCATCTCCTTCATGGACACCCACAGCCACACACTCAACGGGAGAAGTGAGTGTCCAACACCAAGGCATTGTGGGTTGGTTGGTGGGTGGCTGGGGAGTCTAGAGGGCTTTTCACACTACTGAGCTCAACCTCAATTTGCAGATACAGCGTTTAAATAAGGATTGTCGGTCTCAGATCTTAATGCGGTAAATTTCCAAAGCTGTCCAAATGCTCTTAATCTTTGTTTCTGATCCTGAGCCTTCCTAAACCCTGCTTACCTAATGATCCATCTCTTTCTAGCCTTTTATTTCCCTCCTATTGCCTCTATGGAGATCCTGTGTTGACACATGGACACTGGCTCTAGGTCCTACAGGTCCTGTCCCCTGTGTACCCCAAACAGCACTAACCCCAATGGGCTCAGTAGATCCACCCCAGCTGGCCTTGCTTCTTACCCCAGGGACAGCTGGCCCTGGCTGGGATACAATCCCCTAATCCCCCCCACCAACAGTGATCCCCAGGCCCAGACCAAGTCAGCACCTACAGCTTTGCATGCTGGGTCAGCAGGTCTCATCACCGTATGATATTCCCCTTTTACCCCCCTCCGCATCCACATGCCCCATCCCTCCCATCCCTTAAGACATTAAGGCACCCCTTATTATGATGATATTTCTTAGACCTTGTATCTCTGTTTCTGGAGACTGTAGACTAAGTAAGTCACAAACTGTGAAGACAGAGTTTTCTGTCTTTCTTTAAACTCTGAAGGCTAGGAGGTGCCAGGGTCACTAGCTATGTTTCTCTCCCCTCACCGCCATGTGTTCCTCTCCTCTGTCTGTCAAAGAAAAAGGGGACTGGAGCAAGAATGTGACTGCAAACATGTCTTTGATCGTTTCGCGTGCTTTTAATATTGCAGGAGTGAAACGCCATTTCTGCCTGAAAGGGCCGTCTGGCGTGTCGCCGGGCAGAGTGGATGGGCCCAGGAATTGTTGGATATTAATAAGTAAACATGCTCTCATTGAACGACAGGGCCATTCATCCGTGACCTTATCCTGCTGTCTATCACAATATCCTTGACTGACAGCTAGGTCACTGTCCCCAACTTATCAAGGCAGCTGTCGAATGGCGACCGACAAACACGGCGACCAAAGCTCAGCATACTCCGCCGGCTTTATCAACGAACCGGCTGAACGTTATTGATTCGGCTGAAATATGTTGTATGAACACAGCGCGTTGTCTTACACAAACCAAAATACTGTCACTAAAAAAACATTAGCGTGTTTGTATCCATAAACTTAACATCTTGGCGCACCCATCCCGTTAGTGGGATCATTTTCATCAACATCCGCTGAATTGCAGAGCGCCAAATTAAAATGTAATTATTAAAAATATTTAATTTTCATGAAATCACAAGTGCAATATAGCAAAACACAGCTTAGCTTGTTAATCCACCTGGTGTGTCAGATTTCAGAAAAGCTGTACAGCTAAAGCAAACCAAGGGTTTATGTAAGGACATCTCTCTCAGCAGACAAAACATTACAAACAGCTAGCAGCAAAGTAGATTGGTCACGAATGTCAGAAAAGCAATAAAATGAATCGCTTACCTTTGATGATTTCGGATGTTTGCACTCATGAGACTCCCAGTTACACAATAAATGTTTGTTTTGTTCGATAAAGATTATTTTTATATCTAAAAACCTCCATTTGGTTGGCACGTTTTGTTTTGAAATCGACAGGCTCGGGCGTCACGACGGGGCAGAAGAAAATTCCAAATAGTATCCGTAAAGTTTGTAGAAACATGTCAAACGTTTTTTATAATCAATCCTCAGGTTGTTTTCACAATAAATAATCGATAATATTTCAACTGGACCGTAGCTTTTTCAATAGGAGAGAGAGAGAAAATGTCTGCTCTAAGCTGTTGCGCATGCAAAACTCGTTCTCGCTCATTTTTCAGAATAAAAGGCTGAAACTATGTCTAAAGACTGTTCACACCATGTGGAAGCCATAGGGAAAGGAAACTGTTTGATATCCCTTTAAATTGAGGGAAGGCATGCAATGAAACAGGGAGATTTCAAAATAAGAGGCACTTCCTAGTTGGATTTTCTTCAGGTTTTCGCCTGCAATACCTGTTCTGTTATAATCACAGACAATATTTTGACAGTTTTGGAAACTTTAGTGTTTTCTATCCTAATCTGACAATTATATGCTTATTCTAGCTTCTGAGCCTGAGAAATAGGCAGGTTAATTTAGGTATATTTTTCATCCAAACATCAAAATACTGCCCCCTACACTCAACAGGTTAACCAGAACTGTACATTTTACATTTACATTTTAGTAATTTAGCAGACGTCTCAGGTTTTTGACATTAGTCCACTTGTTAAATTTACTCTGTCAGGGAACAGGCTGCATTGTTTGATTCCTTCAGATTTTCAAGTCAGAAGTTTACATACACTTAGGTTGGAGTCATTAAAACTTGTTTTTCAACCACTCCACAAATGTCTTGTTAACAAACTATAGTTTTGGCAAGTCGGTTAGGACATCTACTTTGTGTATGACACAAGTAATTTTTCCAACAATTGTTTACAGACAGATTATTTCACTTATAATTCACTGTATCACAATTCCAGTGGGTCAGAAGTTTACCAACACTAAGTTGACTGTGCCTTTAAACAGCTTGGAAAATTCCAGAAAACTGTCATGGCTTTAGAAGCTTCTGATAGGCTATTTGACATCATTAATGTCAATTGGAGGTGTACCTGTGGATGTATTTCAAGGCTTACCTTCAAACTCAGTGCCTCTTTGCTTGACATCATTGGAAAATCAAAAGAAATCAGCCAAGAATTCAGAAAAAAATTGTAGACCTCCACATGTCTGGTTCATCCTTGGGAGCAATTTCCAAATGCCTGAAGGTACCACGTTCATCTGTACAAACAATAGTGCGCAAGTATAAACACCATGGGACCATGGGGCCGTCATACCGCTTAGGATGGAGACGCGTTCTGTCTCTTAGAGATGAATGTACTTTGGTGCGAAAAGTGCAAATCAATCCCAGAACAACAGCAAAGGACCTTGTGACGATGCTGGAGGAAACAAGTACAAAAGTGTCTATATCCACAGTTAAATGAGTCCTATATTGACATAACCTGAAAGGCCGCTCAGCAAGGAAGAAGCCACTGCTCCAAAACCGCCAAAAAAAGCCAGACTACGGTTTGCAACTGCACATGGGGACAAAGATCGTACTTTTTGGAGAAATGTCCTCTGGTCTGATGAAACAAAAATATAACTGTTTGGCCATAATGACCATCATTATGTTTGGAGGAAAAAGGGGAAGGCTTGCAAGCCGAAGATCACCATCCTAACCGTGAAGCACGGGCTGGCAGCATCATGTTGTGGGGGTGCTTTGCTGCAGGAGTGACTGGTGCACTTCACAAAATAGATGGCATCATGAGAAAGGAAAATTATGTGGATATATTGAAGCAACATCTCAAGACATCAGTCAGGAGGTTAAAGTTTGGTTGCAAATGGGTCTTCCAGATGAACAATGACCCCAAGCATACTTCCAAAGTTGGGAAGATGGTATAAGGACAACAAAGTCAAGGTATTGGTGTGGCCATCACAAAGCCCTGACCTCAATCCTATTGAACATTTGTGGGTAGAACTGAAAAAGCGTGTGCGAAAACCTGACTCAGTTACACCAGCTCTGTCAGGAGGAATGGGCCAAAATTCCCCCAACTTATTGTGGGAAGCTTGTGGAAGGCTACCCGAAACGTTTGACCCAAGTGAAGCAATTTAAAGGCAATGCTACCAAATACTAATTGATTGTATGGTAACTTCTGACCCACTGGGAATATGATGAAATAAATAAAAGCTGAAATAAATCATTCTCTCTATTATTATTCTGACATTTCACATTCTTACAATAAAGTGGTGATCTTAACTGACCTAAGACAGGGAATTTTTACTAGGATTAAATGTCAGGAATTGTGAAAAACAGAGTTTAAATGTATTTGGCTAAGGTGTATGTAAGCTTCCGACTTCAACTGTGTACTATTACTTCTTCCTTCACTAAAGGTTATATTGACCATTCTGTTTGACTGCTCTCTTTCTTGCTAAAAGCCGTTTCCTCGCCCTCGTCATTCACCATGAAGACTAACACACTCAGCACGTCTGTACCCACCTCCTACTACCCAGGTAAACTACCTCTTCAAACTCCTTTTAACACTAATAGCACCTTCTTTGACCTCTTATGACCCTTGATCTCCGAGTTTGACCTTTTAATGAATGGCCAATGCCGATCCAGGCGCCTTTGTTTGGTAAACGTTCTGCTTGATTTAACGGTGGCCTGCAAAACACTGTAATGATGCCTGTTCTCTTTTTGCCTGCAGTTTTAATTGCTCTATAGCGTTTGCACTTCAGCATTCTATTTCCGGCCCCTACTTGGGAGAACCATATTTAGCCATATTGGTAGATCGATTTGAAGTAATAATGAAATTCAATGGATTTTGTTGGACATGATATTAAACTGACTTAGTTATAATCTCTCATATTGTTACTTATGAGCTATTTATGCTGTTCTTCCATGGGGGGTGGGGGGGGGGGGTTCTTTGCCTCTCTTGTTGACTGTAATAACAATTTACTGCTCTGCTATAATGTTGCTGTCTCACCTGAGGGGAGAGCACGTCACCCTATTCACTGCTATATTCTCTCTTCTTTGTTAACCCCCTACTCTGCACTGGTTTTGGGGTGTGGGCAGATCCCTTTGTGCCAACCGCTATCTTGGGTGAGAAAACATTCTTTATTTTTTTCCTACAATACATTTCTTATGCTTACAGACCAACTAAGAGACAGCCTACTCTAAAATAGACCAGGTGCTGTGCATTTGAGGGAAGGGGAGGGGGAGAGAAGAGAGAGAGAGAGAGAGTCAGAGTAATTTGGACTGTTTTTTTTCTTCCTGATAATGGCTTTCACACATTCATACCTGCCTGCTTTTCTTCTTTATGTCAGACCAGAAGGTTTTGTTTCTTTCTAATCAAGCTGAGGTTGGCTAATTCACTCCATCCCATCCGCATTCCGTGTCGTGCGTGTGACGTCACGTATGTCTATGACCTCTCATATGCATGGACAGACAATGTGGACTGGATGAGGGGGAGTGGCACAGCAAACAAACTGAAAACATGCATACAATCAGACAAAGTAGTTCCCATCGCCATAGCAGAAAGTAGTTCCCATCGCCATAGCAGAAAGTAGTTCCCATCGCCATAGCAGAAAGAAGTTCCCATCGCCATAGCAGAAAGAAGTTCCCATCGCCATAGCAGAAAGAAGTTCCCATCGCCATAGTAGAAAGTAGTTCCCATCGCCATAGCAGAAAGTAGTTCCCATCGCCATAGCAGACAGAATTTCCCATCGCCATAGCAGAAAGAAGTTTGCATCGCCATAGCAGATAGAAGTTCCCATCGCCATAGCAGAAAGTTGTTCCCAACGCCATAGCAGAAAGTTGTTCCCAACGCCATGGCAGAATGAAGTTCCCATAGCAGAAAGTAGTTCCCATCGCCATAGCAGAAAGAAGTTCCCATCGCCATAGCAGAAAGTAGTTCCCATCGCCATAGCAGAAAGTTGTTCCCATCGCCATAGCAGAAAGAAGTTCCCATCGCCATAGCAGAAAGAAGTTCCCATCGCCATAGCAGAAAGAAGTTCCCATCGCCATAGCAGAAAGTTGTTCCCATCTCCATAGCAGAAAGTAGTTCCCATCGCCATAGCAGAAAGAAGTTCCCATCGCCATAGCAGAAAGAAGTTCCCATCGCCATAGCAGAAAGTAGTTCCCATCGCCATAGCAGAAATAAGTTCCCATCGCCATAGCAGAAAGAAGTTCCCATCGCCATAGCAGAAAGAAGTTCCCATCGCCATAGCAGAAAGTAGTTCCCATCGCCATAGCAGAAAGAAGTTCCCATCGCCATAGCAGAAAGAAGTTCCCATCGCCATAGCAGAAAGTAGTTCCCATCGCCATAGCAGAAAGTAGTTCCCATCGCCATAGCAGAAAGAAGTTCCCATCGCCATAGCAGAAAGAAGTTCCCATCGCCATAGCAGAAAGTAGTTCCCATCGCCATAGCAGAAAGTAGTTCCCATCGCCATAGCAGAAAGTAGTTCCCATCGCCATAGCAGAAAGTTGTTCCCAACGTCATAGCAGAAAGTTGTTCCCATCTCCATAGCAGAAAGTAGTTCCCATCGCCATAGCAGAAAGAAGTTCCCATCGCCATAGCAGAAAGAAGTTCCCATCGCCATAGCAGAAAGAAGTTCCCATCGCCATAGCAGAAAGAAGTTCCCATCGCCATAGCAGAAAGAAGTTCCCATCGCCATAGCAGAAAGAAGTTCCCATCGCCATAGCAGAAAGAAGTTCCCATCGCCATAGCAGAAAGAAGTTCCCATCGCCATAGCAGAAAGAAGTTCCCATCGCCATAGCAGAAAGAAGTTCCCATCGCCATAGCAGAAAGTAGTTCCCATCGCCATAGCAGAAAGTTGTTCCCAACGCCATAGCAGAAAGTTGTTCCCAACGCCATAGTAGAAAGTAGTTCCCATCGCCAGAGCAGAAAGTAGTTCCCATCGCCATAGCAGAAAGTAGTTCCCATCGCCATAGCAGAAAGAAGTTCCCATCGCCATAGCAGAAAGAAGTTCCCATCGCCATAGCAGAAAGAAGTTCCCATCGCCATAGCAGAAAGAAGTTCCCATCGCCATAGCAGAAAGAAGTTCCCATCGCCATAGCAGAAAGAAGTTCCCATCGCCATAGCAGAAAGAAGTTCCCATCGCCATAGCAGAAAGAAGTTCCCATCGCCATAGCAGAAAGAAGTTCCCATCGCCATAGCAGAAAGAAGTTCCCATCGCCATAGCAGAAAGAAGTTCCCATCGCCATAGCAGAAAGAAGTTCCCATCGCCATAGCAGAAAGTTGTTCCCAACGCCATAGCAGAAAGAAGTTCCCATCGCCATAGCAGAAATAAGTTACCATCGCCATAACAGAAAGAAGTTCCCATCGCCATAGCAGAAAGAAGTTCCCATCGCCATAGCAGAAAGAAGTTCCCATCCCCATTGCAGAAAGTAGTTCCCATCGCCATAGCAGAAAGAAGTTTCCATCGCCATAGCAGAAAGAAGTTCCCATCGCCATAACAGAAAGTAGTTCCCATCGCCAGAGCAGAAAGTAGTTCCCAACGCCATAGCAGAAAGTTGTTCCCATCGCCATAGCAGAAAGTAGTTCCCATCTCCATAGCAGAAAGTAGTTCCAATCGCCAGAGCAGAAAGTAGTTCCAATCGCCAGATCAGAAAGTAGTTCCAATCGCCAGAGCAGAAAGTAGTTCCAATCGCCAGAGCAGAAAGTAGTTCCAATCGCCAGAGAAGAAAGTAGTTCCAATCGCCAGAGCAGAAAGTAGTTCCCATCGCCATAGCAGAAAGAAGTTGCCATCCCCATAGCAGAAGTAGTTCCCATCGCCATAGCAGAAAGTAGTTCCCATCGCCATAGCAGAAAGTAGTTCCCATCCCCGTAGCAGAAAGTAGTTCCCATCGCCGTAGCAGAAAGTAGTTCCCATCCCCATAGCAAAAAGTAGTTCCCATCGCCATAGCAAAAAGTAGTTCCCATCGCCATAGCAGAAAGTAGTTCCCATCCCCATAGCAGAAAGCAGTTCCCATCCCCATAGCAGAAAGTAGTTCCCATCGCCAGAGCAGAAAGTAGTTCCCATCGCCAGAGCAGAAAGTAGTTCCCATCGCCAGAGCAGAAAGTAGTTCCCATCGCCAGAGCAGAAAGTAGTTCCCATCCCCATAGCAGATAGTAGTTCCCATCCCCATAGCAGAAAGTAGTTCCCATTGCCATAGCAGAAAGAAGTTCCCATCGCCATAGCAATGACCATATAGAGAAGTGGCAAACATTGGAAAGCTCTCGGGAAAAGCTAAGGAATTATCCACTTTTGCCAATGTAATTATTGCCTAGCCGACCCTTGTCAACTCCTTCAGAACAATAATTGTCAGTTCCAACCCTTTCATTTAGAGAAACTTGCAGTTTCAATAACTTTGTCTTGGTAGATTGTTTGTTGTGCAGCCAGGTACATTAGATAACATACGCACACCACCTGTAGACATTTAAAATATTAACATACACTAAAATGTATTTTCTTTTAACCAGCTTTACACACTTAAGGGTAGTAGACAGAGCTAAAAAGCACAACAGTGTCTCAAGCAAGCATGGCATGGGTGATATTCTAGATGTTTCCCCAGGCAAGTCCCAATAGTTCACATTCACCGTTTACAGTACCTAGGAAAAGGGCAAGCTAGTGGTTTCACTTGTTTTCAAACGTGATCAGGAGATGATTTACCACAGATGTAGGATCTTAATTTGATCACTCTTTTGTTGCTGAGAATTTTCATAAATTTATATAAATTCACTAAAAACCCACACTAACAAACCCACACTATATTAAGAGTATTGCACTTTTCATGTAGCCTACTTTTGGCCAGATCAAGCAACATTATGGACTAAAAGTTCATAAAGTTATTCTGGCTTTGACAATATAGGTCAAGTTAGTTAAACTGATTTGGCAAATGTCAAATGAAAATGTTATTAAGTGAACAAAATGTTTTGGTTCTTTATCATGTAATTATCAGCATTGATTACATTGAAATGGCCAATTCTAGGTGATTCCAACCAAATTAACACAACCCCAACTAAAGTGTCCCAAATCTAGCTTTCTGAGAGGTGTCCAATTGAACTGAATAGTTGCTTTGATCAGGACTCCCGGAATGGCAAAAAAATGTTGGTGCCTAGAAACAGCTAGAGAAAATTAAAACTGTGCAGGTGCTCATGCCTAAACTTTATATTGTTGCTTATACCCTGTTTCCTTTCTCTTCTTTTCTTCTTCACATTTAACCTGTTATGTCCTCTAATAAAGTGCCCATTAATGGTAAGTTGCCAGTCTGCCCTGTTTTCTCTGGGGTGAGGAGATGTGTGTGTGCCTCATGCTATTGAAAAGGGGCTTGCCTTGGGGGCTGCTCTCCCATCTTGTTGCCACGCATGCACTTGTGTTAGCGCATCTCACGCCCCCCTTCCTCCTGTGAAGCTATTAGCTAGCATGGCGGTCTGACTCCACCCGTGGACAGTGTTGCCTCATGCATATGTGGACTGTGACATACACCCCCCCCCCCCCCCCTTTGTTGAATGGGGGGTCTCACGCCTCTGACATTTTGTGTTACGATTTTCCCGTTAGACGTAGTTACCGACCAAGGTAGCCACTTCATTTGATCGTGCACCCACGTCATCCATTCACCGCCACCATTCCATCATTTGTGCAACCTTATTTTGCCATTGGTCAAATTCAGAGGATAGAAAGGATTTTATTGAGAATAGCCACAAGCTAGCGTTATCAGAACTGAGGGCTATTCTAGCGTCAATAGAAATAAAGCCAGCTCTTTCCCCTCATAGAAAATAGATGTAAATAGAGATACTGGGCACCATCTATTGAAACAGTGTTATAATACAATATCCATTATGTTGTCTTCACCACGTTTTACAGCACTGAAATAACTAGTCTAGCATGACATAGTTTATAAGTAACTCCTTTTCATTTCATGTTTTGTCATTGAATAACTTTATATTGTGACCTTGTATTCATCCATTATAATGTCAACAGTGTTTCCTTTCCTCTGTCTGTGGGGTTGTGCAGCACTCCAGTTCTGACCAGTGTGTGTGTTTGTGTGTCCTTGTCCTTCCTCTGTGTTTCCAGATGAGAACCACACCATGACCAGTGACACCAGTAGTCTGGTCCAGTCCCACAGCCACTCCTATAAGAAGAAGAGGGAGGTGGCGGATGTTCCTCCCTACCAGACCGGTCAGCTCCACCCGGCCATCCGCGTGGCCGACCTGCTCCAGCACATCACCCAGATGAAGTGTGCCGAGGGCTACGGCTTTAAGGAGGAGTATGAGGTGAGAGCCCCAACTACCTGCCTGTCTGACTAGTGTAGTGTCCCCTCTGTCCTCTCTCACATGGCACACAGTGTCCCCACATACCACAGTGTCCCCACAAACCACCATGTCCAGTATACACATATTCCACGTCACCTGTCTGTCTGTCTGTCTGTCTGTCTGTCTGTCTGTCTGTCTGTCTGTCTGCCTGTCTTTGTAGGCTCCCTCACTCTGAAACAAACCAAGCACACAGGTCCCTGTTTGTCTTTATTTTATTTTGGTTTTCCTTCCTTTTTGTGTTTCTTTGTTGCTTTTAATGCTTGCCTTCTTTCCTGGTTTGTTGCTTTTAATGCTTGCCTTCTTTCCTGGTTTGTTGCTTTTAATGCTTGCCTTCTTTCCTGGTTTGTTGCTTTTAATACTTGCCTTCTTTCCTGGTTTGTTGCTTTTAATGCTTGCCTTCTTTCCTGGTTTGTTGCTTTTAATGCCTGCCTTCTTTCTTGGTTTGTTGCTTTCCTTCTCTTTTCTTTAGTGTTTAGATTCCTTGTTTGTTAGATGTTTCTGCATAGAGTTGCACTTTTGGTCTTTGTGAATGAACTTGTCATGAGCAATTAGTGCACAAAATGCACTAGTTCTGTGTCCACGCACTCCTCCCGTTCCAATGTTTGTGTCACCACTGAATTTCTCTGGCTTAGTGTTTGGGCTCCTGCAGTTTGTTGACTACACGCCACACTGCTTAGATCTTACTGCCTCGTGGACACCATCCATTTAGTCTAGCAACACTAAACCGCCATGGTTTGAAAATGTGCCTTCTAAATCTTGAAAATCCTACACCACGCACACACATACACACTCAATAAACACACACACACGCACATTCAATAAACACACACACGTAAGGGGGATTTCTGAGACTGTGACTTTGTGTTAATGGCTGAGACCATTGCGAGCTGCCAGCGATGCCTAGAGTCTGTATCGTGAACGAACTAGATGAGAACAGCGCTGCTCTCCAGAAGCTGATGACAGACCTAACGAATGTCACAGCAGTGTCTTATTCCCTCACCACTCAGCACATAGTGTGTGATTGTGGTGTTACGTTTGTGTGTGGGAGTGTGCTTGAATGCACATATTTGTTTGTGTGTGTACATACAGTATACACAAGCTACCTCGCTCACCTTCCAACCCATCACAAGGGAGTTTCTACCTTTTTCAACGGAGGGTATTTACCTGTAATGAACTATCCACCAACCCCCCTCCCATCTTATCCTTTACTTTGCTATACCCACTACTTACACAATAAACGACACAGGAATCAAATCAATAATTCAAGCTCCAATACCCGGGCCCTGTGGTTTGGTGCTACCCTCAGGGCTCAATTCATTATGGATATGGATGGAAGGCTTAGGCTACTAGTGCAATAATACAGTATTGCCAGTCGGGGAAAAAATAGTGTGGAATAATTTATGCCCCCTTCCACCCCTCCATCTGATAGTGCTTCACTTCACTGTTTTAAAAAAAACATTTTCTATCTTTCTATTTGCAACGCCTCTAAAAGTTAGAGACGTCGTTCTCTTTTCTTTTCCTGCTACCACTGTCTTAGGTGTAAATGGTCTAGACATGACGAGCCGAGCACCAAACTAAACTGATCAATTCTAATCTCTCCCCTGATTCCATGCTTCTTGTTATTCCATAACTTTGTCTATGGGAAAGATAAACCAGGTAAGCGTGTCCCCTTTTTGGTTTGATTGTGAAATCTGTTTTTATATCGTTGCTTTGTCGTAGAATTCTAGATGCAGCCAGCATACAACCTATAGCTCCTATCTTGTAGAGTTGGTTCCTATGATATTGATCATAATTCTTTCTTTTATACCTGCTGTTCTGATGGCTACCCGGACTATTTGCATTGACCCCCCCCCATCCCCTCATTTTTAAATACTGTTTATGATCTATTATCAATGTATAGTCACTTTACTCCTACCTACATGTACATATTACCTCAATTATCTCGACTAACCTGTACCCCCTCACATTGACTCGATACCGGAACCCCCTGTATATAGCTTCGCTACTTGTATTTTACTGTTGCTCTTTCATTTTTTTCTTTAGTTTATTTAGTCAATATTTTCTTAACTCTTGTTTTTCTGAAAACTGCATTGTTGGTTAAGGGCATGTAAGTAAGCATTTCACGGTAAGGTCCACACCTGTTGTATTCGGCGCATGTGACAAATAACATTTGATTTGATTGTCTGTGTCCAAAAACATGCATTTAAGTGGGCCTACAAATCATAAAATACTAGAAAAACAAGAGCAGTAAAATGAGTGTCGTTCCGTCGACACAACAGCACGTGCCAGAGGTCCCATCCTAATGGAAGTGTTTGTAGACAAAACACACTCCGCATTCATCCCAGACACACAGTAAATGGGCCTGCTCCAGTTCAGGCCTGCCTCTTCTTCAAAGGCAAAAAACACATTTGATTTGTTTTGATGATAATGCAGTCAGAAGCCATTTGAAATGTTTACTCATGAAAGGCTGTAACTGCTCCAGCTTGCCCTCTTGGTATGGTATGTTGCATTCAACAACCAAAATATTAAGACTTGCAGATCATATTTAGTTGAAACCAATTGAGTTCCTGAGATCAACCTACTTTGTACCTAAATCAGCCATAAATATGCAGATTTTGCTGTGATCGTTATTCATGAATGGCCCTTACTTTTCCTCCCTCATATGCACCTCCCTAACCACTACACCATCTTACTCTGTAACACACTGTTCAACATCCAACTCGGTTTACCTTTCATGTCATCATAACACACTGTTTCTCTCCTCAGATTGGCTTCATACGGGCAGCATCTTCCAAGCATTATGTTAATTGCCGAAATGTGCCTTTGTATTTATGCCAGATTTTGCTGCCTACTGGTAAACACTTGAGAAGCGTTGTGTGGGGTAAAAACACAGTGGATCTGTTTTGCTGCTGAAGCTTTGTCTAAGACCCTACCACGTTTGGTGCCTCTGAGGAGTGTTTTCAGAGTCTCTGTGGCCCTGTAGTCAGTAGCGTTGAGGGTGAAATCACAAGGGGGTTTTAGAATCAAAAGGGGTTGGTGTCGCACCTGAGTAAGAGACTGAACATCAACAGCCATTCAGAAGCTCCTTTGAGCCGCGGGAACAATGGCTTCCACACTGTTTGTTCACTCGCTTGTTTAGGATAAGATTTGGGATAAGAGAGCACTTTTGTTTGGATTCGGGCCCGTGAGAGTGGACCATAGATCTCATCTCAGTTGGTCTACTTCATTGAAAATCACCTGTGTGATGCTTTGAAAAAGTTTGAGATGGAAAAGTATGCAGGGCTTTGAATTCATTACTTGTTTTCCACCAATCACGTTAAGGCTTACTGGCAGGTGGTGGGAAAACCTGGCCAATGGAGAATTAGTATGATACTGCCAATGGGGTTAGATGAAGCCTGGGGCTGCCTCCTAACTATTTGACTTGTAATTCCCCCACATCTTGCAGCAAGGCTGCTATGGATGTTAATAATTCAATATTATACCTTTTATATTTAACTAGACCTTTTTTCATTAGCAGCCAATGTTTGGGTGATTATCAGGCTCAGAAAAGCATGTTATAGACTCTTAACATTTCTTGAAACCCAGTTTTGGGTTTTCCCTTGATCTCTACATTAGCATAGAAGTCTTACAAACACAGTAGACATTGTTGCAAAATCTATTATTTCTCTAAACTAGAGATCCAATATTACACCTGAACATGAAAAAATATGAATAGTTGAACACCTGCCAGCATTGGTGCATTTCACGTCACTTAATAATTTTTTTGTGTTCTCTAACTCTCCCCAAACTATTTTGACAATGTGAAATGATTTATTCTTGAAGCTCTTTTTTTTCCTCTGACACCGCTCACCCCTGAAGTTTGACACGTGTCTAAAGTAGTTTGCGGCAACGTTCTTCTCCCACCCCTCCCCCCACCGCGGGCCAGTGTTGGACCACGGATCTCATTATAACACAGTTGAGAAAGAGCGGGAGGGAGAGAGAGCGAGAGGGAGAGAGATGAGCGTAAAGAAAGGTGCTCGTCAGTCATTCTATCACTCCTCTCCTCCCCGGGGGGAGAGAGAGAGAGGAAGCTGAGCGTAAAGAAAGGTGCTCGTCAGTCATTCTATCACTCCTCTCCTCCCCGGGTTGCCTCGCTCGCCATGGCTGCTCTGTGTCACTTCCTGCACATGAAAAGACAGCTGTCTTGAAAGATACATGGCAGCGATGAATAACAAAACAGCGCCACTTTGAAACTCAAAATCTAGAGAGGAGAAATGGAGAGAAAACAGAGGAAGACTAAGTGCCTCAATGTCGTCAATATGTGTTAAACTGTGTTTAATGTCTCTTTACTGCATCCAGTTCTGAGACATTCAAAGAGAGAAAAAGCAATCTGCATTCAAATACGGCCTGCCCTTCAAAGTCTCACTTGTAGTGGCGGTTTACAAGGCCTGCGACGGCAAGTTTCTCCCCATACCCAATGTGGCCGGTAAAAGGTCATGTGATAATGCTAGTCTTTTACGCTCGTTTCAAGGTGACGTCACAGCGTGTATACCTGATTCCCTTGTTCAAAGACGTCTTCAGGAAAATAAAAACTTGATTCCTCCTCTCTGATTTCTCCCTCATTCCTCATTTACTGAAGCAGCCATGTAAGCCTTGCCAAAGACTGATTTCTGTCATTGATGACTGTTAAGAAATGGCATATTTTCCCACCTTAGGCAGTCACATAAAATACCACAAATGTAAATTTTGTTATTTGATATCGAGTGGAAGTGCCATTTCTCTCATTACGTCTGGCACTCGGTGGTGTGGGCGGGCAGGGAGGGGGACGACGACGACATCCGTGAGAGTGGGGCTCCTCGCCATGGGGACCAGGCTGCTTGCCATTATCCCCTTGGAGCACTGATCAAGGCTTCTTGTCCTCTGAACGAGTTCTGTGTCATTTTATCATTGAGGGGAACAAGCGTGAGAGGGAGAGATATGGGGGGAGCAAGCGGCTTTCTTGGCCAAAAGAGGCTCCACTGCAGGCAATCAGAGCTAATCAGATCAGTTGTCTGATGGGGCTGAGAGAGAGGTATCGGAAGGAACGTTGGATGGATACAGCTAAAATGACAATGCATCATTATGATCTATTTATACATTCTTGAAACTCGTTGGAGAGGCAGCAGGCAGCTGGAGGAGACATTAACTTACAGGGGAAGAGGCAGCAGGCAGCTGGAGGAGACATTAACGTACAGGAGGAAGAGGCAGCTGGAGGAGACATTAACTTACAGGGGAAGAGGCAGCTGGAGGAGACATTAACTTACAGGGGAAGAGGCAGCAGGCAGCTGGAGGAGACATTAACTTACAGGGGAAGAGGGAGCTGGAGGAGACATTAACTTACAGGGGAAGAGGCAGTAGGCAGCTGGAAGAAACATTAACTTACAGGGGGAAGAGGCAGCTGGAGGAGACATGAACTTACAGGGGAAGAGGCAGCTGGAGGAGACATGAACTTACAGGTGGAAGAGGCAGCTGGAGGAGGCATTAACTTATAGGGGAAGAGGCAGCAGGCAGCTGGAGGAGACATTAACTTACAGGGGAAGAGAGGGCTGGAGGAGACATTAACTTACAGGGGAAGAGGGAGCTGGAGGAGACATTAACTTACAGGGGAAGAGGGAGCTGGATGAGACATTAACTTGCAGGGGAAGAGGGAGCTGGAGGAGACATTAACTTACAGGGGAAGAGGGAGCTGGAGGAGACATTAACTTACAGGGGAAGATGGAGCTGGAGGAGACATTAACTTACAGGGGAAGAGGGAGCTGGAGGAAACATTAACTTACAGGGGAAGAGGGAGCTGGAGGAGACATTAACTTACGGGGGAAGAGGCAGCAGGCAGCTGCCTCACCAGCACCACTCCAGTGCTGATGTTTATTTTAATAATTAGTCCTAATTGCATGTCCCGGTGCGAGATCAGAATGGCAAAAAACTAATACGATACATTTTTCATGAGGTGCTCTGCTCGGGCAGAGTAGGGTTTTATCAGCCCTGTGTCTGTATGTGGTTGTTTTTATTCTATTTAATCTCATGTTATTTTTGGGGGGAACTAGTCCTTTAGAGGAGTATGTTGGTACAGTTTGTGCTGGACTGGTGTTATACCTCGGTGAGGACGATTCTGATTGGCTTACAGCACCAGCGTAATGGGCACCTTTTCTGAAAAGGTTCCCAGAAGGCTATATTCCTGCCTCCTTTCATGTCTAATAATGATGTGGATAGATATATATCTCTATTTTTAATAATGTGTCTCCTCTTTTGACCCGACAGGATCTGCCGCTGGGTTGTCATTTAAAGAGCTGACCTCCTAACCCTTTGGACCTTTCATGTCCTCTCTTTCTTTCTCTCTCCCAATTTAATGGGCTTTATTGGCATGGGAACACACATGTTTACATTGCCAAAGCAAGTGAAGTAGATAATAAACAAAAGGACAACAATTGAAATGAACAGTAAACACTCACAAAAGTGTTTTTTTAAATAGACATTTCAAATGTCATATGTCTATATACAGTATTGTAATGATGTGCAAATAGTTGAAGTATGAAAGGGAAAATAAATAAACATAAATATAGGTTGTATTTACAATCTCTCTCTCTCTCTCTTTTTTTCTCCACAGAGCTTCTTTGAAGGTCAGTCTGCACCATGGGACTCTGCCAAGAAAGACGAGAACAGGATGAAGAACCGATACGGAAACATCATTGCATGTGGGTACAAATGATATGTCACCAGTATTTGTTGTTGTCATTCAATCCCCTAATGGTTAGATATGGATTTGTGAACATTATTGTGAAAAATGTCATTGATATATTGTCTGTTATTGTAAAGCAACATAAAGATAGGATCATATGAAAAATGTGTCTTGAAGCTGTGATCCTCATTCCAAACCACGTTGAATGTGCATGTGGATACAACACAGGCGGTCCTAATTGACTTGGCAATTATGAAAATGAGCCTTGACATGGCCTAGGGTTCCATCTTTCTCTACAGAACCATTTCACACATTTATTTTTTCCACATCGGCCTACTCCGATACACACACACACACACACACACACACACACACACACACACACACACACACACACACACACACACACACAACCCCATCAGTAATGAGGTGACCGCCCCAGTTATTTCCATGTCAATAAGATTCCTGACACTTCCTGTCCCTGCAAATGAGCAACTGACCAATCGCAGTGCTGTACATGGCGCGACAACCAATGAGCTGGCGGGCACATTAGGGGGGACTGACAGTTTTCTGTCGGTTATAATAATTAGTGAATAAATCATTCAGAGTACGTTAGCATCTCCTCTGTGCAATGGGAGAGAAAGAAGGAGATCAGAGAAGATTGTTCTCCTATCAGTCATAATGAATTGTTATGACTAATGGAGAGACACTTGTTTCCCAACCGAGCTCTGTCATGTGATGAATTTGATTAAGTAGAGTCACACATCACAGTAGTTGACTGCCCAAACTTATCTGCACCTAACTGGTGATACGGGCTCTTACTGTGCCCAGATCCATCACTTTGAATCCCAACAACTAAGGTGAAACAATAACTGAAAACTGTAACTGAACAACTGAACAGCATAGTTATCTTACAAATAATTGTTGACTGGTATCCAAATGAATAGGGACTAAATCAACTTATTAACCCAGGAAAGACTTTGTTCTAGAGGGCATATGTTAGACATCAGCACAGTGGCTAGGTAGTTTTGCAGTATGTGCAGGAGTTGATGACCTTAAACTCGGTGGACACTCTCCTCCACAGGGATAGCCAACCAGTGTTTTCCTCTCTGTCTCATCAATATTACTAATGGGGCCTTGTTTTCTCGTCCTCTCTCTTGTTTTTCTTTCTCTCTGTCCTGTCTTTATCCAGATGATCACTCCCGCGTCCGGCTGCAGGCTATCGAGGGAGAGCAGAGCTCCGATTACATTAATGCAAATTACGTGGATGTAAGTACAACACCAGCCTGGGCTTAGACATAAAGGTCAGCCAGCGTGTGTCTGTGCACACGCATAGCTCTCAGATGGAATGAGATGATGATCAGGCTCCTGCTTAAACCCACAATCCTCCTACCCACTCTCCTCCTCTTCCCGCACACCATTCAGAAGTTTAGACACACCTACTCATTCCGGGATTTATCTTTATTTTTACTGTTTTCTTCATTGCAGAATAATAGTGAAGACATCAAAACTATGAAATAACACATATGGAATCATGTAGTAACCAAAAAAGTTTGAAACAAAACAAGATTCTTCAAAGTAGCCACCCTTTGCCTTGATTACAGCATTGAACACTCATGGCATTCTCTCAACCATCTTCACCTGGAATGCTATTCAATTCAAGGTGTGCCTTGTTAAGTTGTGTGCTTTAATGTGTTTGAGCAAATCAGTTGTGTTGTGACAAGGTAGGTGTGGTATACAGAAGACAGCCCTATTTGGTAAAAGACCAAGTCGGTATTATGGCAAGAACAGCTCAAGTAAGCAAAGAGAACTTTGAAAGTTTCTTCAAGTGCACAAAAACCATCAAGCGCTGTGATGAAACTGGCTCTCATGAGGACCGCCACAGGAAAGGAAGACCTAGAGTTACCTCTACAGCAGAGGATAAGTTCATTAGAGTTACCAGCCTCAGAAATTGCAGATAAATGCAAATAAATGCTTCACAGAGTTCAAGTAATAGACACATCTCAACATCAACTGTTCAGAGGTGACTGTGTGAATCACACATTTCATGGTTGAATTGTTGCAAAGAAACCATTACTAAAGGACACCAATAGTAAGAAGAGACTTGCTTGGGCAAAGAAACACGAGCAATGGACATTAGACCACTGGAAATCTGTCCTTTGGTCTGATGAGTCCAAATTTGAGCTTTATGGTTCCAACTGCTGTGTCTTTGTGAGACGCAGAGCAGGTGAAAGGATGATCTCCGCATGTGTGTTTCCCACCGTGAAGCATGGAGGTGGTGTGATAGTGCTTTACTGGTGACACTTTCTGTGATTTATTCAGAATTCAAAGCACACTTAACCAGCATGGCTACCACAGCTTTCTGCAGCTATATGCCATCCCATCCCATCTGGTTAGTGCTTAGTGGGACTATCATTTGTTTTTGAACCTGTCTAGGACTCCCCGCAACAGCCAGTGAAAGTGCAGGGCGCCAAATTCAAAACAACAAAAATCTCATAATTAAAATTCCTCAAGCATACAAATATTTCACACCATTTTAAAGCTAAAATTCTCATTAATCCAGCCACAAAAATGATTTACAGCGAGAGCACTACAAACAATTGTTAGGTCACCACCAAGCCACAGAAAAACAAAAAGTCACAAAAAGCAGAAATAGAGATAAAATTCATCACTAACCTTTGATGATCTTCATCAGATGACACTCATAGGACTTTGTTACACAATACATGTATGTTTTGTTTGATAAAGTTCATATTTATATTAAAAAATCTGTTTACATTGGCGCGTTACGTTCAGTAGTTCTAAAACATGCGGTGATATTGCCACATCAATTTACAGAAATACTCATAATAAACATTGATAATACATGGAACTTTAGATAAACATCTCCTTAATGCAACCGCTGTGTCAGATTTAAAAAACTTTACGGAGAAAGCAAACCATGCAATAATCTGAGTACAGCCTTTAGACAACAAAGCAGCCAAAAAGATACCTGCCATATTGGGTAGTCAACATTGCTCAGAAATAGCATTTTAAATATTCACTTACCTTTGATCTTCATCAGAATGCACTCCCAGGAATCCCAGTTCCACCATAAATGTTTTGATTTGTTCGATAATGTCCATCAGTTATGTCCAAATATCTTCTTTTGTTATGGTGTTTGGTAAACAAATCCAAAAGCGCATTCAGGTCGCGCCGAACTTCGGACAAAAAGTTCAAAAAGTTCTGTTACAGCCCGTAGAAACATGCCAACGTAAGTATGGAATCAATCTTTAGGATGTTTTTAACATAAAACTTCATTAATGTTCCAACCGGACAATTCAATTGTCTGTACAAATTAAGTGGAACGAAGCTACCTTTCACGTGAGCGCGCCAGACCGAGGCTGTGGCACTCTGCCATACCACTCACTCAAAGAGCCCTTATGAGCCCCTCCTTTAGAGTAGAATCCTCAAAACAGGTTCTAAATACTGTTGACATCTAGTGGAAGCCTTGGGAAGTGAAAAATAACTAACATCACCCTGTATCTTCAATGGGGGCTGAGTTGAAAAACTACAAACCTTAGATTTCCCACTTCCTGGTTGGATCTTTCTCAGGTTTTCGCCTGCCATATGAGTTCTGTTATACTCACAGATATCATTCAAACAGTTTTAGAAACTTCAGTTTTTTGTCTATCCAATACTAATAATAAATCAAATCAAATAAAATGTATTTGTCACATACACATGGTTAGCAGATGTTAATGTGAGTGTAGCGAAATGCTTGTGCTTCTAGTTCCGACAATGCAGTAATAACCAACGAGTAATCTAACCTAACAATTATAAAACTACTACCTTATACACACAAGTGTAAAGGGATAAAGAATATGTACACAAATATATATGAATGAGTGATGGTACAGAACGGCATAGGCAAGATGGAGTAGATGGTATACAGTACAGTATATACATATGAGATGAGTTATGTAAGGTATGTAAACAAAGTGGCATAGTTTAAAGTGGCTAGTGATACATGTATTACATAAATATGCAGTAGATTATATAGAGTACAGTATATACATATACATATGAGATGAGTAATGTAGGGTATGTAAACAGTATATTAAGTAGCATTGTTTAAAGTGGCTAGTGATATATTTTTACATACATTTCCATTATTAAAGTGGCTGGAGTTGAGTCAGTATGTTGGCAGCAGCCACTCAATGTTAGTGGTAGCTGTTTAACAGTCTGATGGCCTTGAGATAGAAGCTGTTTTTCAGTCTCTCGGCCCCTGCTTTGATTCACCTGTACTGACCTCGCCTTCTGGATGATAGCGGGGTGAACAGGCAGTGGCTCGGGTGGTTGTTGTCCTTGATGATCTTTATGGCCTTCCTGTGACATCAGGTGGTGTAGGTGTCCTGGAGGGCAGGTAGTTTGCCCCCAGTGATGCGTTGTGCAGACCTCACTACCCTCTGGAGAGCCTTACGGTTGTGGGCGGAGCAGTTGCCGTACCAGGCGGTAATACAGCCCGACAGGATGCTCTCGATTGTGCATCTGTAGAAGTTTGTGAGTGCTTTTGGTGACAAGCCGAATTTCTTCAGCCTCATGAGGTTGAAGAGACGCTGCTGCGCCTTCTTCACCACGCTGTCTGTGTGGGTAGACCAATTCAGTTTGTCTGTGATGTGTACGCCGAGGAACTTAAAACTTACTACCCTCTCCACTACTGTCCCGTCGATGTGGATAGGGGGGTGCTCCCTCTGCTGTTTCCTGAAGTCCACAATCATCTCCTTTGTTTTGTTGATGTTGAGTGTGAGGTTATTTTCCTGACACCACACTCCGAGGGCCCTCACCTCCTCCCTGTAAGGCCGTCTCGTTGTTGGTAATCAAGCCTACCACTGTAGTGTCGTCCGCAAACGTGATGATTGAGTTGGAGGCGTGCATGGCCACGCAGTCGTGGGTGAACAGGGAGTACAGGAGAGGGCTCAGAACTCACCCTTGTGGGGCCCCAGTGTTGAGGATCAGTGGGGTGGAGATGTTGTTACCTACCCTCATCACCTGGGGGCGGCCCGTCAAGAAATCCAGTACCCATTTGCACAGGACGGGGTCGAGACCCAGGGTCTCGAGCTTGATGACGAGTTTGGAGAGTACTATGGTGTTAAATGCTAAGCTGTAGTCGATGAACAGCATTCTCACATAGGTATTCCTCTTGTCCAGATGGGTTAGGGCAGTGTGCAGTGTGGTTGAGATTGCATCGTCTGTGGACCTATTTGGGCGGTAAGCAAATTGGAGTGGGTCTAGGGTGTCAGGTAGGGTGGAGGTGATATGGTCCTTGACTAGTCTCTCAAACCACTTCATGATGACGGAAGTGAGCGCTACGGGGCGGTAGTCATTTAACTCAGCTACCTTAGCTTTCTTGGGAACAGGAACAATGGTGGCCCTCTTGAAGCATGTGGGAACAGCAGACTGGGATAGGGATTGATTGAATATGTCCGTAAACACACCAGCCAGCTGATCTGCGCATGCTCTGAGGGCGCGGCTGGGGATGCCGTCTGGGCCTGCAGCCTTGCGAGGGTTAACACGTTTAAATGTTTTACTCACCTCGGCTGCAGTGAAGGAGAGTCCGCATGTTTTGGTTGCGGGCCGTGTCAGTGGCACTGTATTGTCCTCAAAGCGGGCAAAAAAGTTATTTAGTCTGCCTGATAGCAAGACATCCTGGTCCACGTGTAACCATTCCAGCCCAGGACCTCCATATCCGGCTTCTTCACCTGCGGAATCATTTTAGACTAGCCACATGGACAGCTGATGAAACTGTGGGTTTGCACAGCCATATAATTTCTGCACAAACTGTCTCAGGTAAGCTCATCTGCGTGCTCGTTTTCCTCACCAGGTCTTGACTTGACTGCAGTTCGACGTCGTAACCGACTTCAGTGGGCAAAAGCTCACCTTTGTTGGCCACTGGCACACTGGAGAAGTGCGTTCTTCACGGATGAATGCTGGTTCAACTGTACCGGGCAGATGACAGACCGTGTGTGATGTTGTGTGGGCGAGCGGTTTGCTGATGTCAATGTTGTGAACAGAGTGCCCCATGGTGGCGGTGGGGTTATGGCATGGGCAGGCATAAGCTACACACAGCAAGCACAATTGCATTGTCGTGCCATTCATCTGCCACCATCACCTCATGTTTCAGGATGTTGCATGGATCTGTACACAATTCCTGGAGGGTGAGAATGTCCCAGTTTTTCCATGGCCTGCATACTCAACAGACATGTCACCCATTGAGCATGTTTGGGATGCTCTGGATCAACATGTAAGACAGCGTGTTCCAGTTCCTGACAATATCCAGCAACTTTGCACAGCCATTGAAGAAGAGTGGGACAACATTCCACAGGTCACAATCAACAGCCTGATCAACTCTATGTGAGTTGTGTCGCGCTGCATGAAGCAAATGGTGGTCACACCTTATACTGACTGGTTTTCTGATCCACACCCTATCTTTTTTAAGGTATCTGTAACCAACAGATGCATATCTGTATTCCTAGTCATGTGAAGTCCAGAGATTAGAGATTATTTAATTTGACAGATTTCCTTATATGACCTGTAACTCGGTAAAATCTTTGAAATTGTTGCATGTTGCGTTTCATATTTTTGAGAGCGAGAGAGATGGGGCATTGATCCAGATGGCCCGTCAGAAAGTTTTGAAAGATTTGTTTTGAGCCTCAGATGTAAACAGAGCCCACACTTTGGGTCATGGACTGACAAACAGCAGGGTCCCGGTAAACACACACACACACACACCACAAGCCCTGCTTGTGCCACAGGTCAGCAGTCCCCCTGCCGCTATCACGCCGGGTGTGTGAAATTGAGAAAAAGCCTTTGTGATACTTCAATGAATCTGTCATTGTGTCCAAAAAACGATAAGCTTCTGTACCAACTGTGATTGTGAACCATCCGGTGGCCATGCAAGAGGCTGTTGTGTGGATGCTGATTGTACAACATAGATTTATGTAGAAGTAAAACAAAATGGAGTCATCTTTTTTGTTGAACCTGAGAGACACAGCAGAGATAACGAGAGAAGAAAGAAGAGATAGTCAGTGACACACTCTGGAGATTTCCACAACTGTCTCTCACATGCACGCACACACACACATTCATCACAAATGTGAGCCAAATGTCCATCTATGCTGTGGCGTAAACAGAGCTGCCTTTGACCACCATGTGTCCTGTATATCCAGTCCGGACTATGGAATTAGAACTAGAACACTGTCCATCTCTATGTTCTGGATACAGTCTGTCCACAGCCAGTACATACTGTAGGGCCATTAGTTTGTTTCCCGGGTGACCGTTTAACACTAGAAGCCCACTCCTTGTTTACCCCCCTGGCTATTGCTGTTGACAGTCAATGTTATTTTCCTCTCCCATCAACCAGCTGGCATGGTGCCACCAATGCCAACCAACCTCCCCCTGCGTATACTTACCTCCCTTGTCTCCTCCTCGCCTCACTCCTCATCTCCCCCTCTACCTCCACGCCAAGCTTTGCTTTCACATGTCATTAGCCACATTAGCACACTTAGCTCTCTCGTCTTCAAAGGCCAGTGTAAATTAGGGTAAATTTGCAGCGTAGGTGGAACAAGTCGCTATCTCTCGAAATGAAAGGGCCTGTAAATAATTTCCACACGCCCACATGGCGTCTTCATGTCGGAGACATTGTGTTCAGGTGCTCACAGATTGATAAAGAGATAATTCTGAAAGCGTCCGCTCTCGTTGTCAAGACCGGAGTTGGTACGCGTTAGACAGCAGTCTAAGTGGATATGGTTTCATCTGGCTTTGTTTCACTGTTCGCATTGTTCTTGATAGCAACAAGGTGATTCTGGAGGATATTATATGAGAGGTGAGAATTTGCCCATTGACTTTGTAGATGTTTTGCGTTTCAAAACGAGGAATTGTTATCTTGTTGCAAGAAGCCTCCTATGATAATGCAATGTTCCTCTCACAGAGAATCATAAGCATCAACCTTACAGTACTCATTAAAACATTCCATGAATACAATTTGACTGTGTTTGTGTGTGTGCGCGCGTGTTTGGCAGCACACTCGTGTGTCCAGTCGTATGTGTTGAATTAGCATTCCGCGTCTTACTGCTCTGCAAGGTCACCTATGTAGCTAATTACAGCTTGACCCCAGAGGACTCGTGGTGACACGGACATGAAGACATCTGTACACTACCTCCCTCCGCTGCACCTGCCCTCTCCTCTCCCTGCAGACTGTCTGTCTGGGTTTCTGTTCCCTCCCAGTGTTTCTCTAGCCTGTTTCTGTAGTGCTGTCTCACCAACTCCTTTGGTCATTGGCATGACAACGACCATAGCAGTTGGCTGTGTGTGTGGTGCATTCAGTCAGTGAACTCGGCAGCATCTGTGTGAGTGCTGCTCGTCTCCCAGGCACAGACCTAACAGGTCCCAATTAAGTGGAATTTCAGAAGGTCAGAACAGAAGTCTAAACCTTTCTTCCAACATGATGATCACATAGAATACGTGACCAGCCAATGAACCCTTCTCCTAATAGCCTCTCGCTAACTAACTCTATAGCCATAGTTGATATTCATCGCCACGTGTGCTCCCACAGTGGGAACTCCTCGATAGTATGTAGAGCAAGAGGATAAACAAGTCTCAGGGAGCCCAGCCTATCAGAGCCCAGAGAGACGGAGAGCCCAGAATATCAGAGAAGAGGGATGAGGTGTCCCTGTTTGATTCAGTCCAATTATATTCCATGTTAATTATAGTTGAGGTAAAGGGAATATGGCGTGGATAAGAGCTGGACCAGATGGCGTGGATAAGAGCTGGACCAGATGAAGACAATAGGTCAGACTTTGTGGTGGGTGAGAACGGCTCTTTATTCCAACATTTAGCTTCCCACCGTGTACAGTAGGCCTCGCTAGGATACAAGATGCTCGCCAAATGAAATTTGAGGGGATTAGAGTAATCCCTCTGAGATTGAGCCTATTCCGAAGATAAGAGCCACACAGCAGAAGAATAACTCAGCCGTGTGCGTGTTCACAGACTGTATTATCCATCGAAAATATGCTGTCAGTGCACTTTAAGTGAACCGACCGCAGGAATTCTTTGAGAAAGAGAAATGCTGCTGACATCCCCGGGATGTTAGAGTGGTTGCTGTCATGTTGTTGTCATTATTTTAGAAGACAAGCTTTTGCACGTATTTTCAAATGGAATCCAAATAAACATTTTCTTTCTACTTGGTTTGAATTAATTAGTAATTTAAGACAAAAAATATGTTTTGAAATGTGTTTTCACCGCAGCATGTTTCACTTCTTGACTCAAGTAAACAAATATGCCCATTGTACTGTATTCTTCAGTTTATTCAATACTGACATCTGTGTGCTGAAAATTTTAATTTGTTTCTCTTTCGGATTTCAGGGCTACCACAGGCCAAATCACTACATTGCTACCCAAGGTAAGAACAGAAACACACGACAAACTTGATCTTGTCTGAATATCTCAGTATTGTTGTTGGATCTGCAAGTCTTTAGTCTGCTGTTCAGTATGACAGCCTCACCAGAGCTGTCAACACAGATATACAAGAGATCTGTAAAAAGCTGTGGGACTCCCCTCTCTCTCCCTCTCTAACCAACCTCTCCCCCCTCCTTTATTCCCTTCAGCCTGTCCAAGCCTTGTTGTGCTGAAGTAGCGTCTTAGAACAATTAATCAGTTGTGTGAGCAAAAGGGGAGGGGTGAGGATTGCAGTAATAAATAAATGGATAAGTTCATGTGTACTGGCGTGGTGTGTGTACATGCACATGAATGTCTAAACGTGTGTGTTGTATTACTGCATTAATCTGGCAGGCATACGCTTTTCCCACAATCCCGCTGGAGGTGAGCTCTGATTGATCGTTAATTGTTGTTGAATTCTTGGAGGCAATGTTTTCTCGGCCAGCCGCGCGAAGGTAATTCCATTCCACGCTCACTCCGAGTAGAGACAGCCAATCCAGCACAGTAAGACCAAGTAGACAGTGTGGTCATCTAGTGGGTCTGGGAGCTGCATAATGACCTAGTAGACAGTCTGGTGGTCTACTGGGTCTGGGAGCTGCATAATGACCTAGTAGACAGTCTGGTGGTCTACTGGGTCTGGGAGCTGCATAATGACCTAGTAGACAGTCTGGTGGTCTACTGGGTCTGGGAGCTGCATAATGACCTAGTAGACAGTCTGGTGGTCTACTGGGTCTGGGAGCTGCATAATGACCTAGTAGACAGTCTGGTGGGTCTGGGAGCTGCATAATGATCTAGTAGACAGTCTGGTGGTCTACTGGGTCTGGGAGCGGCATAATGACCTAGTAGACAGTCTGGTGGTCTACTGGGTCTGGGAGCTGCATAATGACCTAGTAGACAGTCTGGTGGTCTACTGGGTCTGGGAGCTGCATAATGACCTAGTAGACAGTCTAGTGGGTCTGGGAGCTGCATAATGACCTAGTAGACAGTCTGGTGGTCTAGTGGGTCTGGGAGCTGCATAATGACCTAGTAGACAGTCTGGTGGTCTACTGGGTCTGGGAGCTGCATAATGACCTAGTAGACAGTCTAGTGGGTCTGGGAGCTGCATAATGACCTAGTAGACAGTCTGGTGGTCTAGTGGGTCTGGGAGCTGCATAATGACCTAGTAGACAGTCTGGTGGTCTACTGGGTCTGGGAGCTGCATAATGACCTAGTAGACAGTCTGGTGGTCTAATGGGTCTGGGAGCTGCATAATGACCTAGTAGACAGTCTGGTGGTCTAATGGGTCTGGGAGCTGCATAATGACCTAGTAGACAGTCTGGTGGTCTACTGGGTCTGGGAGCTGCATAACGACCCAGTAAACAGTCTGGTGGTCTAATGGGTCTGGGAGCTGCATAACGACCCAGTAAACAGTCTGGTGGTCTAGGAGCTGCATAATGACCTAGTAGACAGTCTGGTGGGTCTGGGAGCTGCATAATGACCTAGTAGACAGTCTGGTGGTCTAGGAGCTGCATAATGACCTAGTAGATAGTCTGGTGTCCTGTGGGTCTGGAAGTTGCATAATGACCTGTTTATTGGAGTGCTGGCCTCCCAGGCCGTCCGCCTTGCCGTTCTCTGTCTCCTCAGAAGAACTACACCTGTTCTGTGACGAATGACACTGAGTGAAACGCAGGCTGCGCTAACAGTCAAGTGGACACACATACCTAGTCCCCGATAGTGTGTCTTAACCCCCAGGTGAATTGCTTCCAACAGAGAGAGTGCCGGCTGGTGAATGAGACTAGGAGAGGGTTGACCTCCATCCTATTTTATGATGAGACTATACAATATTTACTATACACAGTCATACTATACGTTGAATAGGAGAGAAAATAATAGAGCACACCAGTCTCAGACAGAGTTGGCAGCGGACTCTCCATGTTTAGTTTTTTTCAATGTTATGCCGGCGTTTGCAATTAGAGGGCAGCTTTCAAAGAGAATTTTTTTTTTGGGTGGAGAGAGAGGAAAATCGTAATAAGCAGAGATCTTGCACAGATCAAAGGCAGATGTGCTTCAGGCCAATCGGGCGCTTGTCAGTCACGGACATTCAGCATGGGATCCCAAACAATATACACTGAGTGTACAAAACATTAAGAACACCGGCTCGTTCCATGACATAGACTGACCAGGTGAAATATATGATCCCTTATTTATGTCACTTGTTATATCCACTTCAATCAGTCTAGATGAAGCAGAGGAGATGTTAAAGAAGTATTTTTAAGCCTTGAAACAATAGAGACATGGATTGTGTAGGAGTGCCATTGAGAATGTGAATGTGTAAGACAAAACATTGACGTGTCTTTGAACGTGGTATGGTGGTAGGTGTCAGGCACACCGGTTGGAATGTGTCGAGAACTGCAATGCTGCTGGGTTTTTCACGCTCAACAGTTTCCCGTGTCTATCATGAATGGTCCACCACCCAAAGGACATCCAGCCAACTTAACACAACTGTGAGAAGCACTGGAGTCAACATGGGCCAGTATCCCTGTGGAACGCTTTCGACACATTGACACTTTCGACACAGAGTCCCTGCCCTTACAAATTGAGAATTTTTTGAGGGCAAAAGGGGGTGCAACTCAATATTAAGAAGGGGTTCCTAATGTTTTGTACACTCAGTGTATGTTTTTACTCATGGGTGTGGGGAGGTGCATTTTGTCCATTCACCCCTTTTCTCTCAAGAGCACCCCCAGAAGCTAAAGGTCTGTATAGCCTTTTTAATACAATATCATTTATTAAAATACATACAACCTTTCTTTATTAACTCGGACCTCACACAATCGCTGGCTGGCTGGCATGTTTCTCTTTCTAGGGGAAAAAAAGTGCAAAGAAATATCCTAGTCTCCTTCCCTCCTGAAGAATCCCAGCAATTTGTGTGTCTGTATCTGTGGCTGGCGGGGTGCCAGGGTGAAAAGCATTGCGACGACAGAGCCTCTCCTCTGACAGCCTGTCCACTCCAGCCGTCTGTGAAGATTTTGTTTAGCTTTTTTCTCCTACTTCCTTGTCCTATTTCCCCAGTGCGCCATGGGAGAATCTCTTCTCCACAACTAATTGGAGTTGCATGACTTGGCTTTACCCTCTGCCGCACTAGGCCATTTACCGCAGCTGCTCAACGATGATGCGTCGTGTCACATTTTCTTCTCCCAGACGACGACACCAGCCGCGCTTCGCGCCTCTCCTCCGCCGAGACTTTCTTTCTCTACACAGTTGTACATACCCACTGTTAACACTGTGTCAACACAGATGACTGGTTTAGTTGGCAAACGTCTCACAGGTTCACGAAGTGTGTTCATAAGGAGGGGAAAGGAGGGAGGAAGGGAAGGGGGGAGGTACTTGTATAGAGCTCTTAGAAGGAAATAGTTGGGAGATCAAACCTCCATTCATCCCGAGTGCAGTCCTTTTTTCATATCATCTACATAACACCATCACTTCCTCCAGAGAAAAAAACCTTCCTATCCCTGGGTGGATGAGTAACTGTAGGACATACACTGTTCTGATTGAACTGAATCTGCCTTTAATTTAGAAAGAAAATAATACGTCTAGAATGGTGAGGGTTGCTGTTAGGAGGAGTGAAGGGGGCCAAGGGAGATCAGGGAGTGAATAGGCTCTTGTTCCTTGGAGAGATGGTTATGAATACCAGGAGAGCATGTGAAAACCGGCTCGCTCGCACTAGAGGTAAAGGCACCTGGAATTGTCATCCGGCGAATTCTCAAGCATTTTAAAATGCGACACCAGTGTTTTTGGTAATGCGGCTGTTTGTGTGAGCATGAATATGGAACATCTGCAGGGAGCTTCGTGTGTGTATGCGCACGTGTGTGTGTGCTCACGCATGTGTATGTTTTAGCTGTTGGAAGCAATTTGCTGTGGCTGGCGGTACACACGCCACAGCTCTCGAGGACACACACACACGGATTTGCATGAGCTAATTAGCTCGTCCAAAGTATTTTTTTTGCATTTGCCAGTTGATTAAAAAACAATGCTAATTTGAATTAATTAAATTAGTAATTCTTAATTCCTTCCAGGGATCCTTTATTGCTCGGTGCAATCTTAAACACGGCCCACATTAAAGTGTGTAGGAGTTAATTGAGAGTGTGTGCACAGATTTCTGTCCCCCTTCCTGGCGTTAAGCTTCTTGTCATTCACCGCGTGTGTGTTGACTTAGATCCAAGCATTAGCTGATTGCCCTGTCAACAGTGATCAGAATGTACAGGCACACAGCCCCAGTGTCCTGTGTTGATAAAGTTCAACTGGGAAAAACAAGGTGTTAACCAGCTGAACCTGTGCACTTTTCATTGCTCAGAAAACAAGCAAGTAATCGACAAATGTGAAAAAACGCTAACAAGGATGTGATGAGCATTGAATTAGTATGAGAATAACCTGGTATAAGTAGAGGATCTGACAATCCTGACAATATTTGGACAATACACACACTTTTTATATTGGAAAATCACATGTTGGTGTCATTCATAACGTGATTCATAACATGTCCGTATGGTCACAAAGAGCTTCGCATACACACACTCACACCCTTTCTCTTCTTTCCCTCTCTCTCTCCCTCGCTCGCTCTCTCTCTCTGTCCCTCTGTCTCTCCTCAGGGCCCATGCAAGAGACAGTCTATGATTTCTGGAGGATGGTGTGGCATGAGAACACTGCAACCATCGTCATGGTGACCAACCTGGTGGAGGTGGGCAGGGTGAGTACCACGAGACCACAGACACACACAAACAAACACACACACAGTCACACATTACACACACTAAAGACAAACTCAGTTCTGGTACATTTTATTGATTCAACCAATAAATAAAGTAAACTAAAAGGTGGACATTTTCCAGGCCTGGCATACAGAAACCAGGGGCCCAACATTTGAGTGTTTTCTGGAAAGCAACGCTAGACAATGTCAATCTACTGGGGTGTAATGTCCCGTGTGGGTACAGACCTTGTTCAAGCCAATCAACCATTGGTTAAAGCCTTGAGAGGCGTGATCAGAGAGTGATCTGACCGGTTAGTCGAATAAGCTCTCTGAAACGGTCAAACCCATAACAATACGCACGCACGCGCACACACACACACAATCATACACACTCTCACGCACACACTCATACACACAACGACAGAGAAGGCATGCCTAACCTGTCAGTGGCTCATTTAAGGAAGGGCCCCAACTCCCGCTGGCACCATATCAAATCAACAAAAGGGAACCGAGTGATGCACGGCCACAAAGCGCTAGCCAAGCGGGTGAATCCTCCCACCACCTGGTGCTATTGTTTTAACCACTCAGCCCTGGCTGTCCCATCTTGCCCCCTGTTGAGTCTCCAATCTCCAGGCCCTTTCAGTGGGCTGCAGGCAGGCCAGGGTCGGCAGGCAGGAAGGCACAGCGGCATTCTTTTCCACCATAATAATAAAAACCACTCACTCCACAGCCATTGTCTGCTAGGCCGCTTCACCACTGATGAACTTTGGAAAATCCCTTCTCCCAGGCTTCTGTCGCTTTTCGCGTTCATGCCAAGCAGTTTTGTTTGTTTTCGATATAGCTTCGCTCCTGTTTCTACATCCCTTCTGGACCGCAGGTGGAGGGAGCACAAGGCACAACTAGACGTGGAGAATAACACTACCCCAGATAATGTGTTAGTGAGTGGCGCAGGCAGCCACCCAAAGCATATCGCTGGCTGATCATCTTCATCGTAGCTGTCAGACACAGTTGGGATTAATAGGATATTTCTGCCAAGACTTCATCTATAGGATGCTCTTCAGGGATAAGCTAGCTGAAGTATCAGGGGGATCTGAGAGGCTGGAGGATCTGGAGCGTCTTGACTTGAGCTCCATACAGTTTATGATCGTGTCACTGGATACCTAACTTCCTTTCACTGATGATCAGGGCTGAAACTCCAGTCAGCTCCACAGTGACCCTGTACACTTTATTTATCCTGTCAGATGGTGATGAGGTACCTAGTAAGATTCCAATGGATAGCTAATCGTATTAGCCCAAATCATCCTCCCAATGTTTTATTTTGTGTGAGTGTATTTATGTTTTAAGGCTACACTACACTCTGTGACCAGTAGGAGTGCTTTGTATTGTTAAACCTCTCTTCCTATCACGGATCATGTACTCCATCCAAGATCCTCTCAGAACCGTCGCCTGCTGTCCTTACATGCTTAACCAGTGTGGCACACAACACCAGAGAGAATGGAAGTGGCACTAGTTTGACAAAGCCGTATTAGTCTCTGTGGTGGTAGGTATAAGAGAACTAGTTGTTCCAGATAGCTGTCCTAGATTGGCATTCTTTAAAGATCCACAATGCAGGAATCGCTTTACCATTTCCTGCTTGGTAAAATTCTAATAGTTCGCCTAATTTCAGTTTGTGACAAAACAAGCAGTCATTATGTAGAGAATTATTGTGCCATCTAAACCGCTGTGAAATATATTTTTCACAACCAAAAATATAGTATTTTCAGCTGTTTGAAGCTGGTGTACAAAACCGAAAGTAAAAGAGGAAAAAACTAAACTTAAGAACATGAAGCATAGAAATAGTGCACGTAGAACATATTTACAGCTTCTTAAACTTGCTTTCAATGACAATGAAAGATCAATAACTCAAATTGCTGTATGAGTTTGGTCGGGTCGCCCAAAACATTTAATAAGCTCTTGTCTGGGCTTCCCACAAGAAGGAAAGCACATGGGACACAGCGATCTGAAATTCTTTAGGCTACTAGTTATGTGTCCTTCAATAGAAACCTTATGGGATCATCTTAAAATCTTCTCCAACGACATTGAGATTCCTCTTAAAGGCTATATCAGGAAACAGGGCCTAGTAGGAGATTAGGGCATAAGGAAGCATATTCATGCAACCTACTTTAGAATATGGCTTCCAAGATCTGAATGTACCAATTACATGTAATTGAGCGGTTCAGTACTGTAAAGACATGAAATACAAAACTACAGTTCACCATCATAAACCATGTATTAAAATGGATCATGCTCCCGGGTGGCGCAGCGGTCTAAGGCAGTGCATCTCAGTGCTAGAGGCGTCACTACAGACCCTGGTTCGATTCCAGGCTTTACCACAACCGGCTGTGATTGGGAGTCCCATAGGGCGGCGCACAATTGACCCAGCGTCTCCCGGGATAGGGTTTGGCCGAGGTAGGCCGTCATTGTAAATTATAATTTGTTCTTAATTGACTGGCCTAGTTAAATATAGGTTCAATACAAATAAAAAATGCTCGACAGATAATCAAATCAAACCACGAAATGGTTTGTCACAATGGTACTTCCATCATACTGTTTACATGCAAGAGTAACTCACTAATGTGTGTGTGAATGGAAGTAGGGTCTCTCTAACATCTCTTTATATTCTTGCTGAAAGGTCCAATTCCAATGCAACTGTTTTTATCTCAATATCAAATCATTTCCAGTTATTTCTGTTACAGTCAGACCGCTGCTACTAATTGACGATTTGTTCATTATGACCAGTTGAATACTAAATACTTTGATAAGGTATAGCTGTGTCTTTTTTTATACCAAGGAAGCCACCAGGGAAACCCTGCCTCTTGGAAACACTCATATTATTATTCTATATTGGTCTCTCCATGATCAACACTGTCACAGAAGACAGATAGGAATATCATTTAAGAAAACAGAGATTCCTATCGCAGTTAAACAATGTTTTCCGGTCCTCTCCAGAGAAGCAACTATAATTGCTTCCAGTGCTGACAGCTAGCGTGACTAAGGCGGAGCTGCGGGAGAATAATGTACTTGGCCATTAAAACACAATTATATCACCAATTAGATTGCCCCCCCTCCCTAATTACACTATCACAAAGGAGACAGCAGGGGAGGGGAGAGGAAGGGTGGAGGAAGAGGAGGACGGTAGGGAGGGAAAAGAGGACAGACAGATGGAGAAATGGAGAGGAAGATAAGGATGACCCGGAGGGAAGATAAGGCTGGTGTGAGTGACAGAGAAGAGGACGGAGGGAGGGAGCAGAGAGAGAGCGGGAGAGAGAGGATACCGTCAGAAAATCCAAGACTGAAAAAACTAAAACAGAGACTGTGAAGAAGAGGCTCAAACTTTTGTTGAATTTCATTGATTGTTCAGTTGCCAAATTAGGGAAGTAATTTCCACTGTGTACGAAATAGGCCTATATGCTCTTACACCTCTTACTGTGGGGGAGGGGCCAGATAAGTGAAGTGGTATCATCATAGAACCTGCGCTGTGCGACTTCTGGTGACCCCAGGGTTCACAACCTCTTAATGAGGAAAGAGCCCAGTGGTGCAGTATGGGTAATTAGAGCTGGGACATTGAGCATCTGCTCTAACAAAGAGGAGGGCCACCTGCCTGTCGCTATATGGGACAGCACCAAGATGTCACTCACTGGCTGCGTCTCAAATGGCACTCTAGGGTTCCAAAGTAGTGCTATATACAGGAAATAGTGTGCCAAAGTAGTGCTATATACAGGAAATAGTGTGCCAAAGTAGTGCTATATACAGGAAATAGTGTGCCAAAGTAGTGCTATATACAGGAAATAGTGTGCCAAAGTAGTGCTATATACAGGAAATAGTGTGCCAAAGTAGTGCTATATACAGGAAATAGGGTGCCAAAGTAGTGCTATATACAGGAAATAGTTTGCCAAAGTAGTGCGCTATACAGGGAATAGGGTGCCATTTCAGACACAACAATTTCACAAGCTGACATGACCTTCTCAGACCTTTCGTCTTGTCCATTGAGAGTCATACGTCACACTGTTGGATGGTTGATGCCCAGTTTAAAGTGATCATAAAGTGTGTGATAGTGGTCAAACTGGACTGTAGTGGTTGTGATGTTAAAGGAGTGGTCTGTCTGTGTGTTCTGTGATTGAGGTGAACCTGTAATGTCAACATTACTCCTCGTGGCAACAATGCTTTTTCATCACAATTCACTGAGAGCAGAATAATATTTACAGAACTTTAATGGGAAAAAACTTTTTGAGTTGACTCACAAATTAACTGTTGTCCAACAACACCTTACACAATAGACTACCTTCAGTAACATGCACACATTCTCGTCCCAAAGCTCCCAAACTCACCACACAGAAGTAAGTACATTAAGTTCCAAACTAGGCAAAAATGTCTGTCAGGTTTTCACCTTGAACGAACAGAAAATATATTTCAAGCAACTAAACTGCGGTCAGGTCATCCCATTACACGCTGTGTCCCCTCTGTCCCCTCAGGTGAAGTGCTGTAAGTACTGGCCTGATGACACTGAGATCTACAGGGACATGAAGGTGACCCTCATCGAGACCCAGCTGCTGTCAGAGTACGTCATCAGGACCTTCGCCGTGGAAAAGGTACGGACACTCTAAGTGATCATGATATTGGAAGTTATTAATTGTAGTGTATTGTTTTCCATTGTATGTATTATATATAAAGGCAACATGTAAAGTGTTGGTCCCATGTTTCATGAGCTGAAATAAAAGATCCCAGAAATGTTCTATATGCATAAAAAGCTAATTTCTCTAGCATTTTCTGCACAAATTTGTTTGCATCCCTGTTACTGAGCATTTGCCAAGATAATCCATCCACCTGACAGATGTGGCATATCAAGAAGATGATTAAACAGCATGATCATTAAACAGGTGCATCTTGTGCTGGGGACAATAAAATACCACTCTGAGTGTTGTCACACAAAACAATGCCACAGATGTCTCAAGTTGTGAGGGAGCGTGCAATTGGCATGCTGACTGCAGGAATGTTCACCAGAGCTGTTGCCAGATAATTTAATGTTAATTTCTCTACCCTAAATATTGTTTTTGAGAATTTGGCAGTATGTCCAAACGGCCTCTCAACCGCAGACCACATATAACCACGCCAGCCCAGGACCTCCACATTCGACTTCTTCACCTGCGGGATCATCTGAGACCAGCCAACCGGACTGTCACTAATGAAACTGTGGGTTTGCACAACCAAAGAATTGCTGCATATACTGTCAGAAACCGTCTCAGGGAAGCTCATATGCGTGCACCTCGTCCTCACCAGGGTCTTGACCCGACTGCAGTTTGGCGTCGTAACCGACTTCAGTGGTCAATTTCTCACCTTTGATGGCCACTAGCAGACTGGAGAAATGTGCGCTTCCCAGATTTATCCCGGCTTCAGTTGTATTGGGCAGATGCATGGTGTCGTGTGGGCGAGCGATTTGTTGATGTCAATGTTGTGAACAAAGTGCCCCGTGGTGGTGGGTTTATGCTATGGGCAGGAATAAGCAATCGACAACGAACACAATTGCATTTAATCGGTGGAAATTTGAATGCACAGAGGTACCTTGACAAGATCCTGATGCCCATTGTCCTGCCATTCATCAGCCGCCATCACCTCATGTTTCAGCATGATAATGCACGGGCCCCATGTCACAAGGATCTGTACACAATTGGAAGCTGAAAATGTCCCAGTTCTTCCATGGCCTGCACACTCACCAGACATGTCACCCATTGAGCATGTGTGGGATGCTCTGGATCGACGTGTTCGACAGCGTTTTCTAGTTCCCGACAACATCCAGAAACTTCGTACAGCCATTAAAGAGGAGTGGGACAACATTCCACAGGCCACAATCAACAGTCTGATCAACTCTATGTGAAGGAGATGTGATGCTGCATGAGGCAAATAAATGGACAGAGCTTCATGTACTCACCACTACTTTACTGAAGGTTCTTAGATACTTCCTTTATAATAGGTCCATCTGTCTTTCAGAATGCCTGTCTGTCTGTATCGTAGCCATTTTGTTTCTCATCCTATTGTACTCAGAGCTGTTACCAGGCCTCTCCACTTTTCCACTTCTTCTATCCCCATGGGCTTTTAAGCTGTGAATATTTCCCCTGCCGTATGTGTGTGTGTGTGTGCGTGTGTGTGTGTGTGTGTGCGTGTGTGCGTGTGTGCGTGCGTGTGTGTGCGTGCGTGCGTGTGTGTGTGTGTGTGTGTGTGTGTGTGTGTGTGCGTGCGTGTGTGCGTGTGTGCGTGCGTGCGTGTGCGTGCGTGCGTGCTCGCTCGCTCAAGGCTCAGACGGGTGTCCGCCCTGCCGTCTGTATCCAGCCTGCTTGCTGTGTGTGTGAATCACCACTCTCCTCCAGCTGTTTTTCTCCTCTTCCATCCCCCCAGAGATGGGCTTTGTCATCCCTGCTTTATCTACTTTAGTCCCTCCCCCCAAGATCAAAACACAACTTTGATCATGAAAACAGCTAACTTTAAAGTGCTTATAGGGAGGTACAGTGGGAGAGAGAGAGGGAGAGGAGAGGAGAGGAGAGGGAGCTGCTGCTCAAAGTTAAAAGCTCTGGGTCTGTTTGGGTGTGCGTGTGTGGGTGCGTGCATATACATGTGCGTGTGTCAGAAGTCCAGGCATCTGTATGACCTCTAATGTTTGTGTCCTTGGTACTTGTGAATCCAAATGAAGTAATCAACTGTGTATCTTTCGGTCTTCTCTCTCTAGAGGGGAGCCCATGAGATCCGGGAGATCCGTCAGTTCCACTTCACGGGCTGGCCGGACCACGGGGTGCCCTACCACGCCACCGGCCTGCTTGGCTTCGTACGCAGGGTCAAGTCCAAGACCCCTGCCAACGCCGGGCCCATGGTAGTCCACTGCAGGTCAGACACACTCTCTGTGGCTTCTGGCTGTCTGTATACATCTCTACCTTTCTCTCTTTCCATCTCTCATCTCTCTTTCCATCTCTTTCTCTCGCCTCCCTCTCGCTCTATTTTCTCTCTCTCTCTCTGACTCTCTTCATCCGGTATGACTCAGAAAGAAGTTCCTAATGGATATTAGAAAAGTCATCTCACTCCCAAGATCAGCCACACTAAATAAAGTGGATCTGCTATTGTCAGCCACACCTCCAACTGTTTAGACTGTCATGTACAATCTGTACTGATGTTTCCAATCCAAATAGTCCCAGATAATTTGTCAACCGGTGCTTTTCTATTTAGAGTGTGTGTTGTGCTCTGGTTCTCACGCTGTATGTGCGTGTGTGTGTGCTTGCGTCATCAGTGCGGGGGCGGGCAGGACCGGCTGTTTCATTGTGATTGACATCATGCTGGACATGGCTGAGAGAGAGGGTGTGGTCGACATCTACAACTGTGTGAGAGAGTTACGCTCACGAAGGGTTAATATGGTCCAGACAGAGGTAAGAATGACCCTGTCCCTGCTCGAACCCAAATACAGAGAGAGAGAGAGAGAGAGAGAGAGAGAAACATGCACACAGAGACGTACACATACACAAACAGACACACACACACCACTACACGACCCTGCTCCAAGTGTCTCTACTCGCTTCCACTGTACACAATCCCAAACACACCACACGCACTCGCGCATACACAGTCTTGTATAACTAACCTTGTGTGGACACACAGTTCAATCTTATTCAAAATCCTATTTTTCCTAAACCTAACCTTAACCCGAAAACCTAACCCAAGCACCTACACCTAGCACCTAACCCCAAAACGAACCCTAACACTAATTCTAACCTTAACCCTAAAACCCACAAGTGTAGTTAAACACATCCACACTCACACACACATTCCCCAAACAGGCACATTTCATTCTGTCAATACATGATACACATGAAACCATGGACCATACAGGACAGGGTGTGTATTCTCCAACACAATGTGACAGACTTGTAGTGTCTACAATTTCTTGACTCTTCTTTTGTATCTAAAATTCCACTGGCACAACCAATCCCAAACATCTGGCCAAACAGACAATGTGACACAATGATACTTGACAATGAACATGAGCCAACTCATTAGCCCTGTGCAAATATTATTCAGCTCTGAGTAAAAATGCAACAGACTAGTGTTTGCTTTTAAAGATAGTTAATAGCTGATGAGTTAGATTGCATAAACATGCTAAAGTTCCAACTCCTAACTCCCTGACCATACTATATTAATGCACAATAAACAAGTGTCTAATGTCGTGCTGTATGCAAGCTTTACTTTGTTTGATTCCCATGACATATACTTTTAATTGATGTGAACTGACAAATTCATAGCTCAAAAACTATTCAAAGTTTACTTATAAATGACATTTTCCCGTTGCACAAAAAAAGCCAGTTCGTGTCTTGTCGTGATATTTCGTAATATTCTGATGACAACCGGGTAGGCTGCAAATCCATTTCACCTCCAACTCCATATCCAAGGACAGGAGTCTGACATCACAGTAGCCTAACCTGAAAACCACTGACCCTCAGCTCCCAAGGATTTTGTCAGAAGTGACAAGTCGAGACGTTTCTGAAATGTCACTTCATAAATGATTTACGTCAAGCCCGGGGCCTTTTTCCTGAGAGAAGGAGAGGAATAGGGGGAGAAGAGAGAGGGAGTGGTAGTATTGGCAGAGGAAAGAGAGAGAGAGGTAGTATTGGCAGAGGAAAGAGAGAGAGAGGTAGTATTGTCAGAGGAAAGAGAGAGAGTGGTAGTATTGGCAGAGGAAAGAGAGAGAGGGTAGTAGTCTTGACAGAGGAAAGAGAGAGTAGTAGTATTGACAGACGAAAGAGAGAGAGAGTTGTAGTATTGACAGAGGAAAGAGAGAGTAGTAGTATTGACAGAGGAAAGAGAGAGTAGTAGTATTGACAGAGGAAAGAGAGAGAGAGGGTAGTAGTATTGACAGAGGAAAGAGAGAGAGACTAGTAGTATTGACAGAGGAGAGAGAGAGTGGTAGTATTGACAGAGGAAGGAGAGCGAGAGTGGTAGTATTGACAGAGGAAAGAGAGAGAGTAGTAGTATTGACAGAGGAAAGAGAGAGTGGTAGTAGTATTGACAGAGGAAAGAGAGAGAGTGGTAGTAGTATTGACAGGAAAGAGAGAGAATGGTAGTATTGACAGAGGAAAGAGAGAGTAGTAGTATTGACAGAGGAGAGAGAGAGAGAGAGAGAGAGAGTAGTATTATTGACAGAGGAAAGAGAGAGAGAGTAGTAATATTGACAGAGAAAAGAGAGAGAGGGAGAGTAGTAGTATTGGCAGAGGAAAGAGAGAGGGAGTGGTAGTATTGACAGAAGAGAGGGAGAGTGGTAGTATTGACAGAGGAAAGAGAGAGAGGGAGAGTAGTAGTATTGACAGAGGAAAGAGAGAGTGGTAGTATTGACAGGAAAGAGGGAGAGAGTGGCAGTATTGAAAGAGGGAGAGTGGTAGTATTGACAGAGGAAAGAGAGAGTTTTAGTATTGACAGAGGAAAAGGAGAGTGGTAGTCTTGACAGAGGAAAGAGAGAGGGTGGTAGTATTGACAGAGGAAAGAGAGAGAGAGAGTGGTAGTATTGACAGAGGAAAGAGAGAGAGTGGTAGTATTGACAGAGGAAAGAGAGAGAGAGAGTGGTAGTATTGACAGAGGAAAGAGAGAGAGAGAGTGGTAGTATTGACAGAGGAAAGAGAGAGAGAGAGAGTGGTAGTATTGACAGAGGAAAGAGAGAGAGTGGTAGTATTGACAGAGGAAAGGGAGAGAGAGAGTAGTAGTATTGACAGAGGAAAGAGAGAGGTAGTATTGACAGAGGAAAGGGAGAGAGAGAGTGGTAGTATTGACAGAGGAAAGGGAGAGAGAGAGTGGTAGTATTGACAGAGGAAAGAGAGAGTAGTAGTATTGACAGAGGAAAGAGAGAGTGGTAGTATTGACAGAGGAAAGAGAGAGGTAGTATTGACAGAGGAAAGGGAGAGAGAGAGTGGTAGTATTGACAGAGGAAAGGGAGAGAGTGAGTGGTGGTATTGACAGAGGAAAGAGAGAGTAGTAGTATTGACAGAGGAAAGAGAGAGTAGTAGTATTGACAGAGGAGAGAGAGAGTAGTAGTATTGACAGAAGAAAGAGAGAGAGTAGTAGTATTGACAGAGGAAAGAGAGAGAGAGAGAGAGTAGTAGTATTGACAGAGGAAAGAGAGAGAGTGGTAGTATTGAGAGGAAAGAGAGAGTGGTAGTATTGAGAGGAAAGAGAGAGTGGTAGTATTGACAGAGGAAAGAGAGAGAGAGCAGTAGTATTGACAGAGGAAAGAGAGAGAGGGAAAGTAGTAGTATTGACAGAGGAAAGAGAGAGAGTAGTAGTATTGACAGAGGAAAGAGAGAGAGAGAGTAGTAGTATTGACAGAGGAGAGAGAGAGAGAGAGAGAGAGTGGTAGTATTGACAGAGGAAAGAGAGAGTAGTAGTATTGACAGAGGAAAGAGAGAGAGAGAGAGTAGTAGTATTGACAGAGGAAAGAGAGAGAGAGAGTGGTAGTATTGAAAGAGGGAGTGAGTGGTAGTATTGAAAGAGGGAGAGAGTGGTAGTATTGACAGAGGAAAGAGAGAGAGTGGTAGTATTGGCAGAGGAAAGAGAGCGTGGTAGTATTGACAGAGGAAAGAGAGAGAGTGGTAGTATTGACAGAGGAAAGAGATAGAGAGAGTAGTAGTATTGCCAGAGGAAAGAGAGAGAGTGGTAGTATTGACAGAGGAAAGAGATAGAGAGAGTAGTAGTATTGGCTGAGGAAAGAGAGAGAGTAGTATTGACAGAGGAAAGAGAGAGAGTGGTAGTATTGACAGAGGAAAGAGTGAGAGAGAGGTGTAGTATTGACAGAGGAAAGAGTGAGGGAGAGTAGTAGTATTGACAGAGGAAAGAGAGAGAGTGGTAGTATTGACAGAGGAAAGAGAGAGAGTGGTAGTATTGACAGGAAAGAGTGAGAGAGAGTAGTAGTATTGACAGAGGAAAGAGAGAGAGTGGTAGTATTGACAGAGGAAAGAGAGAGAGAGAGAGAGTGGTAGTATTGACAGAGGAAAGAGAGAGTAGTAGTATTGACAGAGGAAAGAGAGAGAGAGAGTAGTAGTATTGACAGAGGAAAGAGAGAGAGAGAGTGGTAGTATTGACAGAGGAAAGAGTGGTAGTGTTGAAAGAGGGAGAGAGTGGTAGTATTGAAAGAGGGAGAGAGTGGTAGTATTGACAGAGGAAAGAGAGAGTGGTAGTATTGGCAGAGGAAAGAGAGAGTGGTAGTATTGACAGAGGAAAGAGAGAGAGTGGTAGTATTGACAGGAAAGAGTGAGAGAGAGTAGTAGTATTGACAGAGGAAAGAGAGAGAGTAGTAGTATTGACAGAGGAAAGAGAGAGAGGGTAGTAGTATTGACAGAGGAAAGAGAGAGAGAGAGAGAGTAGTAGTATTGACAGAGGAAAGAGAGAGAGTAGTATTGACAGAGGAAAGGGAGAGAGAGAGTGGTAGTATTGACAGAGGAAAGAGAGAGTAGTAGTATTGACAGAGGAAAGAGAGAGTGGTAGTATTGACAGAGGAAAGAGAGAGGTAGTATTGACAGAGGAAAGGGAGAGAGAGAGTGGTAGTATTGACAGAGGAAAGGGAGAGAGAGAGTGGTGGTATTGACAGAGGAAAGAGAGAGTAGTAGTATTGACAGAGGAAAGAGAGAGTAGTAGTATTGACAGAGGAGAGAGAGAGTAGTAGTATTGACAGAAGAAAGAGAGAGAGTAGTAGTATTGACAGAGGAAAGAGAGAGAGAGAGAGAGTAGTAGTATTGACAGAGGAAAGAGAGAGAGTGGTAGTATTGAGAGGAAAGAGAGAGTGGTAGTATTGAGAGGAAAGAGAGAGTGGTAGTATTGACAGAGGAAAGAGAGAGAGAGCAGTAGTATTGACAGAGGAAAGAGAGAGAGGGAAAGTAGTAGTATTGACAGAGGAAAGAGAGAGAGTAGTAGTATTGACAGAGGAAAGAGAGAGAGAGAGAGTAGTAGTATTGACAGAGGAGAGAGAGAGAGAGAGAGAGAGTGGTAGTATTGACAGAGGAAAGAGAGAGTAGTAGTATTGACAGAGGAAAGAGAGAGAGAGAGAGTAGTAGTATTGACAGAGGAAAGAGAGAGAGAGAGTGGTAGTTTTGAAAGAGGGAGAGAGTGGTAGTATTGAAAGAGGGAGAGAGTGGTAGTATTGACAGAGGAAAGAGAGAGAGTGGTAGTATTGGCAGAGGAAAGAGAGAGTGGTAGTATTGACAGAGGAAAGAGAGAGAGTGGTAGTATTGACAGAGGAAAGAGAGAGAGTGGTAGTATTGACAGGAAAGAGTGAGAGAGAGTAGTAGTATTGCCAGAGGAAAGAGAGAGAGGGTAGTAGTATTGACAGAGGAAAGAGAGAGAGTGGTAGTATTGACAGAGGAAAGAGATAGAGAGAGTAGTAGTATTGGCTGAGGAAAGAGAGAGAGTAGTATTGACAGAGGAAAGAGAGAGAGTGGTAGTATTGACAGAGGAAAGAGTGATAGAGAGGTGTAGTATTGACAGAGGAAAGAGTGAGGGAGAGTAGTAGTATTGACAGAGGAAAGAGAGAGAGTGGTAGTATTGACAGAGGAAAGAGAGAGAGTGGTAGTATTGACAGGAAAGAGTGAGAGAGAGTAGTAGTATTGACAGAGGAAAGAGAGAGAGTGGTAGTATTGACAGAGGAAAGAGAGAGAGAGAGTAGTAGTATTGACAGAGGAAAGAGAGAGAGAGAGAGAGTGGTAGTATTGACAGAGGAAAGAGAGAGTAGTAGTATTGACAGAGGAAAGAGAGAGAGAGAGTAGTAGTATTGACAGAGGAAAGAGAGAGAGAGAGTGGTAGTATTGACAGAGGAAAGAGTGGTAGTGTTGAAAGAGGGAGAGAGTGGTAGTATTGAAAGAGGGAGAGAGTGGTAGTATTGACAGAGGATAGAGAGAGTGGTAGTATTGGCAGAGGAAAGAGAGAGTGGTAGTATTGACAGAGGAAAGAGAGAGAGTGGTAGTATTGACAGGAAAGAGTGAGAGAGAGAGAGTAGTAGTATTGACAGAGGAGAGAGAGAGAGAGAGAGTGGTAGTATTGACAGAGGAAAGAGAGAGTAGTAGTATTGACAGAGGAAAGAGAGAGAGATAGAGAGTAGTAGTATTGACAGAGGAAAGAGAGAGAGAGAGTGGTAGTTTTGAAAGAGGGAGAGAGTGGTAGTATTGAAAGAGGGAGAGAGTGGTAGTATTGACAGAGGAAAGAGAGAGAGTGGTAGTATTGGCAGAGGAAAGAGAGAGTGGTAGTATTGACAGAGGAAAGAGAGAGAGTGGTAGTATTGACAGAGGAAAGAGAGAGAGTGGTAGTATTGACAGGAAAGAGTGAGAGAGAGTAGTAGTATTGCCAGAGGAAAGAGAGAGAGGGTAGTAGTATTGACAGAGGAAAGAGAGAGAGTGGTAGTATTGACAGAGGAAAGAGATAGAGAGAGTAGTAGTATTGGCTGAGGAAAGAGAGAGAGTAGTATTGACAGAGGAAAGAGAGAGAGTGGTAGTATTGACAGAGGAAAGAGTGATAGAGAGGTGTAGTATTGACAGAGGAAAGAGTGAGGGAGAGTAGTAGTATTGACAGAGGAAAGAGAGAGAGTGGTAGTATTGACAGAGGAAAGAGAGAGAGTGGTAGTATTGACAGGAAAGAGTGAGAGAGAGTAGTAGTATTGACGGAGGAAAGAGAGAGAGTGGTAGTATTGACAGAGGAAAGAGAGAGAGAGAGTAGTAGTATTGACAGAGGAAAGAGAGAGAGAGAGTAGTAGTATTGGCTGAGGAAAGAGAGAGAGTAGTATTGACAGAGGAAAGAGAGAGAGTGGTAGTATTGACAGAGGAAAGAGTGATAGAGAGGTGTAGTATTGACAGAGGAAAGAGTGAGGGAGAGTAGTAGTATTGACAGAGGAAAGAGAGAGAGTGGTAGTATTGACAGAGGAAAGAGAGAGAGTGGTAGTATTGACAGGAAAGAGTGAGAGAGAGTAGTAGTATTGACAGAGGAAAGAGAGAGAGTGGTAGTATTGACAGAGGAAAGAGAGAGAGAGAGTAGTAGTATTGACAGAGGAAAGAGAGAGAGAGAGAGAGTGGTAGTATTGACAGAGGAAAGAGAGAGTAGTAGTATTGACAGAGGAAAGAGAGAGAGAGAGTAGTAGTATTGACAGAGGAAAGAGAGAGAGAGAGTGGTAGTATTGACAGAGGAAAGAGTGGTAGTGTTGAAAGAGGGAGAGAGTGGTAGTATTGAAAGAGGGAGAGAGTGGTAGTATTGACAGAGGATAGAGAGAGTGGTAGTATTGGCAGAGGAAAGAGAGAGTGGTAGTATTGACAGAGGAAAGAGAGAGAGTGGTAGTATTGACAGGAAAGAGTGAGAGAGAGTAGTAGTATTGACAGAGGAAAGAGAGAGAGGGTAGTAGTATTGACAGAGGAAAGAGAGAGAGTAGTAGTATTGACAGAGGAAAGAGAGAGAGAGAGAGAGTAGTAGTATTGACAGAGGAAAGAGAGAGAGTGGTAGTATTGAGAGGAAAGAGAGAGTGGTAGTATTGACAGAGGAAAGAGTGGTAGTATTGAAAGAGGGAGAGAGTGGTAGTATTGAAAGAGGGAGAGAGTGGTAGTATTGACAGAGGAAAGAGAGAGTGGTAGTATTGGCAGAGGAAAGAGAGAGTGGTAGTATTGACAGAGGAAAGAGAGAGAGTGGTAGTAGTATTGACAGAGGAAAGAGAGAGAGTAGTAGTATTGACAGAGGAAAGAGAGAGAGAGTAGTAGTATTGACAGAGGAAAGAGAGAGAGTAGTAGTATTGACAGAGGAAAGAGAGAGAGAGTAGTAGTATTGACAGAGGAAAGAGAGAGAGTGGTAGTATTGAGAGGAAAGAGAGAGTGGTAGTATTGAGAGGAAAGAGAGAGTGGTAGTATTGACAGAGGAAAGAGAGAGGGAGAGTAGTAGTATTGACAGAGGAAAGAGAGAGAGTAGTAGTATTGACAGAGGAAAGAGAGAGAGAGAGTGGTAGTATTGACAGAGGAAAGAGAGAGTAGTAGTATTGACAGAGGAAAGAGAGAGAGAGAGTAGTAGTATTGACAGAGGAAAGAGAGAGAGAGAGTGGTAGTATTGACAGAGGAAAGAGAGAGTGGTAGTATTGACAGAGGAAAGAGAGAGTGGTAGTATTGACAGAGGAAAGAGAGAGGGAGAGTAGTAGTATTGACAGAGGAAAGAGAGAGGGAGAGTAGTAGTATTGACAGAGGAAAGAGAGAGTAGTAGTATTGACAGAGGAAAGAGAGAGAGAGAGAGTGGTAGTATTGACAGAGGAAAGAGAGAGTAGTAGTATTGACAGAGGAAAGAGAGAGAGAGAGTAGTAGTATTGACAGAGGAAAGAGAGAGAGAGAGTGGTAGTATTGACAGAGGAAAGAGAGAGTGGTAGTATTGACAGAGGAAAGAGAGAGAGTGGTAGTAGTATTGACAGAGGAAAGAGAGAGAGTAGTAGTATTGACAGAGGAAAGAGAGAGAGAGTAGTAGTATTGACAGAGGAAAGAGAGAGAGTAGTAGTATTGACAGAGGAAAGAGAGAGAGAGAGAGAGTAGTAGTATTGACAGAGGAAAGAGAGAGAGTAGTAGTATTGACAGAGGAAAGAGAGAGAGAGAGAGAGAGTAGTAGTATTGACAGAGGAAAGAGAGAGAGTGGTAGTATTGAGAGGAAAGAGAGAGTGGTAGTATTGAGAGGAAAGAGAGAGTGGTAGTATTGACAGAGGAAAGAGAGAGGGAGAGTAGTAGTATTGACAGAGGAAAGAGAGAGAGTAGTAGTATTGACAGAGGAAAGAGAGAGAGAGAGTAGTAGTATTGACAGAGGAAAGAGAGAGTGGTAGTATTGACAGAGAGAGAGAGAGTAGTAGTATTGACAGAGGAAAGAGAGAGAGTAGTAGTATTGACAGAGGAAAGAGAGAGAGAGTAGTAGTATTGACAGAGAGAGAGAAGTAGTAGTATTGAGAGGAAAGAGAGAGAGAGTAGTAGTATTGACAGAGGAAAGAGAGAGAGTAGTAGTATTGACAGAGGAGTAGTAAAGAAGAGAGAGAGAGAGAGTAGTAGTATTGACAGAGGAAAGAGAGAGAGAGAGAGAGTGGTAGTATTGACAGAGGAAAGAGAGAGTAGTAGTATTGACAGAGGAAAGAGAGAGAGAGAGTAGTAGTATTGACAGAGGAAAGAGAGAGAGAGAGTGGTAGTATTGACAGAGGAAAGAGTGGTAGTATTGAAAGAGGGAGAGAGTGGTAGTATTGACAGAGGAAAGAGAGAGAGTGGTAGTATTGGCAGAGGAAAGAGAGAGTGGTAGTATTGACAGAGGAAAGAGAGAGAGTGGTAGTATTGACAGGAAAGAGTGAGAGAGAGTAGTAGTATTGGCAGAGGAAAGAGAGAGAGTGGTAGCATTGACAGAGGAAAGAGAGAGAGTGGTAGTATTGACAGAGGAAAGAGTGAGAGAGAGTTGTAGTATTGACAGAGGAAAGAGTGAGGGAGAGTAGTAGTATTGACAGAGGAAAGAGAGAGAGTGGTAGTATTGACAGAGGAAAGAGAGAGTAGTAGTATTGACAGAGGAAAGAGAGAGAGTGGTAGTATTGACAGAGGAAAGAGAGAGAGTGGTAGTATTGACAGAGGAAAGAGTGGGAGAGAGTAGTAGTATTGACAGAGGAAAGAGAGAGAGTGGTAGTATTGACAGATGAAAGAGAGAGAGGGTAGTAGTATTGACAGAGGAAAGAGAGAGAGTGGTAGTATTGACAGAGGAAAGAGAGAGAGTGGTAGTATTGACAGAGGAAAGAGTGAGAGTGGTAGTATTGAGAGGAAAGAGAGAGTGGTAGTATTGAGAGGAAAGAGAGAGAGTGGTAGTATTGGCAGAGGAAAGAGAGAGTGGTAGTATTGACAGAGGAAAGAGAGAGAGTGGTAGTATTGACAGAGGAAAGAGAGAGAGAGAGAGTAGTAGTATTGACAGAGGAAAGAGAGATAGGGAGAGTAGTAGTATTGACAGAGGAAAGAGAGAGAGAGAGTGGTAGTATTGACAGAGGAAAGAGAGAGTAGTAGTATTGACAGAGGAAAGAGAGAGAGAGAGTGGTAGTATTGACAGAGGAAAGAGTGGTAGTATTGAAAGAGGGAGAGAGTGGTAGTATTGAAAGAGGGAGAGAGTGGTAGTATTGACAGAGGAAAGAGAGAGAGTGGTAGTATTGGCAGAGGAAAGAGAGAGTGGTAGTATTGACAGAGGAAAGAGAGAGAGTGGTAGTATTGACAGGAAAGAGTGAGAGAGAGTAGTAGTATTGACAGAGGAAAGAGAGAGAGTAGTAGTATTGACAGAGGAAAGAGAGAGAGAGAGAGAGTAGTAGTATTGACAGAGGAAAGAGAGAGAGTAGTAGTATTGACAGGAAAGAGTGAGAGAGAGTAGTAGTATTGACAGAGGAAAGAGAGAGAGTAGTAGTATTGGCAGAGGAAAGAGAGAGAGTGGTAGTATTGACAGAGGAAAGAGAGAGTGGTAGTATTGACAGAGGAAAGAGTGAGAAAGAGTTGTAGTATTGACAGAGGAAAGAGTGAGGGAGAGTAGTAGTATTGACAGAGGAAAGAGAGAGAGTGGTAGTATTGACAGAGGAAATAGAGAGTAGTAGTATTGACAGAGGAAAGAGAGAGAGTGGTAGTATTGACAGAGGAAAGAGAGAGAGTGGTAGTATTGACAGGAAAGAGTGAGAGAGAGTAGTAGTATTGACAGAGGAAAGAGAGAGAGTGGTAGTATTGACAGAGGAAAGAGAGAGTGGTAGTATTGACAGAGGAAAGAGTGAGAGCGAGTAGTAGTATTGACAGAGGAAAGAGAGAGAGTGGTAGTATTGACAGAGGAAAGAGAGAGAGGGTAGTAGTATTGACAGAGGAAAGAGAGAGTGGTAGTATTGACAGAGGAAAGAGAGAGAGTGGTAGTATTGACAGAGGAAAGAGTGAGAGAGAGTAGTAGTATTGACAGAGGAAAGAGAGAGAGTGGTAGTATTGACAGAGGAAAGGGAGAGAGTAGTAGTATTGACAGAGGAAAGGTCAATGGGAATGGTCACTGTGGAGGTGACAGGCTGTTATAGCACCCTATTCCCTTATATAGTGAACTACTTACCCGGAGAAAGGAAGTCCATAGGGTACCCGTTGGCTCAGCCACAGTCTTAGCAAACATAGAAGGGTTTAAACAACATGAGAGAATACCCAGCCCCAATGTCTACCATCCAGGATTCTGTATTTCTCAAGACCAATTGGAAAACCGAGGATTGGATTAGGATTTGATTTGATATCTCACCAAAAATGGCTTTTGGAACCATGACTTGACTTGAGTCAATCATCACTTTGGTTTGGTCATGTTTCTGTGTTACCTCAATGTGGAGGTAAGTATTGTTGCTTTGTTCTCAGTGTGAGCTCTTCCTGGTGTGTGTCTAGGCGTTGCATGGCTTTCTGTCCCTCACGATATCCTATGGCCTGCTCCGTCCTACAGGAGCAGTACGTGTTCATCCACGACGCCATCTTGGAGGCGTGTCTGTGCGGGGACACCACCATCCCAGCCAACCAGCTACGATCGGTCTACTATGACATGAACCGCCTGGACCCCCAGACTAACTCCAGCCAGATCAAAGAGGAGTTCAGGGTACTGTGTGTGTGTGTGTGTGTGTGTGTGAGCATGCGTTGTTCATCACACATGCATACGTATATTGGTGTACATAAATGCTCTTCACTCCAAGGCACAATTGAAGGTGTCTACCAGGCTCATATCCCTTCCTCCCTCCAGACCCTGAACATGGTGACTCCTACGTTGCGTGTGGAGGACTGCAGCATCGCCCTGCTCCCCAGGAACCACGAGAAGAACCGCTGCATGGACGTCCTCCCTCCAGACCGCTGTCTGCCCTTCCTCATCACCATCGACGGAGAGAGTTCCAACTACATCAACGCCGCTCTCATGGACGTACGTCTCACACACACACACACACTCATTCTCACACACACTCAGACTTAGGCACGCTCACTCGTAACCTTTTTAAATGACTTGCAGTGTCAGTCCGTGTGCAAGTCATTGGATGTAAATGTACTGCTGGAAAAGTGCTGAGTCAATAGTGGAACTGTTCTTTTTTAATCATTGTGCTGAGATATGATGATGTGGATAGGTCACTGTTCAATCACCCATCTACATAAAGGGCAGATTTGGCGCTTTGAATGAAGAGCAAACTTTATTAGTGGTAGATTAGTGGCATATTGGCTGTCTGTTACAACTTCTTTATTATGGAGAAAGGAGAGAGGGAGGGAGTGGGAGAGACAGACATAGAGGGAGAAACGGGGACGGAGTTGGGGAATAGTGTAGAGGGAGAAGGAAAGGGGAAGAAGGAAACAGAGAGAGCTCGCAAGGGACAGCGGGCGACTCAGCAGTCCTGGGGCGTCCTGTGGTTAAATAGCTGGTGTGTAAATAGCCCATCCATCTCTATAATAATCACCCCATGTTACTTAGCCAGCCATTTCCCAGCCAAACCTAAACAGTAGGGGGACAGTGTATCATGTTGATGAATGGCTAGTGCTTTTTCTGTGCTTCCACCAACAATTACATCCTCATCGAAAATGATTTAAAAAACAGATGGCTTTGGATGGATTTGTCCCATCGTCATGGAAATGGACATTCATAATTGCAATGTGTTTTTTGTCGAACGCAGCAGTATGACTCAGTTTGGATTGGCTTTATGGAAATAATGTGCCACCAATTATACTCATGCATATTTGGTATATACAATAAGGATATAGTATGTGGTCTTAGTGTTGATAGTCAAATTCCTTCAGAACGGTCATGAATATCTGGAAATAAATACGTTCCCTGTACATGATTCCTCAAAAACCCGCAGACCTCAGATACATACAACCTCACATAGTAACCTGAACTTGATTGTGAGAATTCCCTGCATTATGACTAAAGGCCTGATGACATGTCCTTGATCTTAGTGATGTAAATACTGTCTTTCTGTTCATTTTGGGGTTGCTGACTTTCTCTTCCTCGTCGTTTTCCTCCTCCACAGAGCTACAAGCAGCCATCTGCGTTCATCGTTACCCAGCACCCCTTGCCCAACACGGTCAAAGACTTCTGGAGGCTGGTGCTGGACTACCACTGCACCTCTATAGTGATGCTCAACGACGTAGACCCAGCACAGGTAAGACTAACATACACACACACACACACACACACGAGAGGCCAATCAAGTCACTCCAAACCATGTGACGCCATGCAATCCTTTATCATACTATCAGACATTCCAGTCTCCGTTATAGACTAGTCATTAGTACATGATCATAGACAGATCGCTACCAGTAGGTTTGAAAGAGGAGGGGAAGGAGTCTGCCTCAAATGGCCTTGGGGCCCTGTCTGTCAAAATGTTCAAAGAATAGCAGGTGGCAGCATTTCCTAGCAACACCACCCAGCTGGGTGGCTACACTATCCTCTCATTCCCTATTCTGACTGTAGCCCGGCAACAAGTACCACAGCTATAGCAATATATATATATATATATATATATATATATATATATATATATATATATATATATATATATATATATATATATATATATATATTTATATATATATATATTTATATATATTATATATATTTATATATATTATATATATTTATATATATTATATATATTTATATATATTATATATTTATATATATTATATATATATATATATATCATATATTATATATATATATATATATATATATATATATATATATATATATATATATATAATATATGATATATATATATATAATATATGATATATATATATACACACACAATGACATTAACTAGGCATTCCTATATAGATGTGTATGTATGTTGGAATGCCTAGTTGATGTCATTGTGTTTTCTTTCATCTGCTGTTGAGGAGGCAGCTCAATAGAACAGGATAGTCAGGCGGTGTTTCACTCTCCTGAACTGTTAAATTGTAGATGTTTTTGTGTGTTTGAAGGCATGACCTTGAAAGACAATGAGAGAATTGCAGTTATCAAAAGAGGGTGAATGTGAATGCCAATGCAATCAATAGGCTCTCATTCAATGTCTCATTTGATGTGTGTGTGTGTGTGTGTGTGTGTGTGTGTGTGTGTGTGTGTGTGCAGCTGTGTCCCCAGTACTGGCCGGAGAACGGCGTGCACCGCCACGGGCCCATCCAGGTGGAGTTTGTGTCAGCTGACCTGGAGGAGGACATCATCAGCAGGATATTCCGCATCTACAACGCTGCACGGGTACGAGACAGAACACCACACACACACTCCTGTTCATACAGCTACTATAGCAGACATCGACACACACTCCTGTTCCTACAGCTACTATAGCAGACATAGAGACACACACGCTCCTGTTCCTACAGCTACTATAGCAGACATAGACACACACACTCCTGTTCCTACAGCTACTATAGCAGACACACACACGCTCCTGTTCCTACAGCTACTATAGCAGACATAGAGACACACACACACACACACACTCCTGTTCCTACAGCTACTATAGCAGACATAGACACACACACACACACACACACTCCTGTTCCTACAGCTACTATAGCAGACATAGAGACACACACACACACACTCCTGTTCCTACAGCTACTATAGCAGACATACAGACACACTCCTGTTCCTACAGCTACTATAGCAGACACACACACACACACACAAACTCCTGTTCCTACAGCTACTATAACACACACACACACACACACTCCTGTTCCTACAGCGACTATAGCAGACACACACACTCCTGTTCCTACAGCTACTATAGCAGACATAGACACACACACACACTCCTGTTCCTGCAGCTACTATAGCAAACATACACACACACACACACTCCTGTTCCTACAGCTACTATAGCAGACATACACACACACACACACACACACACTCCTGTTCCTACAGCTACTATAGCAAACATACACACACACACACACTCCTGTTCCTACAGCTACTATAGCAGACATACACACACACACACACACACACACACTCCTGTTCCTACAGCTACTATAGCAGACATACACACACACACACACTCCTGTTCCTACAGCTACTATAGCACACACACACACACACACACACACACACACACACCCCTGTTCCTACAGCTACTATAGCAGACATAGACACACACACACTCTTGCTCCTACAGCTACTATAGCAGACATAGACACACACACGGTAATGCTAACACGTCCATTTCTCTCTCTCCAGCCACAGGACGGGTATCGCATGGTGCAACAGTTCCAGTTCCTGGGCTGGCCTATGTACCGGGACACACCTGTGTCCAAGCGCTCCTTCCTCAAGCTCATCCGCCAGGTGGACAAGTGGCAGGAGGAATATGACGGAGGGGAGGGACGCACCGTCGTACACTGTCTGTAAGTACCTAGCAGTCATGTCTCAACCTACACCTAGTACTGCACAGTAAACCTTTACTAGCTCTGGACTTCCCAAATGGGTGGAAAGAGTAGGGGGTTCTTAGGTATTTGATGTAACCCCCCAAAACCACCCCTCTAATTCGATCCAACATAGCCGCCCAAAATGCCACCGGGGTCACAGTGACACTGGACCACTCCGATGGGACAGTGAGAAATGTCACTGTCCTCCTCTGATGGTGATCACATACACTTTCCATGGGGATGCAGTCCTCACAGCACACCATCCTGCCTTCTGACAGCCTTCTGGAAACTGACATTTTGAAGGCCCACCAGAAAGCGCTCAATGCTCGTACAAACACTGGCTGTCATCAAAATGAACCATTCAAGCACAAAGCCATTTAAAGTTCCACTTCGTAATTCGAAAAACAACGAAATAGCAGCCCTGCCACTTGGTTTGCTATAAATCTCAGGAATGGGGCTGGACATATTCTTCAAGACTATATCATTAATTCAAAATAATTTAAAAAAAACGGTTGACAATCGCAATCTCTGTATCTCAATTATTTGACACATTAGTCTGGCCCAAGTATACTATTTAACTGGATAAATCAGTGTGATATCACAGTATGAATTTGAATGTGCAATCCGACCCAGGTGATCTCCACTTACTAAATAGGAGAAATAGAGGAGAGAGGCTGCTGAATTTACCAGAGGGAGATAATCAAATCAAATGAGCTTGTAGTTCCCGATGCTGCCCAGATCTAGATCGTAATGCTCCGGTGGGAGAGGCCTCTGGGTGGGTCTCTGTCTCAGCTCAATCTGCCCTTCCTTATCTCCAGCAGCCCCACTTTACTCGGATAGATGGAATGGAGGGGAGGAGAGGAGAGAGGGAAGCCGTGAGAGTCTCCCTCGTTTCCTGAGGCCCTAGTTGGGTGGGAAATCAAATCGGAAAACGGGGGGAGGGAGGGATGATGGGAACGGAGGAGTGTATGTGTGGACGACAGGGTCATTGTTGATGTAATCTGTGGCTGGTGCTGTTTAACAGGGTTACTGGCCTGGTCTGTAAGCCAGAGAGTCCAAAATAATCACCCAGATACATGACTCTCATTAGAGTCTCCGAAGAGATTCCAATCGCCCCCGACCAGAGCAGCACACACACACTTTAAACCAGAGACAATCAGCACAATACACACACTGAACGAAGCCAGCAGGGTCTGCCGCTAAACAAACGTCAGAAAGACAACACTGCCCCCCCCACCCCCCCCCCCCCCCCCCCCCCACCCTCCAGTAAATGTTTAGACTGCTAGTTTAGTCTCAATCACAGAGCTCCCTCCCTGCATCCTTATGTCCAAACAATCTGGGCTATGACAGCCATTGCAACCGTCTCAACGTATCTTGAGCTACACCCTTTTCCCTATATAGTGCACTCCTTTTGACCAGGGCTCTATAGGGGCAATAGTATGCCATTTTGGACATAGCCCGTTTCACCGGAACATTCTTGAAACATGCGTAAGGCATGTGGAGATTGACAGAGGTCAACTGCTGAGGGAGTTGAGAGAGTATACATCCACTGAACTCAAACTGCTGAGGGAGTTGAGAGAGTATGCATCCACTGAACTCAAACTGCTGAGGGAGTTGAGAGAGTATACATCCACTGAACTCAAACTGCTGAGGGAGTTGAGAGAGTATACATCCACTGAACTCAAACTGCTCACTTTGTGACGCTCTCCTCTTGCAACTCTTAAAAGCTCTTTGGCTTTCAAGACAGTGCTGTAAAGACAGTGAAGTTGCACATCTGGAAACGGTTCTGAGAAAGAGCAGCTTTTCATGAGGAGTTTACGAACTACTTAGAGTGCCAGCAATATCCTATGTTCCACACTTTAGTGTCAGTGGGTAGCCAATAGTGTGCAATGGTGGATTGACAGTAGTGTGGCGCCATCTAGAGGGCAAAATCAAGAACAGCAAGCACAGGAAGAGACGCTGATAAGTTTAGTCAAGCTCTATGAAAGGAAATGGAAAGGGGGGATACCGAGTCAGTTGTACAACTAAATGCCTTCAACTGAAATGTGTCTTCGGCATTTAACCCAACCCCTCTGAATCCGAGAGGTGTAGGGGGGCTGGCATAATCGACATCCACGTCTTTGGCGCGGGGGGAGAACAGTGGGTTAAGTGCCTTGCTCAGGGGCAGAACATGTCATGAATCAACCACCATACATCACTGATAATGTTATTCATTCATGAAGCTTACAATTAGTTGGAAGTATCAAGCCTGCAGGTAGAACGTTTTTTAACTTGTATAAAAAGTTAAGATAATTTTAAGTCAGGGGTGCTAACGCTTAGCAATTCTGACAGTTTTTTTTGTGTGTTATAGGTAGATGTATATATGTATAATCATTATATTATATATATATTATATATATCATATTATGTCTTGGTCTATTATCTATCCCATTCTTTCTCCTTTCTTTCTTTCTTTCTCTCTCTCTCTCTCAGGAATGGTGGAGGACGCAGCGGGACGTTCTGTGCGATCAGCATCGTGTGCGAGATGCTGCGTCATCAGCGTTCGGTTGACGTGTTCCACGCAGTCAAAACACTGAGGAACAACAAACCCAACATGGTCGACTTACTGGTAAGAACCGGTCCTGATCTAGGATCAGTTTTCTCTTTTAGATCATAAGGAATGACATTACATGGATCGGTGGGGGGGGGGGCACTGCTAACCCTTAGAGTGGTTTACTGGTCCTCACTACGAAGCCTACAGTTGGGTACTTCTGGGACAAGTCGGGTTGCCAAAGTCTATTCAACTTGAGTCCAGAATTATTAAGTGATTGAAATGTCTGTTGACGTTTACAATAAGGAGAAAATAGCACTGTGAATAACTTAGCCATTATAATGAATTAAAGGCAAAGTCAATGCAGCCATGTCTAGTCCAGTCATCGTCAATAATGATGTACTCTTCTTCCCATTCATCCACAGGATCAATACAAGTTCTGCTATGAGGTGGCACTGGAGTACTTGAATTCTGGTTAGCTGGGCTGAAAGATACCCCCCCCTAACCCCCGCACCACAGCCCTCACAGCTTACCTGGACTGAGTCTCTTCAACTTGAGTGAATGTTGGTTACTGGAGGATAGAACTGAACTGCTGAACAGGGTCATCCCATCGCACCTCTACGGATTTAGGCCGAGGGGAGGAAAGAAGGTGGTTTGGAACCGGACGCTTTTGCACTGCCCCCCCGCCCCCATTCTACGATAAAATGTCCCTGAACTTGATTAACTTTACTCTGTCTCATCCCTGACACCCCCCCCCCCCACCCCTCTCTCCTCTTTCTACTAGACTGTGTTAGTATTTACCCTCGTCCTCCCCTGTCCCTCAGAACAGCACCTGATCACTGAACAGGAGTTCACACTGATGTATTCTACTGCCCCTATGTCACCCCCTCCCACCCCCCCACCCCAAACCTAGTATTTTTTTAAGTTTATTTTTTCAACAAAAAAGCTCTCCTCTTGCCAGTGAATCCTGTTTATTGCCTTTTTAATCCTCATCGGATGATCAATGTCATTTCCATTTTTGTGGGGAATGCGATATAAGTGTAATGTTGATGATATGTTGTTTTTTATCCTTGTTTTTAATTTCCATTGATCATTTTTTTTTAACAGTGTTTGTTAATATGATGAAGCTGTTTGACATGTATAGTTGTAAAGTTATGCATTATGAAAGAAAGCAAAATCTTAAATGTGTATGCTGCCATTGCTTCGGTCGCATTGGCTGGAGGAGGAGAAGAAAAACGCACTCCGGTACCATCCACACTCAAGCTTTTCATCACGTCAGCAGATCCAAAGCTTCATTCATTGTGGTCATTATTGTTAATATTGTAAATATTATGAAGTTGGACAGACTATTTATTCATTGAGAGTTTTTTGTGAAGCACATTGAGTGACAATCATGATTTTTTTTTGGGGGGGGGGGGGGGGGTCATATTTTTTTTCTTTTCTCGAACTCTGCATAATGTTGACCAGATGTATTGTAAGCCTTTTATTTATCTTGTATGGAAAAAAACAACCCAAACTTACAAATACATACATATCTACTGATATACGTGTGTTTTTTGCGTGTTGTGCAGATTATTTTCTTATTTTCAATGACGGTCTAGGAACCGTGGGTTAACTGGTCTAGGAACCGTGGGTTAACTGGTCTAGGAACCGTGGGTTAACTGGTCTAGGAACCGTGGGTTAACTGGTCTAGGAACCGTGGGTTAACTGGTCTAGGAACCGTGGGTTAACTGGTCTAGGAACCGTGGGTTAACTGGTCTAGGAACCGTGGGTTAACTGGTCTAGGAACCGTGGGTTAACTGGTCTAGGAACCGTGGGTTAACTGGTCTAGGAACCGTGGGTTAACTGGTCTAGGAACCGTGGGTTAACTGGTCTAGGAACCGTGGGTTAACTGGTCTAGGAACCGTGGGTTAACTGGTCTAGGAACCGTGGGTTAACTGGTCTAGGAACCGTGGGTTAACTGGTCTAGGAACCGTGGGTTAACTGGTCTAGGAACCGTGGGTTAACTGGTCTAGGAACCGTGGGTTAACTGGTCTAGGAACCGTGGGTTAACTGGTCTAGGAACCGTGGGTTAACTGGTCTAGGAACCGTGGGTTAACTGGTCTAGGAACTGTGGGTTAACTGGTCTAGGAACCGTGGGTTAACTGGTCTAGGAACCGTGGGTTAACTGGTCTAGGAACCGTGGGTTAACTGGTCTAGGAACCGTGGGTTAACTGGTCTAGGAACCGTGGGTTAACTGGTCTAGGAACCGTGGGTTAACTGGTCTAGGAACCGTGGGTTAACTGGTCTAGGAACTGTGGGTTAACTGGTCTAGGAACTGTGGGTTAACTGCCTGTTCAGGGGCAGAATGACAGATTTATAGCTCGGGGATTTGAACTTGCAACCTTTCGGTTACTAGTCCTCTAACCACTAGGCTACCCTGCCGCCCAATAGAAATCTGAGCTGTGGAATACAGTTTCTCCTGGCTCATAGACTACTTTCAGGGTAAGGAATAATCCAATATTGTTATAAAATACCTTGTACTTCAAGGTTGAGTTTTTTAAGGAAGGCATGCCATGAGATACTGTATGTTAACAGTTGGTCTGATTTGAATTTTAGCCACAACTTTTTGAAAAAAAAACATTTAATGATCATGATAAAGTTGCATTGAATTAATTTCAGGAATACCAGTAGTAGTGAAGAGCATACCCTTTGTTCAATGGCAGAAATACACTACGTGTACAAAACATTAGGAATCTGTCCTAATATTGAGTTGCACCCCTTTTTCTCTCAGAACAGTCTCAATTCGTCGGGACATGGACTCTACAAGGTGTCGAAAGTGTTCCACATGGATGCTGACCCATGTTGACTCCAATGGTTCCCACAGTTGTGTCAAGTTGGCTGGATGTCCTTTGGGTGGTGGACCATTCTTGATACACACAGGAAACTGTTGAGCGTGACAAAACACAGCAACGTTGCAGTTCATGACACACTCAAACCTGGCACCTACTACCATACCCCGTTCAAATGGCACACATACACAATGTCTCAGTTGTCTCAAGGTTTAAAATTCATTTTTTCCTGTCTCCTCCCCTTCATCTACACTGGACAATTGTGGACACTATCCATATACTGAGTGTGCAACATTTGAATGGTTAACTTCATTAGTTCCAGTGTGCCTTTTAGCATATATGAACTTGTGAGTTACCTTGATAATTATTCTACAGGAGTTGACATAGAGAGGGGCAGAGGTGTATCATGTTATAGGTCTGTCTACATGAACTACTATATGACGATGCATTTGTTATTTGATAGTGTGACGATGGGCAATACAAGGCCCCCGGTGGCTTTAGCCTCTAAATGTAACATGGCATAGGATTCTGTGTTACAGTGAGGTAAGGAGAATGCTGCTGATGTTAAGTGGAGACACCGCAAGTCACCACAAGATGGCAGCAGAGACCAGCGCCCAAGCCTTTATGAACCCAATGGCTCTTGTCTGCTGCTGACTTTCTGATTGGAGCTGTTTTGTCAGACCCTCTCACCTCGTTTTGAATGCAAATGAATGTCAAATATGGTACCCATATATTTCTACAAATAATTGGCCAATATGAATGTGTACCCACATAACTATCTGCACATGTTCAACTTTACACAGGCAAACCTCTCTAGTTGTATATACGTGTGTGACACTCATTGTACACCATGCGCGAGTTACAATTCTTCACATTCCTTCATTCTATTCAGCATGAATCATTTTTAGATGAGAAAAATTGCTGTCAGAGTGCCATCACAACGAAATTGATAGTAAATGATCCAGTCGTCATATATGACAGCCAATGAATTTCGTGCTTGTGAAAACAGTGAATATACCTTATCCAACCGCAGCCGAAGAAGAGGACAGAGACCCTCCTTTCTGCCTATGCACAACCAACCAACCGCGGGCAGTCATTAATAATTCAGATAGTATTGCTTTGGGGAGTGGCGCGAAGGATACAGATGCTCGACTACTTTCCCCCCGTTTAAATTGTTTTAATTCCACGCGTAATTTCTGCTCCTTATCGTGTTCGACATAGCATTTGACATTTGTTCCAGTTTTTGATCGGTTGTGTAGGCTTCTGTATGTCGATATTGATGTAGTGTCGTTAAAAGATGCCTCAACCGAAATCCCGAAAAATCGCCGTCCTGGGATACAGATCCGTGGGTAAGTGGGCGCAATTTAGTCGTTTTCGGTGATAGGGAGGTATTTTGTGCGCTTTCTGTGTAGGCAAGTTCATTGACGATGACTACACATACTACTAGCAAATATGTAGCCTAAACGGCATGCACATAGCTACTGCTGCCAGGTCATTGATTGTTAAATCAGCCAGTCAGTTGAATGTCACTCGACTGGAAACTCACGACTCTAGAGATGTTGTGAAGCACTACTAGCTACAGCAGCATGTACCCCTGGTAGCTACATTTTCACGTTTCGTTGAATAAAATATGCAGTCAGTGGCACGTGATGCATTATCCTCATCAATAGTAATTGAATAACTTAAATGGCAGTCAATAGTTAATTGTGTTATGCACACAGTAATTTATTTTGTTAAGTCAATGTTTGTTAAACATTGAGTGGTTACACAGTTGATGCCACAGCAGTTGAGGACAGCGGTCCTGATGCTGGGACGTAAATTAATACGTCACGACTCACGAAAGTAGAAGCATTAATGTCCATGTGGCAGCTTTTTAAGGGAGGATTTATCCATTTACCTCAAATTACATTCCATATGCTAGTGAAGTGACAGCCCTGTAAGTTTTAAACCAATAATTGCATGCTGATCTAATTCATTGACTTATTTTGTGCGATGTGAATGGACACTAACATTGAAAGATCATCCACTTAGAGCCTAGGCACTTCTAAAGCCAGTGCTGCAGGTAGGAATTACCAGGAGACTTGTTCAAAGGCCTGTGTCTAAACAAGAAAATTATGGCCTTGTGACTGTGCAGTTGAAGACATGATTATTTTAGATGCAACTAATCCGTTTTAAATGTAGTCTTTAGTAGCAAAATTAATGACAGATTTCTTTAGTTATTTTCGGACTATTTTGAAGATGTGCCTATGGCGTCTCAAAATGGACAAACAGTACTATTGCCGCTCTCTTCTTGTTTAAGGGAGTATGCGTTCAACCGATCGGTTCGACCGATCTGAAGCGTGCTGATTTAGCCAAACCTGTAGATTCAGAATTAGGCTAACCTATGATGTCACAGAATTGAATCTTATCGGTTGTCTCAATGTCATTTCAACCAAAATTAATATGGCTGATATTACTATGGACACACTGATATCGTACATGGACAGGCTTATTTGTATGTCATGAGCCATTGTGTATGGACTGGGATGACACACACACAGTTAGTGCAAAGGTTGCTGGGGGCAAGCGTGCGAACATCGCATCACATCACACTTGACTTAGCCTCGATTGGACTCTTGGGAGCTGGGACTGTGGAACGTGAAAGCTGTTGTTTTCTCCTCCATGCAGTCATACTGGACATCCTGGCTTTCCACACCACCACCCGACGTTAGTTGAATCCCAATGTGAGTGGAATTTAGCCTAGGCTTAGACACGCCACCTTGGTATTGCAGTCAATGTCAGAAGTTGAGCCCCTAACATGATTGTCTCCAAGCTGTCTTCAGACCTGTGTCCACAAAGAGCAGTGGATATGCTGTGGAAATTTTCCATGCAAGAGATTTTGAGGCTACACATAATTTGGGTATTACTGTCAGGGATTGGACCTAGATGTCACCGCCTTTTTTAAACAAACCTCGCAGTTTGGTTCACAAAGACAATTAACAATGTTGGTACCAGTGCCTGCCGAGTGGCTCAGGGGTCTAAGAGCGTTGCCACTAGAGATTCTGGGTTCGAGTCCAGGCTCTGTCGCAGCTGGCCGCAATCGGGAGACCCATGGGGGCGGCGCACAATTGGCCCAGCGTCGTCCGGGTTAGGGGAGGGTTTGGCCGGCAGGGCTGGCACTAGCAACTCCTGTGGCAGGCCGGGCGCAGTGCACGCTGACACGGTCGCCAGGTGTACGGTGTTTCCTCCGACACATTGGTGCGGCTCGCTTCCGGGTTAAATGGGTATTGTGTCAAGAAGCAGTGCGGCTTGGTTGGGTTGTGTTTCAGAGGACGCACGGCTCTCAACCTTCGCCTCTTCCGAGTCCGTAGGGGAGTTGCAGCGATGAGACAAGACTAACTACCAATTGGAAACCACGGAATTGGGGAGAAAACAAACAACATTGGTACTATTGGCCAAGGCCTTTCCATAAATTTGGTTCATTCACAAGAAAATCAAGACAATAGACTACGACAGGACATGGATTAAATGTAGCCTACAGCCTGCTACTAGTCAATTCCAGTGTTCAAATACATTCAACAGATAGGCTGTAAAACAATTGAAGATGTCCCCATTTCTCTGTCTTCATGTCCTCATAAAACGTTTTTTTGCCATCCTAGAGTCCTAGTAAGATATTGTACTCAAGCTATTAATAAAAACAAATGTGTGTGTGTTTTGTCAGGCTACGTACTATAATATACATATTTTTTTGTACTGTATACTAAGGGACCAAAGGGCTCCTGCTGTGCGAAACAGAGGACTCCTAGATAGCAAAGCTGTAAATTGGCATGTCTCCCGTCTTTGTAGTGGAGTCGTGCTAAATCTTTAAAAATGTCCTGTGGTCATGCGCTTTGGCTCGTGCCTCATTAAAGCCAATGCATTGAGGAGGAAACCAGTTTGCACAGTGCCATGGAATACACTACTCCTTCCTGTTTCTCCACCCATTGGATCAGGTCAATACATTCTCAATGTGTAAACTAGGGTTGGGTGGTATATCCAAATTTCCATAGCTTCATTCCGTTCCTGTACCATACCGGGGTATACTGTATTACCAGCAGTGTATACAAGGGGTGCTATTTCTTTCCAAATGTTAACAAAGTACTAGTGAATTCCCATAGCAGATGCCATCCTAATGCTAACAAGCTCAAGCGAACATAGCCTAAACTAAATGCAAGGACAGACAACCCACCAGACAAGTTATACAACTATCTCAAAAGGCTACTCGCACTTGATCCAGAATGGGATTGATTGTCTTTGCTGTAACTAATAAGTTGGATATTGCAAGCTAGCCACCTAACATTATAGCTGTGGAGTCAGGAAAATTGAGAGGAGGGGGGGTGGTTTGCATCTTCATCAGCAACAACTGATGTGCTGATTTGAGCACGGTGGAAGTGTTGGACCATTGTTTACCCGTGTTGGGATACCTGATGGTCAAATGCTGACCCTTCTACCTCCCTAGGGCATTTTAGCTGTATTCTTGATTGTTGTATACATTCCAACTCAGGATAAGAAAAATAATAGGCTGGCACTTAACAAACTGTACAAGACTATAAACAAGCAGGAAAACATACATCCACAGACTGCTTTTCTGGTTGCCGGCGTCATTAAGACAAGTGATGCCCAACTTCCATCAACATGTCTCCTTCGCCACTTGTGGCAATAAAGTCCTAGACCACTATTATTTTACCCACACGCAATTATGCAAGGCCCTCCCTCATCCGCCATTTGGAAAATCAGATCATGACTCCGTACTCCTGCTTCCTGTTTACAAGCAGAAGCTCAAACAGGAAATACCCGTGACTCGCTCCGTTGAGAATGGCCACCAGAATCAGAGATTATGCTACAGGACTGCTTAGCTAGCGCTAATTGGAAAATGTTTTGAGACTCCACCGATAACATCAATGAGCTGACCACCTCCGTTACTGGCTTCATTAGGAAATGCATCAGCAACGTTGTCCCCACAGTGAAGGTTTGCTCCTTCCCCAATCAAAAGCCCTGGATTAACACAGAGGTTGGCGCTAAACTAAAGGACAATCCTAAACTATCGCAGACAACTCTGAGGCTACGGCTGAGTACGGGAACAAGTCCCTCTGTGACCTCCGCAGAGTCATCAAACGAGCAAAAGGACAATATAGGAATAAGGTGGAATCATATTGCACATGCTCCGATGCCCGCCTCATGTGGCAGGGGCTACATTCCATTACCGCCATGATGCGTCAAACGATGCCCCTCTCCCAGGCGAAGTCAATGCGTTTTATGCACGCTTCAACAATAACAACATCGTGTGAGGGGCGTCACCAAAGGACTGAGTTAATCAGGGCAACACTTGCAACACTTGCAAGGCTGAGAGGCCTGATGGTATTCCAGGGCACATTCTCAAAGCATGCGTAGAACAGCTGGCAGGAATATTCACTGTTATTTTCAACCTCTCCTTGTCCCCGTCTGTAATCCCCACGTTTTACAATTACCACCGTCATTCCTGTTCCCAATAACTCTAAGGCTTCATGACACAATGACTACCGCCCTGGGTTTCCATTAGCAAAATGTGGCATCGGACATTTCACCAGCAGCATTTTAATTTACCGGACATTTTAGAGATTTACGGGACCCATATGCATTAGGTGCGTAACCTGATTAGGGTGTCCACCCACGGTGCTCAGAATTACATAAATTCCATTTAGGTCATTCTCACAAAACTAAAAAAAATATATATATATATATATATATATAATAATTAAATTTCCTCTTTAATCACTGAGATTAGGATCTGTACTTATCTATTTCATTATTTTTATTATTATGTTTTTGATCAGATAATATGCATTTTTACCAACATTTTCACCAAATTCTCTGCAGTTTACAAAGTCCAAACAAGTTATAAACAAATATTTTTGAACATTGCTCCTCAAATGACAATGCCAGAGTTTATCACTAAAAATCTAAATATTTCAAATGAAATTCTACAAATATTATAACATTTTAATCTGACTCTTTCCTAATTTAATCTCTTTAGCCATTTCGGTAATGAAAAGGCCAAGTGGGGGAAAGGGGGTGTTTGAAAATAAGAACTTCATTCTGAATTTGCGCTCATCTAAGGACTACTCCTCTAGATCAGGCCAGGGCAGAGGCCAGCCTGGGGGCCGTATCCGGCCCGCGACCTGATTCAATACAGCCGGTGGAATCATACTCAGATCACATAAAGAATTTTTGATAGTAAAGTTTTGAAAAACGTATTTGTTATTCAAATGAATAACCCAATGAATACTCACCTTTGTGTAATGATTTAGCTCCCACCGCATGGGGGACATTTATTTTGAAGGCACATATAAATAACAACTGCACGAGGACAGACAGTGACTGACAGGCTGGCACACATGTTCCAGCGAGAGTCAAAATATTTATTTATTGAGGTATCAAAGAGAGCATCGCTGTCTAGAAAGACTACAACTTGTCACTACACTTCCAGACGAAGCATGCAGAGAAATATAGGAATATGTATTCTGAGCAGAGGGCAAGTGCATCGATAGAGTTGCTTTCTCAGTTGCAAAAGCAGCAAGGACTTTTCACAAAACTGCGTTCAGCAAACGACTGAAATGCGAGAGCTAGCTATGTACTGTCCCACAAAATTGCTAAACATAGCAAGCCATTCGCTGAGGGTGAATTCATTAAAGAATGTTTCATTGACTCTGCATTGATACTTTGCCCCAACAAGAAGAGCTGTTTGAAAATGTTTCCCTGTCAAGATGAACAGTGACACGCCGTGTTGAGGACATCACAGAGAATAGGGAACAACAGTTGAAAGACAATGTAAAACTTCATTGTCGGAACTAGAAGCACAAGCATTTCGCTACACTCACATTAACATCTGCTAACCATGTGTATGTGAGAAATAAATTTGATTTGATTTAAAGGATTTCACCTATTTCTCCTTGGCCCTGGATGAGAGCAGTGATGCACGTGACATGGTGCAGTTGTTGATATTCTTACGAGGCATAACCCCAGACTTTGAAATTACAGAAGAGCTTGCTTCAATGAAGAGCACAACCACAGGGAAAGATTTATTGGAGGAGGTTAATAAGTGTGGGGCAAAGCTGTGGACTGAGTTTTGAAAAGTTATCCAGTGTGACCACTGATGGGTTCCCTAACTTGACAGGAAAACATGTTGGCCGTTTGAAAAGGATACAAGTTCAAATGGCTGAACTGAAGTCATTTTCCTGCATTACATTGTTCGTCAGGAGGTGCTCTGTAAATGTTTTCTGAAAATGAGCCATGTTGTGGATACAGTCACTAAAGTGGTGAAATTCATAAGAGCAAAATCTTTAAACCCACAGGCAGTTTGTCTCACTGTTGGAAGAGACAGAGTCGGGTCATGTAGATCTCCCCTACCACATAAATGTGACATGGCTGAGTTTGGGGAAGGTGCTTAAAAGGGTGTGGGACCTGAAGTCGGAGATTGCTGAGTTTTTGCAAATGAAAGGAAAATATGTGGATTTCCCTCAACTGCAAGATAAAGAATAGTTGGCTGATTTTACCATCACCGTGAACATTATGGCCCTCATGAATGACCTGAATTCCAAACTACAAGGGAATATTACTCCTCCTGACCCGCCAAGTAGAAGCCAACAATCTCACCCACCTTCCGACACTACTAGTCTGTTTCCTATCAGATGACCAGCGGGAGAAGTATACATCGCTGCTGCGTGCTTTGAACAGTGAGTTCTGGTCGTTTTGAGGATTTCAAAGTGTTGGAAAATGACATGCTGTTGGTTTCCTCTCCTTTCACCTTCAATGTGGATAATACTCCCACTGACCTGCAACTTGAGCTTATCGATCTTCAGTCTGATGCAGTGATTGGAGAACTATTCAAAACAATGTCACTGAAGTTCTATGCATCTCTCGATGAACAACACTTTTCAAAGATTAGGAGTCATGCTCAGAAGATGTTTGGGTCAACCTATTTATGTGATCAGACATTTTCAGTGATGAAATATAATAAGTCAAGGCATAGATCATCTCTTACTGACTCAGCAATCCTGCGCATAGCGACTTCAGAAACTATACCTGACTTCACTGCTCCAGTCAATGCCCATTAGGGACTTCACTTCTCACACTTATTAAGTGTTTTAAATGTAATGTTGAGCTCAATCTCTTTCTTGTGTTTTTGTGTATACCCGCTAACAAGAGTTCTGTCCGTGGTGCTGAATGCACAGTACTTTTCCCTCTGTGTAGTTCATTGCATGTTTGATAATGAAAATACCTACCAAAAGGAGATCATGGATGTGGTTTATTTCTGTGAATGTTAAAAAAGTAAAAAATGTAGCATATCTGGATGTGATTTACAGTCGATATCTCTGTCAACACAGTCATACACATGATGTATAATCTTGTAATATAATTCTGTCCCGCGATGGCGAAAATACATTCTAATGTGGCCCTCCATTATTTAAAAACAGATTGGAGTTTTTAGAGGAACTTGAAAAAAGGTTTACAGTATGTCCACAGACACTGTGCTCGGTATGTCCACAGACACTGTGCTCGGCTCGGTATGTCCACAGACACTGTGCTCGGCTCGGTATGTCCACAGACACTGTGCTCGGCTCGGTATGTCCACAGACACTGTGCTCGGCTCGGTATGTCCACAGATACTGTGCTCGGCTCGGTATGACCACAGACACTGTGCTCGGCTCGGTATGTCCACAGACACTTCTCAGTATTTCCACAGACACTGTGCTCAGTATGTCCACAGACACTGTGCTCAGTATGTCCACAGACACTGTGCTCAGTATGGCCACAGACACTGTGCTCAGTATGTCCACAGACACTGCTTGCATGTAATAAATATTCTAGTTTCATGTAAACTTCAACTAGTATACAATTTGTATGATTTATGGACAAACTACACCAAAATATTTTGTGTTTTATTCAAATAAAAAAATTTGTTTAAATAAAATGACCCGAGAATTTAATCCGGACACATTTCGGTAATGAGAATTTGGGGTGAAAATGTACCAAATTCACGTGAAAATGTATTTAAAATAAGACACTTTCTTGAAAAACTAGACATCTTAGTCCTCGGAATGATGGTTTATTTTTGCAGATGCATCATGGTTTTGTAACTCAATTTGCTACAGACATTTTAAAACTGGTTTCACGAGAATCACCCATTTGGATTATGGTAATTCATATAAACAGAACATGCAAGTCCAGGATGCAACGATGTGCGGTCCTTCTTACCGAATTCTGATGCGCACTTTGAATATGTTAGAACAACTGTCCACATGTACTTTTCTCAGGCAACAAGATGAGTAGCGAACAGCCAAATGACTAGCCTACTATTTACTATCCCCTGTAGAAGAAAAGTTTGCCCATTCTATTGGTCCGCTTATCGACAAGAAATAGCCGATTCCGAACAGACCTTGGGACAGTGTGGGACGCTAGATCCCAAATTCATACAACTAGTAGGCTCGGGCTACATAATTATAACAAAATAAAAACAATGAGTCTGATGCAACAGATCAGAACCTTTTAACTTCAAATGTTGATAAAGTATTATTTCTTCAGCATTATAAGCGCAGCAATGCACAATGCAGTAAGCTACGTGCAAATGTTCGTTCAATAATGCAAGTAGTGGGAAAACACAGTTGTCAAAAACGCAGTGCACATGTGAGCAGTTTCATGTGACCGAGATGAAAATATCCCTTAGAAATGTTGAAAGAGGGGAGATCTAATATGCAAAAACTAGCATGTTTTTTTATTTTTTATTTATTTGACCTTTATTTAACTAGGCAAGTCAGTTAAAGAACAAATTCGTATTTTCAATGACGGCCTAGGAACAGTGGGTTAACTGCCTTGTTCAGGGGAAGAACGACAGATTTTTACCTTTTGCTAATATGACTAGGATTGTGCCTTTGGCTACTGGACAATGAAAGAAGTTGATTTAAAATAATTGCCTCCACGGATATCATCTGATTTTGGCTCGGCTACTTTGAAGCAAGGTAAAAACATGCTTTTCACAGATGAATCCTGGTTTCAACTGTACTGGGCAGATGGCAGACAGAGCAGCGTGTATGGTGTCATGTGGGCGAGCAGTTTGCTGATGTCAAAGTTGGGAACGGTTGTGAAATTGCTGCATGTTGCGTTTTATATATTTGTTCAGTGTAGTATGATTACTTACTTTGTTTGTCATGTTCTTATTTTTATTTCTCATGTTTTTGTTCTACCTTATGTTATTTTTAGTATTACACAGTATTACTTTCAAGAAAAGCATTTCACTGTACTTGACATTTCACTACATGCGACATTAAACTAAGACTAATATATGGTTTTCAGTAATAACTATTTCAAGTTATTTTTACATTTCAAGCGGAACTTGATCACTCACCTCTTATGCTGCTTGCTCAACAGTGGATCTTCATGTTTGCGCCACATGCTTTTTTGTGAACACATTTGTTTAAAATATATTTTCTTTCTTTTGGGGGGGGTGGTATTGGAAATCATACTGTCGGTACTTCAAAAGTAGACGGAATACCGCCGAAGCTAGTGTACTCAAACTGTAACCTGGTATGAATTGGAGTTAGAATGATTTACAATTGGCTTGCACTTCCAATGCATCCTCAACAAAGCAAACTGAAAACAGGGTTGAAACTGGTTTGGAATGATGTGCATTGTACATGCATTTTCATTTCCAATGTATATTCCTCAAACCTAATCTAAAACCGGGTTTGAATGATATGCATTTCCTACACATTGTGTAACTAACTGTCTGAAAGACCCCAACATACTCCACGTGTAGCCTTTTTATTCAGGTATTTATATCGATCTAAAAATGTTCCGCGGTGTGTGTCCCTGGAGTTTCGCCACCCAGGAAGACAAGATAGTTCGTTTGGACTGGGAGGTGAGCATTCAGAATTGATGAGAGACTATTGGAGCATTGAAAATGGGAGCGAGCTGCTCTCTCGTCCTCCGGGTTTTACCCCGCTAGCGAGAGACTTCACGTCTCCAAACGTGGATGGCCACGCTCCACTCTCGGTTGTTATAGCAACAGGCTGCTGGAGTACTGTATAGGAGTGTTTAGATAATTAAAAAAAGGCATCTGTAGTAATAGTGCCCCGTGGGGATATCTAGGCTAATGATAGTATACCATTGTAATATCCTGCCTGTGTTAAGCTACTTCTAGATGTTAAACACTGACTTACGAATGCAGCAAGAAATCCTTATATTGACTAGCCTAGTCTTCTTGATATGTATTTGAAGAGTTACATTTGATTGAATAAAGGCCACTGGGCTAGCTTTTTTCCACCCTAGATAATTGCTCAAATGCGTTAATATTAGTAAGCTGCTATTCTGACGTACGTCGATATCATGGAATTGTTTGTAAAAGGCCAGAAATAGTCGTTTACCACATACCAATTTTAACAGCATTTGAGCTATGCTCCGTCTCTTGAATATTGCCCATTTTGGAAGGGAGCATAATGTGATTTGGAAATGGCATGCATTGTGTTTTCTACAGCTCTAGACAAGGCAGTGTTTGACATTTAGCAAAATATGAACAAACCCACTCTGTTCACTCAAGGCAGGCAGAGTATTTGGCTTTTTCCTAAGAAGCTGATGAATGATACCACTTGTGAATCAAAGAACAATTCATTGTGATCGATCAGCAAGGATTCTTAATTAAACACACTGAAGCTCACAAGTGTCTATCTCCTTTACAGGGAAATCTTCCTTGACTATACAGTTTGTGGAAGGCCAGTTTGTCGACTCATATGACCCAACTATAGAAAACAGTAAGTATGTGTGTGTGTGTGTGTGTGTTTGTGTGTGTGATCTCATTCCCTCTCCCCTGCTGCTGGCCTGTGTTGGTAGGGCTAGCCACCCACCCAGGTCTCTGAGTTCTGCTGGACCACAGCCAGGTGCATTTATCTACACTCCTCATTCATGGTGAAGCTCACACTACACACACACACCCATACAGTACCAGTCAAGAGTTTGGACACACCTGCTCATTCAAGGGTTTTTCTTTATATTTACTATTTTCTACATTGTAGAATAGTGAAGACATCAAAACTATGAAATAACACATGGAATCATGTAATAACCAAAAAAGTGTTAAACAAATCAAAGTATATTTTATATTTGAGATTCTTCAAAGTAGCCACCCTTTGCCTTGATGACAGCTTTGCACACTCTTGGCATTCTCTCAACCATGAGGAATGTTTTCCAACGGTCTTGAAGGAGTTCCCACATATGCTGAGCAGTTGTCCAACCTTGAAGGAGTTCCCACATATGCTGAGCAGTTGTCCAACTCATCCCAAAGCATCTCAATTTGTTTGTTGTGGGATTGTGAAGGCCAAGTCATCTGATGCCGGACTCCATCACTCAAATTTTTGATCAAATAGCCCTTACACAGCCTCTCATTGCTCACGTAGCGCTCCGGCACTCAACGCCCTTTCCTCCAGCTCCGCTAAAAAAACTGCCTCTCTGAATTCGCTCCAGAATTTATTTGTTTAAAAAATATAATTTAATCTGCCTTTGTGACTGTACCTATTGATTTTGGAAGTAGGCTATCGTAAGAAGCTTGGGCTCCCGAGTGGTGCAGCGGTCTAAGGCACTGCATCTCCGTACTAGAGGCGTCACTACAGACTCTGGTTCGATTCCAGGCTGTGTCACAACCACTCATGATTAGGAGTCCCATAGAGCGGCGCACCATTGGCCCAGCGTCTTTAGTGTTTGGCCGGGGTAGGCCGCCATAGTAAAGAATTTATTCATAACTGACTGGCCAAGGTAAATAAAGGTAAAAAAAAAAATCATAATTTCTACATCTACAACATGTCATAGGCTTCATCAGGACCCACCTGATGATATTTGGCACTGTGTTAAACAACTGTCTTTGTCTCTAATCTATTGATGATCAGATACTTTAGTTGTAACTTGCTCTGTTGCGCTCACATTTTACAGTTGATAGAACACTTTAGCACTTACAAACTTAGAGTCCTTTTTTTATTTATAAAAATAGAAATACTGTATAAAGCATGTAAAGTGTTGGTCCCATGTTTCATGTGCTGAAATCAAAGATTCCAGAAATTCTCCATAAGCACAAGAATGTCTCTCTAATTTTCTTCACAAATTTTGTTTACATCCCTGTTAGTGAGCATTTTTCAATTGCCAAGATAATCCATCCACCTGATAGGTGTGGTATATCAAGAAGCTGATTTTAAATAGTATGATCCTTACACAGGTGCACCTTATGCTGTGGACAATAAAAGGCCACTCTAAAATGTGCAGTTTTGTCACACAACAAAATGCCGAGATGTTTCAAGTTTTGAGGGAGCGTGTAATTGGCATGCTGACTGCAGAAATGTCCACCAGAGCTGTTGCCAGAGAATTGTTTTAGAGAATTTGGTAGTACATCCAACCGGCCTCACAACCGCAGACCATGTGTAACCATGCCAGCCCAGAACCTCCACATCCGGCTTCTTCACCTGACTAATGTGAAGAAATAGCCTAACAGTTTATCAACATTTTAAGCTAAAGGTTCTGATCTGTTGCATCAGCCACATTGCTTAAAAAATATTTTTTTATGCTAGTTGTTGTATTAATTTGGGATCTATCTCATCCCACAACTTTCTCAGATGGTTTGGAATATTTATTTATCACACAGAATAGAATAGGTCGACTTTTGTACTATGGGTGATAGTAGATTGACATAGGCTAGTGCTTTTGCTGTTTGTGAGGCCTACTCATCTTGTTGGCTGATGTCGTGTCTTTACCATCATTAAATGAAGACTTTTAGTTTTATCAAAGATTCTCTGTAATTTAGCATTTCGTGATGAACTAATCAGGCAAATGTAATTAATGAGGAAGTCGGGGCACCAAGGAAAATATTCAGATTACAAAGTCATAATTTTCCTAATACAACTTTTCAGATATTTTAATATCTGATCAATTAGTCTTCTTAATGAATTAATTATTTATTTTACCTCACGTTAGTCTCATTCCAAACGTCGTAAATTGTTGGTTATCTGCACAAACCCAGTCTTCACTATGAGTCATCCATACATCAATTGCCTTAAATAATGTATTTATTAACTAACTAAACAATCACAGAAGTGCACACACAAACAAACAAAGTAAATATGGTTACAAGAAATGATAGGGGAATGTGCCCTAGTGGGCTAAACCGGCATGGCAGGTTGGTGTACAAAAGGGGAGTGAGTGGGAGTCACTACAGAATTCTAACAATTGAAATGCTAATCATTTGCACATGAATGCTCACTCATTCGGGAACAATTGCAAACAATATATATATTTACGCTCTGTGTGTCGTTGGGATCTCTGTTGAAAAGTTAGTTTCTGTTGGAGAGTGTCCGTCCTCTCTCTCTCTCTCTCTCTCTCTCTCTCTCTCTCTCTCTCTCTTACGTGGTTAGAATAGATAGTTCAGAGTGACATTCATTCATGTCGTTATAGAATAGATGTTTCGGCGGTTGTCGGTCTTCCCGTTCAATGATACCGAATTCCTAGCTGCAGACTAGTAATTCATATCAAAGACTTGTTCTTATTCTGTCGGTATCGATAGTCTAAGAGTTTAACCACGTGGGATGGTTAAAAGATTCAGCAGTCTGGTCTCAAACCTTTGTCCTCTCGTAATTGAGAGCAACATGGTCTGTTGAGAACTTCTCAAAGTGTGGGTTTTATTCGGAATTGCAGAAAAAGCTATACCAGGTCCTAACTGTGCTCCTGGGCGGTCCTCTGATTTAGTTAAACTCAAAGGGGAATTGGAGTTCCCTTCATTAAACAGTTCAAAATCCCATTACACATTTTTACAAACAGTATCATCCTCACTCATTCATCCTATAGAACAATTAGATGTAAACCTCATATCTGGGGCTATTACAGTGGGGCAAAAAAGTATTTAGTCAGCCACCAATTGTGCAAGTTCTCCCACTTAAAAAGATGAGAGGCCTGTAATTTTCATCATAGGTACACTTCAACTATGACAGACAAAATGAGAGAATAAAATCCAGAAAATCACATTGTAGGATTTTTAATGAATTAATTTGCAAATTATGGTGGAAAATAATTATTTGGTCACCTACAAACAAGCAAGATTTCTGGCTCTCACAGACCTGTAACTTCTTCTTGAAGAGGCTCCTCTGTCCTCCACTCGTTACCTGTATTAATGGCACCTGTTTGAACTTGTTATCAGTATAAAAGACACCTGTCCACAACCTCAAACAGTCACACTCCAAACTCCACTATGGCCAAGACCAAAGAGCTGTCAAAGGACACCAGAAACAAAATTGTAGACCTGCACCAGGCTGGGAAGACTGAATCTGCAATAGGTAAGCAGCTTGGTTTGAAGAAATCGACTGTGGGAGCAATTATTAGGAAATGGAAGACATACAAGACCACTGAAAATCTCCCTCGATCTGGAGCTCCACGCAAGATCTCACCCTGTGGGGTCAAAATGATCACAAGAACGGTGGGCAAAAAGAACTTGCACAATTGGTGGCTGACTAAATACTTTTTTTTGCCCCACTGTATATAAACAACGTTATGGTAATGTGGCCGTATTGTCTCCCATGAGTTTCACAAAATTGTACCAAACGGACCGGTTCGTAGCTGGATTCTTCACCGATCTTTTATACCTTCTCCAGAACATAAATGTTGACTTCTCTGCCGCCAGTTAAACACCCGTACACTAACATAAGGATAACTCAGAGTATGCTATTCTGTTCTTCTGAAATAGACTACATTTTCTTCATATCATCCTTCTTTAGACCTGTCTAAAATAAGAAATGGATTTATTGTGAAGGTGTAGGATTTATTAGACTTTAAAATGGCTTGTAGGCTATGTGTGGAAGCCTGGAGATGCTAAATGTGTTTATTTTAATTAACAGTCAATCACAGTGAGACCGACAGTTATTTGCTTGACAATCACCGGCTGACGAAATTTCGTGACCGCCACAGCCCTAATCATGATACACGTTTTTGGTATGGCATTGCTCCCTTTGTTAGCACGGAGAACACAATTGATTGTATGGTACTGTAGCTTCACAAAGTCCTAGGTTACATTTGTGTATGTGTGTGTGTGTACCTGCCTACTGTATCTACAGTGCCTATGGCTCGGGAAGCTTCCATCCATGCAGCCCCCGGTGAAGGGAACGTTCAGTTATTTTTAGCCTGCCAGGGCTTATTTTTTTCTGAATGAAAAGCTTGATCTGCCTCTGCTGCATTCTCTAAGCCCAAGAACGTAGAACGATTACCATAATAAATTGTGCTACAAACATGATTCTACTATACTACAGTAGCGATGTGGATTTGGCTGGCTTTCCTTTTGTTTGTGTGTGTGTGTGTGTGTGTGTGTGTGGTGCTTAAATAAGCAACTGCAGCAAGACCCCCTCAGTTAATTTGAGGCCCCAGCCCACCTGCCACACAAACACACGCACAGCTCCACTGTCACCCAAAGTAACAGCCCAATCAGAATCTGTCTCAGTCCCAGTCCTGCCTATTCTAGTTGATTACATACATCACTTTCCTGTGTTCTGACATCTCAGCGCCACATGAAATGTTGCCCCACTTGTCTCTCTCTGCTTCACTAACTGACTTGTGGTGTTCTCACTCAAAGCGACGTAGAGAAATGGCCTCCTTAATTGTGATGAAGGAGGTGTTCTTTGTTGCTAATTGTCTCCTAATTCTAGCTCAAGTCTCAAAAATGAGTGATGTCCTAATACAGTGGGGCAAAAAAGTATTTAGTCAGCCACCAATTGTGCAAGTTCTCCCACTTAAAAAGATGAGAGAGGCCTGTAATTTTCATCATAGGTACACTTCAACTATGAAAGACAAAATGAGAAACAAAATCCAGAAAATCACATTGTAGGATTTTTAATAAATTTATTTGCAAATTATGGTTAAAATAAGTATTTGGTCACCTACAAACAAGCAAGAGTTCTGGCTCTCACAGACCTGTGAGTTTTTCTTTAAGAAGCCCTCCTATTCTCCACTCATTACCTGTATTAACTGCACTCGTTACCTGTATAAAAGACACCTGTCCACACACTCAATCAAACGGACTCCAACCTCTCCACAATGGCCAAGACCAGAGAGCTGTGTAAGGACATCAGGGATAAAATTGTAGACCTGCACAAGGCTGGGATGGGATACAGGACAATAGGCAAGCAGCTTGGTGAGAAGGCAGCAACTGTTGGCGCAATTATTAGAAAATGGAAGAAGTTCAAGATGACGGTCAATCAAATCAAAATAAAATCAAATTGATTTATATAGCCCTTCGTACATCAGCTGATATCTCAAAGTGCTGCACAGAAACCCAGCCTAAAACCCCAAACAGCAAGCAATGCAGGTGTAGAAGCACGGTGGCTAGGAAAAACTCCTTAGAAAGGCCAAAACCTAGGAAGAAACCTAGAGAGGAACCAGGCTATGTGGGGTCACCCTCGGTCTGGGGCTCCATGCAAGATCTCACCCTGTGGGGCATCAATGATCATGAGGGGAAGGTGAGGGATCAGCCCAGAACTACACGGCAGGACCTGGTCAATGACCTGAAGAGAGCTGGGACCACAGTCTCAAAGACAACCATTAGTAGCACACTACGCCGTCATGGATTAAAATCCTGCTCAAGCCAGTGCATGTCCAGGCCCGTCTGAAGTTTGCCCATGACCATCTGGATGATCCAGAGGAGGAATGGGAGAAGGTCATGTGGTCTGATGTGGCAAAAATAGAGCTTTTTGGTCTACACTCCACTCGCCATGTTTGGAGGAAGAAGAAGGATGAGTACAACCCCAAGAACACCATCCCAGCCGTGAAGCATGGAGGTGGAAACATCATTCTTTGGGGATGCTTTTCTGCAAAGGGGACAGGATGACTGCACCGTATTGAGGGGAGGATGGATGGGGCCATGTATCGCGAGATCTTGGCCAACAACCTCCTTCCCTCAGTAAGAGCATTGAAGATGGGTGGTGGCTGGGTCTTCCTGTATGACAACGACCCGAAACACACAGCCAGGGCAACTAAGGAGTGGCTCCGTAAGAAGCATCTCAAGGTCCTGGAGTGGCCTAGCCAGTCTCCAGACCTGAACCCAATAGAAAATCTTTGGAGGGAGCTGAAAGTCTGTATTGCCCAGCGACAGCCCCGAAACCTGAAGGATCTGGAGAAGGTCTGTATGGAGGAGTGGGCCAAAATCCCTGCTGCAGTGTGTGCAAACCTGGTCAAGAACTACAGGAAACGTATGATCTATGTAATTGCAAACAAATATTAAGTTCTGCTTTTATGATGTATCAAATACTTATGTCTTGCAATAAAATGCAAATTAATTACTTAAATCATACAATGTGATTTTCTGGATTTTTGTTTTAGATTCCGTCTCTCACAGTTGAAGTGTACCTATATGATAAAATATTACAGACCTCTACATGCTTTGTAAGTAGGAAAACCTGCAAAATCGGCAGTGTAACAAATACTTGTTCTCCACCCTGTAGTTGTCTGGCATGAGTACCAAAGAGTCATTCTATATCCCAACCGAGTTGTAATGTAAATGTGTGTAAGATCATGATAATGAATGAGCTACTGTGCTCTAGGCTATGTTTTTCACAGTCTATTGACAGGACTGTAGATGGGTAGGATGATTTGGGAACTCCCAAGTGCAGTACTTTAGTTATCTACCTTTCTCTTTCCTCAGCATTTACAAAGATGATCACAGTGAATGGTCAGGAGTACCTCCTGCAGTTGGTGGACACAGCCGGACAGGTGAGTCCTTCTTACCAGTAGAGGGTTCACTCGCATATCAGAATGTTGTGGTCAGACTGCCAGTGGGCCACTATATTATGTGAGCTCTAATGTAATTGGCAGAAAAGTTATTTTTAATACCAGGTGTAGATTAGATTTCCAAATGTTTTTTACCTAGGTTGAAGACTACAAGGTTAAGACAACGGGATTGCTAGTTAGCAGCGGCGCAAGTAGTTAGCAGCGGCGCTAGTAGTTAGCAGCGGCGCTAGTAGTTAGCAGCGGCGCTAGTAGTTAGCAGCGGCGCTAGTAGTTCGCAACAGCGCTGGTCCCATGAATTTGTTTATTTCTGAACGCTTCCATGGAATTATTACACTGTCTTGTATTTTTTACATCTACTTTATATTTGTGATGTTCCACTCTCGGCAGGATGAATACTCCATTTTCCCACAGACCTACTCCATAGACATCAACGGATACATTTTGGTGTATTCTGTCACTTCCAATAAAAGGTAGGTAACTCCGCTCGCCCTCTCCTTCCTTTACACTGCTGCTAAAGCATTGTTACTGCAAAATCAACCCATGTGGATTCATCCCTGAGAGAGCGAGCCGCTCAAGTTTTCTCTGAATCGATCTAGTGTTTATCTCTCTAGTAAAAGGCATGAATCAACCATTGACACTATTATTGATCTGTGCATTATATGTCTGTCTGTATGCTATTCTATAGAACAGGGCTCCTGTATGTTGTAGTACAGAACAGGTATTCATTCCTGCGTAGCTAAAATAGATGTAGCGTGGATGTGAATCAGAGATGGTCATTTCTAGCTGTGGGTTTGCGCATGCAGGCGTGTGTGTGCTAACTTGCCTCCATATCAGCTGGAGATTTAAATAAAATGACTCCATCTATCTCTCTCCTCTCTCTTAACCACACCATTTATTCTCTCTTCCTCGCACCGGGCATTTCTCTCCATCCAACTCTCTCGCCTCACTCCATCCATCACTCAATTACTCCCTTGTTCCTTTTCTCTCCCTCTCTCTCTTTCCCTCTCTCTCTCTCTGTTAATATGAGAATGAAAAAGTGGAAAAGTTCTCCTGGGCGCAGCAGTAGAAATCTGAACGGATTTGGACAGATTTAAAGGGGAATAACGGCACATTGTGAAAATGTGTCTATGTTCCTAACTCCTGGACTGTCTTGTCAAAGTGTGTACCTTTCTCACTTAGGGAGGGTGAGGTAGAGCGAGAGCTGCTAGAGCGTGAGCTACTTCACAGGGTTATACAGCCCGCCCCCCACCACTAACTGTAGTTCTACATAGAACTTTGTGGAATAACTCAAATCTACAAATAATCTCAACGTTCTGTCACAGCAAAAGCACTACATTCGGGAAGTCCAATCGATTGTGAGATGTGACATGCCCATTATATGTGATCAATTTGGGTCGCGGGTTCACAATATGACCGTTTCTGAGATCTCAACCAAGCTAGGAGGAAAGGAGCCAACCTAATCCCGCCTCCCACTTTTACATTGCAACCTCATTGGACATAATTTCATCTGCCAATCAACATTGTCCATCTTCCCTCTCTGACTGTAGGCTACATCCCTCGTTGCATGGTGTAATCAGATCATTATGGCAAAATATACAGTATCTACTAAAATGAGAGGGAAAGACTAGGGAGTGTGCAACGTAATGTGAATTTCATAGGATGACATATATGGGTTATAAGGCAAATGTATGCAAATGTGTAGTTAGATTGTAACTTTCCTACAGTAGCCAGCTGACAGCAAACATATCGTTGTGAAATCCTTTTGGCTGCAGATATAATAGACAGCCTAGACACTGATGCGTGCGTCTATTGAAATGTGATATATGCTCACTGTCAAAGTATTATTAACTAACATTTACATGTTCAAATCTGCAGAAGAATGACAATCATTTACTCAATTATACAGGGGACTTGCAAGAGAATGTTATAATGTAGGCAGAATTTGATCAAATGGAAAAGTGTTCTTACAGCCGATGTTTGCATCAAATACCCTACTCCTTGAAAAGTAATGTATTGATTATATATAGCATACGTGATGAATTATGATCACTGCAATCAACAGCTACAGAGTTGCTCATTGGATTACCCCATACCATGGAACAGACCATGTGAAAGTTTCTAAAGACAAAAGGCAGACACCTGGAATTATTTTAATTGGATGGATGGTTGACATGACAAAGGTAGGCGGATATTCTTATCTGAAATGTGGGTGAAACTTTGCTTCGGTATACAGTACATTGTCACGCCCTGACCTTAGAGAGCCTTTTTATTTCTCTATTGGTTAGGTCAGGGTGTGATTTTGGGTGGGCATTCTAGTTTTCTATTTCTTTGTTGGCCGGGTAGGGTTCCCAATCAGAGGCAGCTGTCTATCGTTGTCTCTGATTGAGAACCATACTTATGCAGCCTGTTTTCCACCTGAGTTTGTGCGATCTTGTCTTTGTATAGTTGCTGTTTAGCACTACAGAGCTTTACGTTTCATTTATATTTTGTTGTTTTTTTGGTGCTCATTTAATAAAGTACGATGAACACTTTCCACGCTGCGCTTTGGTCTCACTCATTCAACAACGGCCGTAATATACATTCAGAAAGTATTCAGACCCCTTTACTTTTTCCACATTTTGTTACGTTACAGACATATTCTAAAATTGATTACATTGTTTTTTTCCCTTGTCATTCTACACACAATACCCCATAATGACAAAGCAAAACAGGTTTCTAGACATTTTTGCAAATGTATTAAAAATACAAACGGAAATACCACATTAACATAAGTATTCAGGCCCTTTACTCAGTACTTTGTTGAAGCACCTTTGTCAGCGACAACAGCCTTGCGTCTTCTTGGGTATGATGCTACAAGCTTGGAACATCTGTATTTGGGGAGTTTCTGCAGATCCTATGAAGCTCTGTCAGGTTGGGTGGTGAACGTCGCTGCGCAGCTATTTTCAGGTCCCTCCAGAGATGTTCGTTCAAGTCCGGGCTCTGGCTGGGCCACTCAAGGACATTCAGAGACTTGTCCCGAAGCGACTCCTGCGTTGCCTTAGCTGTGTGCTTAAGGTCGTTGGAAAATATATATAAATATATTTTAGAATAAGGCTGTAAGGTAACAAAATGTGGAAAAGGGGAAGGGGTCTGAATAGTTTCCGAATGCACTGTACATTTCTCCAGCTCGTTAGATGTGTTTCGTGCACGGGACTTGAACCAGGATGAACTCCCACCTTGTAAAAGCCTTATAGCCTATTGCGCAATTTATATATTCCAAAATTCTTTGCTTGGCAGAGATCCCAGAGAAGGTACAGTTGTGAACCCGTGACCCACATTTATCACAAAATGTATATGCTATATCTCACAATCGATTGGACTGCCCGACTGTTGTATTTTAGCTGTGACAGAATGTTTATATTTTTTGTAGATGTGCGTTATTCCACAAAGTTCTATCTAGCGCTACAGTGAGTGGGGGGGCTGTTATAACCCTGTAACTTAGCTCTCACGCTAGCTTGACCTCGCTATCCCTGAACGAATCCGAGATGTTTCGAAATGTCCCGTTATTCCTCTTTTAAATACTGAAGTGCATCAAAGCTGCACTTTCTCTCCTGTAATGCCTCCAGACATCAGACATCTTAAATGACAACAGGATTCATACTGTGTCAAACTCATTGTCCTGTGTAAGACCATCATACTGTAGTCTAGGCTAGAGAGTGTGTTTAATCCTAAATCCCCCTGGGTCCTATGGTAGTTGCCATGGGAGCGGGCCTAGGGAGACTTTCCCTGGAGAAAGCTGTTCCTAACCACATCCCATCACGTCTCTCTACTTTCCACTGGCCAGTTAATGCTGTCAAGTTGACTTAATGTCTCCATTGCTTTATGCATTTCTACTGACCAGCCCGGGGCTCAACATTCATTATTTAAATTGCGTCTCAAACCATGCATCAGGCCTGTCTGTATTATATACAGTGGGCCTCTACATTACAACCTATGGCACAGATTGATGGTTCTTCTCGGGAAAGATTTGATATGCTTAGTAGCCTATCATACAGATTCAAGCAATGGGTCAACCGCAACCATCTTTGTTAGGCAACGTTCGTTAATGTACTCAACACACACACACACGGAGCGGCCGGGATAGGAGAATGCAGCCATTTGACATGGATTATTGTCTACGTCGGACCACACTAAATTTGTCAACGTCAACCTTTTCTCCCATAAAGGATGCATTTAAGCACGAGAGAGAGTCTTCAAGTCTTCTAAGTTTTTACCTTTGGAAGATTTCTTCAGAGAATTGATTGTTGTGTTGATACTCGTCTTGTCTACAGTACACTAGGACTTTGTTGAATGTTTTCACTTGTTACTTTGGCTGTTAAATAAAGGTTTGAATTACCTTTTTTTGTTTTCTGCTGCAGTTTTGAAGTAATAAAAGTTATCCACGAAAAATTATTGGATATGGTTGGTAAAGTACAGTAAGTACCTTATTCTCCTGTCTGTAAACATTTCAATCTGATTAATACCTGATTAATATGACTAACAGGACTTTTGTCTTCTGCAGAGTACCCATCATGTTGGTCGGAAACAAGAAAGATCTACACATGGAACGGTACTGTATGCCACACACACAAACACACACACACCGATAGTCTTCCCAGAGGAACCAGACAGTTTATTCCATTTTCAGCTTTAAATGAGATTTAACTGGGATTTAATGTTCTTACTGTCTGTCGTTATGTTTGTATGAGTCCGTGGAGACCTGTTCAAAGACATTTAGTTCACAGACAGGACCAAATGGAGAGAAAGTATATTGCTTCAGCAGAGGGTGGGGGGCTGGAATAAACCTTTAGGACTTGATCTGCTGGAGTTTTATAGGCCTTGTCATAAAATCCCCACATCTTGCCATATTTGGCAGGGAGGGGAAATGTATATGCCATTTCCCTGGCTGTCCTGTCTCTTTTAGACTAGACTACTGGCCTGTTTTAGACCTTGACGCTAGCCTGGGAAACTGGACCGGTCTGCTCTCAGCTGTCTTTGGCTCTGACTCTGTTTTAAAGACTGCAGGATCAGGTCGGTCTGCTGTGTGTTTGGGTCAGCGTGACGTTAGTTATACCTATTTCGGACAGAATTTACGGTATAAAAAATAATAAATCGGGCAATGTTTATATGACCACATTTTTACCGGCATACTGCATGCCTTGCATCCTGTTGTGCAGCCAGCACTGGTGACGGGTGGGAGGAGGGGTGTGCAGATTTGGTTGGGCGTCTTTAAAAAAAAATGTATCCATTGAATATACAATTATGTTACTGGTCTGTGCGGCCTATAGGCTACATGGCTACGCCAAGCAAATGAAATCAATAGGGGGGTTCCATATCAAGGATAATTCAACTATTTGATTTTGAATTTTAGGACCCGTTTAGCATCATAACACGTTGTGACACGGTCATAACCATGTCATAACAGCAGACATAACTTGTCAGAACCTGTTATAATACAATCATAATACTGTCATGACACATATATTGTATAGCTGGTTATGACACCTACATAGGAGTGTAAAAATCGACCAAACATACCACAGTAGTTATTTTATGGCTGGTTATGACACCTACATTAGGGTGTCAAAACCTACCACACAAGGCAAAACATTTCATTACATCATAGTGTCGTGTCTTTGGCTATGCCGGATTAAGTGATATGACATGCTATTCTATAAAATCCTTTCTCCGTAATTAATATTACCTGATTGAGCTAATCATGTAAATGTAATTAACTAGAGAGTCGGGGCACCACGAAATAATATTTATAGAGCTGTTATCTTCCGAATAAACTCTTAAAGACCTAGTAATATTTTACATCAATAGCAGTCAATATTCATCATCACCTTAATTCAGTCTCATCTGAAAGTTGTAAATTCTTGGTTATCTTCACGAACCCTGGCTAACAAGTAGAATCAGCAATACAAAATTGGGTTTAATTATTTATTTACTAAATACCTAACTAATCACACAGAATTAATCATACCTTGATTATAAATTACGTCATAAAGGAAAACGTCCCTAGTGGGCGAAACAGATATGACAGCTGGTTACACAAAAGAAAAGGGGCTGGGTTTGAGTGAAAGAGCAGGAAGACTGAGGGACAAAGGGAGAAGCTGTGCTATCGTAAATACAGTATCTTATGCATTCTAAATTACCTCCCATTTGGAAAAGGAAAATGCAATAAATATTTATTCTGAGCTGCGCTTCGGTAGGTTGGTGGTAGATGGAAGGCCGTGTTGCCAAACCGAGTCCTTTGTCCTTTGGAGAATGTCTCTGGTGGTCAATTGGATACGTTGTAGTAACGTTGTTGTGTGGTAGCTGGATACTCTGTCTGTTCTTTCCTAGCCCGCGTTTGCAGCTGCTCTGGCTAACTCAACGGCTAGGAGATATCAGTTCTGTAGTGAATAAGAGTTCAAAGTTCATACCATTCGCAACCAAAGCTCACGCTGAGGTTGGCTTAGTTCTGTAGTTGACATGTTAGTCCTTTTAACGCAGAGGCTGCAGACCTCACGTACTTGGAACAGGAGGTTACATTTTCGTCAAGGCTTTATATAGGAAGGGAGAGGAGGGCGTATTTGAAAAGTTTTATAACCCATGTCCCTTCACAGGGGCGGGCCACTGATTAAGCAGAGCCCTAACCTTATGAAAACCCAAATCTCTCATTTGGAAGCTAAAATTACATTTAATCTCTTCACCAATAATTTTATGTTCAAACATTTAAATTAAACAACAATTCCATGTTACTCCGATAACTACAATGTGCAGACTTTCCACTGTAGAGTTTGTCTTCCTATCATTGATTGAGAATTTCCCAGATGACAACCGAACTGACATCATATTCATTAAGTACCACCGCATATGTTCAATTGGTCGGATAACCAGAATATAGTTAATTTCCCCCCACCTTCTGATGTTCCCAGAATCTCTATGTTAACCAAGGGGTTTTCAAATGTCACATCAGTGGGGTACAGAGAGGAAACAGGGGGAAGAGGTATTAAATTATAATTGTAAATGATTGATGTCATTGGTGTCAGACATGCACCTACATACCCCAATGCTCTGTGTCTGATGACTGGGATGAATGCAGCAGCAGATTTCAGGAGCAGTACAAGACACCCTCTTTGTGACTGATGACTGACGTAAGGGCATTTATGTGACAGGCCTAAGTGGCTTATATGATCACGATGGTCATAATACTTGACAATGACATGAAGTGTATTTTTGTTGTCCAAATAAAGTGACACATGACTGTAAATAATTCAGTACAACAACAATGGATTTAAGAAACAAACGTTCCAATGAAAGGAAACTTCTTGGCAGGGGGGAAAAAAAACTAATTTGAATAAATGTGGGTTTTGACACTGTTATGTAGGTGTCATAACCAGCCATAAAATAATGCAATATTTATTTATTTATTTATTATTTCACCTTTATTTAACCAGGTAGGCTAGTTGAGAACAAGTTCTCATTTACAACTGCGACCTGGCCAAGATAAAGCAAAGCAGTGCAACACAAACAACAACACAGAGTTACACATGGAGTAAACAAACATACAGTCAATAACACAATTGAAAAAAAGTCTATATACTGTGTGTGCAAATGAGGTAAGATAAGGGAGGTTAGGCAATAAATAGGCCATAGTGGCGAAATAATTACAATGTAGCAATTAAACACTGGAGTGATAGATGTGCATTAGATGAATGTGCAAGTAGAGATACTGGGGTGCAAAGGAGCAAAAATAAATAACGGTATGGGGATGAGGTAGTTGGATGGGCTATTTACAGATGAGCTATGTATAGGTGCAGTGATCTGTGAGCTGCTCTGACAGCTGGTGCTTGACGTTAGTAAGGGAGATATGAGTCTCCAGCTTCAGTGATTTTTTTGCAATTCGTTCCAGTCAATATATGTAGTAAATAATATGACAGTGTTATGACCATATTATGTCATAACACAAGTTATATAAGCTGTTATGCCATTATGACATGGTAATGACTGTCATTATGTGTTATTACACTGGGCGTCAAGTAAAGTGTTACCCCCCAAAAATGTATACAAATATTTGATGAAACATTGAATTTGGCCTTACTGCTATTAGCCCATAGAAAAACATTGGATAATAGATTTATACATGGAAAAACCGATGGTCAAAAAGAAATCAAAAGGAAGTTTGTTTTTAAGTGTCTGTCCTAAATCTGAGAGAGATCAAAAAGATCAGGAAAATATTATGGTTTTTTTATCCATACAAAAAAAATGTTAGGCACTAAACTACATCCATATGTACTTCCACCATCTTCAGACCTCTTGTGAGACCTCTTGGATGTCCTAGAGCAACAACCGACATGTACTGTACGTGTTCGTTAGAGTCTCATCTTTCCATAGATTGGTCATAGTTTCTAGGCCAAACCGTTTGGACGCTACAGATGTTTTTGTGAGAAGACTGGTTCTCAGGATGTCTCATAGTCTGGCAAACACCGCTGTAGCTCAGCCACCTTCCAGCGCAGATGCAGACACAGCCCATGCAAAAAATATATATATATAGCTTATAAACAGACAGATTTTGTTGGGGATTTTTTATGATTATGTTAATTAGATGTCCGCATGGGTGTGGACATAGACTCTAGGGGGTTAAACAGACTAGACAAACTTACATTCCCCTGCCCTGATCACATTCAACACAAATATATCACTACAGACTCTGGTTCGGTTCCAGGCTGTATCACAACCGGCTGTGGGAGTCCCATAGGGCAGTGCACAATTGGCCCAGCGTTGTCCTGGAAAGGCCGTCATTGAAAATAAGAATTTGTTCTTTAACTGACTTGCCTAGTTAAATAAAGGTTACATTTTAAAAAAAAACAAATGTAAATATGTTATACTAAGAATGTAATGGAATATAACAGAATAAAATATACATATTTTTCCCAAACAATTTGAGTATCCGAGGAATGTGTGGAACCTCTGTTATTCTTCAAAAAGTGGTATTTTTAAACAGAGACCGTGTCCTTATTTTTTTAGTTTGTTTACTTTAGAAACCTTAGAATGTGCTCTTTCCGACCTTGTATAGCAAGCTAATTTCTGAACTGGATGATTTGAGAAAGTCCGATTTTAATTAAAACATTTAAAAAAATCCAGAATTTTTTTTTTTCAGCTTGTTAAGATATCATGCACATTGTTAGCTTGCTAACTGACATGATCCACTTCCCCTGTGTGTGTCATTTCTTACCAGGCCTGAACAGTGCACTCTGCTTGCTCAACACACTTCTGAAAATGGGTCACTCACTCATAGCCCTCCCTCGTTCCTCCTCCCTCCTTTTTTTTTCATCCATCCTTCCTCCTGCCTTCTCTATCATTCCCAGAATAAACAGGAAATGTAGCACAGCCATCTCATAGTGGGAAGTAGTGACAGCTACTCTGACATCCCTTCCACACACACACATACACATGCACACATCAACCCACGCATGCACACACTCTGGCCCCATTATGATGATGTGCACGCTGTAAGGAGTGTTGAAGGGATTCATATGCTTCTCAGTGTGGAGTGAGTACAAACACAGACACACAGGAGCATAGTAGCCCTGGGGCCGGCTAGAATTCTATTAGCCAACTAAAGTAATCAAGGCATTACTGATCACTTCCTCTCTCTCTTTCTCTCTCTTTCCCTTTCTCTCTCTCTCTCTCTCTCTCTCTCTCTCTCTCTCACTCTTTTTCTTTCAATGTATCTCTTTCTCTGTCTCTCCTAATGACTTCTCCGTAGTAACACATACCTCCCAAACTATCATTCCACCCTGAAATAGACTAGAGACTAGATATATACAATGTAACATACATTGTATTGTTTGTATTGTTTACTGCTTAACAGTACATACAGTATATCGCCCTTTATCTTCTAACTGCATTATCTTGTGTGTGTGTGTGTGTGTGTGTGTGTGTGTGCGCCGACAGATCTCATTAAACAAGGGCTGGGAAAGGTTTGCGCCAGGGCGAAGTGAGGAACCGGCTGAACCTTAGGATGAATCAATAACTCCAGGCTATTAAATCCCAGGAGTGAATGTTAGGGATGCAGAGTGCTGTAGTACAGTTACACCAGTCAGCAGATACGCCACTAGGCTATAAAGCCTATAGATTTTGGCTCGGCTGAAAAAGACTCATGCGATGCAGTTAAAATCCGCCGGGGGGGGGTGGTATCTTAGCATCGCAATACTATCTAACCTGGTCCCAGGTCTGTTTGGGCTGCGACCATAGGAGTTGACTATACAGGACAAACTGATCTTGGATCAGGCTAGTGTAAAAAGACATGGAGGAGAGATGGTGTAGTGAATGCCTGGGACAGTATAGGGAGAGTGACCACAGATCAGTTTCTCCATTAGTGCCTATAGCTAATGCTCCCACATGTGGTTATAGACTGTTGTGTTACAAGCAAATGGTGTTCACTGTGATATTGGGTTCCCCTCAGTACAACCAGGAACTGTGGTTATAGGCTGTGCTGCTGTTACAAGCTAAATGTAGTCAATGTGATGTTTTTCCCTCTCCTCAGTGTAATCAGTTGTGAAGAAGGAAAAGCGCTGGCTGACTCATGGAACGCAGCATTCATGGAGTCCTCCGCTAAAGAGAACCAGGTGATGATGATGATGACACCAGCCACTCCCAGATAGATATATAGTTTGCCAACTCTGTTTTGACATCTAGTATTGTAATGGGTGCCATCTTGGCACAGAATGTTCCAAGGCAATTACAGTCTAGTTTGAATTTAAATTGGAAGAATAATCTAAAGGAAGGAACATTTGTTGCCAACATGGCCTGGACGCATCAATGCATCATTCAACAGAATTGTTGCTATTTCCCTATTGTACCACAAGAGGCATGTTGGATCCATTGATCAATGCTACTGTGTTGATGATATCAAAATAGTGTTTGTATCAAATATTCCTCTCGTCATCTAGAATGTTTGGATTTCCTACTTTCTTTATATCCTAGCAATAACAATGAATCTATCAATTTGGTTTACACTAGATTGTAGCATTTGCAAGCACAGAGCAGAAAAAAACCCGTCTGCACAACCCTGTTGTGATATGACATTTCCTCCCTCTGACTTCCTGTTTTCTGTGTGAGTCAGACAGCGGTGGAGGTGTTCAAGAGGACCATCCTGGAGGCGGAGAAGATGGAGGGGGGAGCCCCCCAGGGCAGGACATCCTGCTCCCTGATGTAACCCTCCTTTTCCCTGGCCCCCCAGGCCCTCGAACACCGTCCCCAACCACAGCACTGGACACTGGGAAATCCCTCTACTTGAAGTGGCTAACTGCCTGTTTTCCTCCCTCGAGAAACATCTGTCTTTTTCTTTTCTACATTTCTTTTTTCATTTCCAGAAGGACAGACGAAGACTTCGACATTAAGAGTAACAATCGATCCTAGCTTAGGGTACACCCGTCTTGCTCCCCCCGACTTCCCCTTTTTCTGAGAAACCAAATGTGGTGAAATATCTAGCCTCATTTAAAGCCTGTAATCTCTTTTCTACCTGACCTCCCTGCCCCTCGAAAAGTTTGTATATTGTATTTCTTAAAATGTTATTATTATGGCCACTATAGTTGGCCAGCATTAATTTGCTAGTCTAGTGAATGTTGATTCTGTTTTTTGATTGTAATCATTAAATCAGCATATTGTTTCACTAGAGTTTGATTTTCTTATTTCTCAAAATGTGCTTTATACAAATTAGCAGAATACACACGAAGGTGTTTTGATACATTAAATAATTCATATAGTATATGATATATATTTTCCCTTACCAGAGATAAGGGGTTCAGTATTCTACTTCCAGTTGGCTCCTCTACCTCAGAACCTGTCAAAAGGCTGATGTTGCCACTCAGTCAGGGATGTGCCATCACTGCTCCACACATTCACTCACGCCAGCTCTCAGAAGGGGGGGGGCGTGATAATTAACGTTACCAAGGAGAAATGGAAACCTGGTGGGTTGGAATAATATGTGTCCACGAGAGATCTACTACTCATTATATTCCACTCTATTTGCCAGTTGGAGATGGTTTCTAATTATAGGATTCACAATACACTTCTAGCTGTTCTTTCCTCCATAGAATACATGAATTTCATTGTCGGAGACAAAGGCTTGTCCAGAAACAACCCCAACCCCCCGCAAAAAAAATGATATATTCACTACCGTTCAAAAGTTCGGGGTCACTTAGAAATGTCCTTGTTTTTGAAAGAATTTTAAAATTAAAATAACACCAAATTGATCAGAAATACAGTGTAGTCATTGTTAATGTTGTAAATTACTATTGTAGCTGGAAACAGACGATTTTTAACGGAATATCTACATAGGCGTACAGAGGCCTATTATCAGCAACCATCACTCATGTGTTCCAATGGCGCGTTGTGTTAGCTAATCCAAGTTTATCATTTTAAAAGGCTAATTGATCATTAGAAAACCCTTTTGCAATTACGTTAGCACAGCTGAAAACTGTTGTCCTGATTTAAAGAAGCAATAAAACTGTCCTACGTTGAGTATCTGGAGCATCAGCATATGTGGGTTCGATTACAGGCTCAAAATGTCTACAAACAGAACTTTCTTCTGAACTCGTCAGTCTATTCTTGTTATGAGAAATGAAGGCTATTCCATGTGAGAAATTGACAAGGAACTGAAGATCTTGTACAACGCTATGTACTACTCCCTTCACAGAACAGTGCAAACTGTCTCTAACTGTGTACAACTGAGCAAGAGGACAAATATATTAGTGTCTAGTTTGAGAAACAGATTGTAACGGTTTTGACTTGAGGTTATTTTTTTTATAGGGGTGCCAGGTAGGTTGTGCCTACCAGAGAAAACATTGGTCTCTCCTTTTAGTTTGGGAGGGAATGAGTCCCATCTGGTCCGTCAAGTCTACACCATACAAAGGACTTATGTAAACGTCAGAAGGGAAATCAACTTTTCATAAACCCTTAAAACATTGAAAGAACTTCAAAAACAACTATTCTTTTGCGTGGGTTGTATTAGCAACATCAATGGATTACACACACATAATAATATAACACAATGAGTTCTGGTTCCTCCAGAAATGTCCTGTACCTCGGGCCTAAAAAGAGTCCCGCCCGGTAAAGGAGTTCAGTGAACTCAAGTGACTTTGGTCACGCAATGTTGGTCCGTTCATTCCGTGTAGCGTAAACCCAGCATTAAATCATACAATCAATATAACCATTTTACCACAGAACTTTAAAGCGTATCTGCTCTTACTAATTCCTCAACTACATCTAACTACATAAATCATCACCGTATACATCATATCAAAACAAATGAAATACCGTATACAAAAAAGGTGGTAGTCAGTCGGTCAGTCAGACAATCCAATCCGCCAACAGATCTCCAGCGGAGAAAGGCCACGAAGAATAGAGAGGAGTAGTCCACGGACGCAAAGAGTGGATCCGATCCTGGGTAAACTCTCAGGCTACAAAACACACGTTTAACAGCAACAAAACAACCGGAATAGAGAAGCTTCGGGAACACATCCTCAGTCACGTCTCCATCACAAAACGCCACTTTTGCGCAGCTGATGCTGGCTATTTAATTGGGAATTAAAGGGCAAGCACCCTATTGGAAGGAGAAGCACTGAGACGGCTCAAAATAATTCAGGGCCGTCACACACCCCCTCCCCTGGAAAAAGCCGACCATTGCCCTGGAAGGCACATCTTGTTCGGGGAAACCGAGAAAGGTCTCCTCATCACTTTCCTCTACAAAAATTCTCATTACTTTTTGGAGCTCACGCTCCTCAGCTGAGGGGTCACAGGCCTTAAGGTGTGAGACTTCTGGGTCTGGGAATCCGAGAAAAGTCTCCTCACTTTCCTCTTCAAAGATATCCAAGATCTTGCGGCGCTCAATCGCCTCCAATTCCTCAGCCGAGGGGTAACAGGCCTTAAGGCGTGAGACATGGACAACGCGCATATCTTCACCTGTGTCCTCTTTCACCACTCGGTAGTTCAAAGGGCCCATCTGCTCCACAATCCTATATGGTCCTTGCCATTTAGGAGCGAGCTTGGCAGAGAAGAATTGTTCAGCTTTCGAGTAAGGATGAGAGCGAAGCCACACCCGATCACGAAGCTGAAACTGCATGTCTCGTCTGTTCTTATCATAATTTCTCTTCTGCTTGAGTCGAGCCTGGGTCATGTTCTTTGAGACAAGAGCTCTCAAGTCATGGAGATGGACTACCTGGTCATAGCAAGCAGCGTCTGGAGTAATCTGCTGGGGCTGTAGCACCATATCCAAGGGTCCTCGGAGGGGACGACTTAGGTTCAGCTCTGCAGGTGTGACTCCAGTGGACTCTTGCACAGCAGAATTCAGGGCAAATCGAAACTCGTGAAGGTGCTTGTCCCAGTGTTTGTGCTGGGTTCCTACATAGGAAGCAATCATTGTCTTCAAGGTTCGATTTACTCTCTCAGTGAGATTGGTCTGTGGGTGATAGGCCGTGGTCAACTTCTGTCTCAGGTTCCATCTTTGGCAGGTCTCCTCAAAGAGATCAGAGACAAATTGGGAACCTCGATCAGACAGGATGTAATCAGGCACTCCCCAGCGAGTCAGGATCTCTTTCGTAAGGATGTTAGAGACGGTCCTTGCTGTGGCCTGACGCAGGGAAAAGAGTTCCACCCACTTTGAATAATAATCAACAAACACAAGCATGTACACATTCTGATTGGAGCTTCTAGGAAATGGACCCATCAAATCCACTCCTAGCATTTCCCAAGGTCGGGTAACCACCGTTTGCTGCAACTTGCCAGCAGGCTTTCTACCTTCTGGTTTGTACATTTGACAAACCTGACAGTTTCGGATGTGTGACTTCACATCCATGCTCAGATGTGGCCAGTACAGTAACGCTTGCAACCGCTTGTAGGTTTTGAACCTGCCCAAATGACCAGCTAATGGGTCTTCATGGAAATGTTGAAGCAGTTGTAGGCGTAGAGTTTCAGGTATGTACAATTGGTAGAGGGTTCTGTGTGGTAGTTGTACAACACGGTAGACTTTGTCTTCCAGGATGGTCAGCTTTGTGGTAGGATTGACCATCTTTTCTCCATCTTCCAGGATAGTCTGGTACAAAGCCTGTACTTCTGGATCATCCTGTTGGGCTTTCCATATGGTCTCATCAGAGATGGGAAAGTCTGCTTTGGGCGAGTCTCGACTGCTTGACAGGACAGTAGCACATGTAAGATGCGGGCCACCGTTGCCACAAGCAGGAGCTCTGGATAAGGCATCTGGAACAGTGTTGTATTTTCCTTTCCGGTATTCTACTGCAAAGGTGAACTCTTGCAACCGTAGAGCCCATCTTATGAGTCTGGTGCTTGGTTTGTTGGTCTTGAACACCCACACAAGGGAGGAATGGTCAGTGACCACAGTGAAGTGTCTTCCCTCCAGGTAGTACCTCCACTTTTCCAAAGCCCAGACAACTGCAAGGCACTCTTGCTCGGTTGTGGAGTAGTTCCGTTCTGCTCCATTCAATGTCCGACTGGCGAACGCTAGCACTTCTTCAGTGCCAAGTCCAGTCTGTTGGACTAGGACAGCACCAAGTCCAACATCACTTGCATCAGTGTAAACAACAAAAGGGGAATCAAAGTTGGGATGACCTAAAATGGGAGGTGTGACGAGGTGTCGTTTCAGGGTTTCAAAGGATGTCTGGCACTCTGCCGTCCATAGGAATTTCACTCCTTTTCGCTTCAACGCGTTGAGGGGTTCTGCCACCTGGGAGAAGTTCGACACAAACCGATGGTACCATCCAGCCATCCCAAGGAACCGTTGAAGGGCCTTGAGTGTGGTTGGCACAGGAAAATCTTGTACCGCCTTGGTCTTTTCAGGATCCACATGAATTCCGTCGAAAGACACAATATGGCCAAGGAACTTCAGGGAAGTTTGGCAGAAGTTGCTCTTCTTCATATTCACGGTCAGACCAGCTTCTCTTAGCTTGTCCAACACTGCTTGAAGATCTTGAAAGTGTTGTTCTCTGTTCTGGGAGTAGATAATTATATCGTCCAGGTAGACAAAACAGATCTTCCCTTTGAGCTCACCTAACGCAATCTCCATCAGTCTTTGGAAAGTGGCAGGTGCATTCTTTAATCCAAAAGGCATCACCTTAAAGGAAAACAAGCCCTCAGCACAGACAAAAGCAGTCTTGTCCTTGCTTTCCTGGTCCATCTCAACTTGCCAATAACCACTATTGAGGTCAAGGGTAGTGAACACAACAGCGCCAGACAATGACTCCAGGATCTCGTGGATGGTAGGAAGAGGATAGGCATCAGTCTGGGAAACATTGTTGGTCTTCCTATAGTCCACACAAAATCTAAGACCACCAGTCTTTTTTTGGGATGAGGACAACAGGAGCAGCCCAAGGAGAGGAGGAACGTTCTATTATATCTTGTGTTAACATATCATTAATGAGTCCCTTTTGGATGATTAGCTTCGCTGGGGACAAACGATATGGCTTTTGCTTGATCGGCATTTCCTGTGTAAGGAATATTTTGTGCTTCAGGAGCCCGGTGCGTCCTAGCCTTGAAGTACATACATCAGCATTATTCTGCAGCTGTTCCAACAGCCTTAACTCCTCTGGATGTTCCAGCTGAGCTCTTCTTACAGCCTGTAAAAGGAGATCGTCAGAAGGATTATCAAGGGTTAGTGGTAACGGAGCAACGGCAGAGAAGACTGCCACATTTGAACCCCAATCATGTAACTTCGTAGCTTCTGATTGGAAGAAATGCTTCTTGCTCGGATTGTATGGAAACCAGTAGCAATTGTGTGCGATATCAATCTGGACACCACTGAAGTACATGAAATCAATTCCCAACACGACAGGAAAAGCAAGGTTCTTGGTTTGTAGGATCACCGAAGGAATCATATAGGAGCGGTTACACAGGCGGAACTCTACCTCACTCCATCCAAGGGGTCGTTTAGCCTCACCATCCGCCAGATAGAGTGGACCTTCTGTCCACGGCTTCAAGTTGTATTGCGGACCTTTAACCTCCTTCCACAGTTTCTCATTGAGCAGTGTGTAGGATGACCCGGTGTCCAGGATGGCTCTTCCTGTCCATGGGCCTATGGACAGGGGTAACACCAGTTGGTGCGGTATGAACTGAAAGGAAGGGGATGTCGATGGGGGGGCGTAGGCAGTGACTCTTGGGATTTCAGCTCTGGTTAAAGCACCCAGAGAAGGATGGTCATTCCTGCGAAGAGAGTTAGGTGTGTTGGCCTGTTGTGATTTGTGGTTTCTGGAAGGGTTTTCTTGATACGGTCTTGGACATGTAGCTGAAGAATGTCCCTTTTGGCTACATCTCCAACAGAACATGAGAGGGGTCATGGCTTGAGACTCTGGCTGTTGTTGATGGTCTGTCTTGGGTAACTGTTTGGGTGTCTGTTTCTTTCTTTGGTCATATTGCTGTTGGCATTCTCTGTCCCTCTCAAACTGCTGTCCCAAGCGAACCAGTCCATCGACAGTGGTGACTCGTTCTCGGAGTTGACTGGCTAGTAGTGGGTTGATGTTCTTCAAAATCAATTTAATGACCTCTTCCTCCTCAATGCCAGGTTTCCACCTTCTGCACAGGGAGTGGTAACCGTATGCAAAGTCACGGATACTCTCTTTCTCTCTTTGCACTCGATTCCTGACTCTGTCTGCCAGCTCATCTGTGTAGTCCTCAGACAGAAATGCAGAGGAAAACTTGGCCTCAAAGTCAGCCCAGGAGGTAGTGGTGAGACGTGCCACATCCCACCAGTCTCGAGCTGTCCCATGCAACACATTCCTCAATGTGGCAAGGAGTTCTTCGTCAGCCAGGGGATTGAGGGCAAGAAAGTCACGACATCTTTCTAGGTACATTAGCGGATCCGGACTGTCATCTTTTTTCCCAAAGGTGGGAAATTGCAATTTAATGGGCATCGCCCCCACATGACGTCTACTCAATTCACCATGAACAAACGAGCTAGGAGGGATTGAGGAAGTAGAGGGGGAGGGCGTTATCGGACAATGAAAATGAACACCAGGATGCATGGTGGATTGCATCCTGCAAGGGGTGGCTGTAGCATGGCCTTGTCTTGGCTCTTCAGAGGTGCCAGCTTGGCCCTCAGTGGTCTGAACAGAAGTGGACACTAGAGAAACTCTGTGTAAGGAGTTGTGCCTAATGGAGGCCATGTCCACAGACACGTCATCCAACATTTTAACACAATTAGAGAGCTCTGTTTGCAAGTGGTCTACAGTGTTAACCATGGGAGAAAAAACAGAATTAACGTCCTTGAGGACCTCAGTGTGATGATGTTGCAGGCGCCATTGGAGAGTGGCAGTGAGTTGGTTTCGTTGGTAGTCAAACTGCCTGTCCATGGCACCAGTAATTTCCCGTCTTCCACTCTCACTGAGCTCTGTCAGCGTGTGGGTTAGAGTGCTCAGTGAGTTTCTGAATTCCATGGCACTCTGTTGTTGCTCTTCCCTCAGACATTTGAATTTATAGTGGATAAGAGTTTGGAGATGTTGTTGAGTCCGACGAATATCAAGGATGTCACCTTGAAGTTGTAAGACTCCCACCTCTGGAGATAAACCAGATAATGGAAGAAGGTTGGGTGTCAGAGGGAGGGCTAGCTCAGTACTTCCACACAGATCCATGTCAATAAGTGAGTAACTGGTTAGACCTCCTGTGGCCTGTGGTTCAGACCGAGCATTCAGATTCCCAGGGCTCTGGCCCAAATCAACTCCAGTATCTCCATTCACATTATGATTTGTATTGTCAGCTTGATGGTCAGAATGGCCCTGTATATTCCCATTGACAGGTATGACATGGATGAGCACATTATCTTGGGGTGAATCCATTGTTTTAATTCCACACAAAAGATTTGCTTTGGTTAGTTCTCAATGTTGTGCTGTCCCATCTGGGGTGCCATTTGAGAGTAACGGTTTTGACTTGAGGTTATTTTTTTTATAGGGGTGCCAGGTAGGTTGTGCCTACCAGAGAAAACATTGGTCTCTCCTTTTAGTTTGGGAGGGAATGAGTCCCATCTGGTCCGTCAAGTCTACACCATACAAAGGACTTATGTAAACGTCAGAAGGGAAATCAACTTTTCATAAACCCTTAAAACATTGAAAGAACTTCAAAAACAACTATTCTTTTGCGTGGGTTGTATTAGCAACATCAATGGATTACACACACATAATAATATAACACAATGAGTTCTGGTTCCTCCAGAAATGTCCTGTACCTCGGGCCTAAAAAGAGTCCCGCCCGGTAAAGGAGTTCAGTGAACTCAAGTGACTTTGGTCACGCAATGTTGGTCCGTTCATTCCGTGTAGCGTAAACCCAGCATTAAATCATACAATCAATATAACCATTTTACCACAGAACTTTAAAGCGTATCTGCTCTTACTAATTCCTCAACTACATCTAACTACATAAATCATCACCGTATACATCATATCAAAACAAATGAAATACCGTATACAAAAAAGGTGGTAGTCAGTCGGTCAGTCAGACAATCCAATCCGCCAACAGATCTCCAGCGGAGAAAGGCCACGAAGAATAGAGAGGAGTAGTCCACGGACGCAAAGAGTGGATCCGATCCTGGGTAAACTCTCAGGCTACAAAACACACGTTTAACAGCAACAAAACAACCGGAATAGAGAAGCTTCGGGAACACATCCTCAGTCACGTCTCCATCACAAAACGCCACTTTTGCGCAGCTGATGCTGGCTATTTAATTGGGAATTAAAGGGCAAGCACCCTATTGGAAGGAGAAGCACTGAGACGGCTCAAAATAATTCAGGGCCGTCACAAGATGCCCCACAAATCCTCAACTGGCAGTTTCATTAAATGAACTCAGCAAAAAAAGAAACGTCCCTTTTTCAGGTCCCTGTCTTTCAAAGATAATTCGGGCCTCCCACTCCTCTTTCTATTCTGGTTAGAGCAAGTTTGCACTGTTCTGCAAAGAGTTGTCCGCAGCTTTGTACGAGATCTTCAGTTTCTTGGCAATTTCTCGCATGGAATTGCCTTCTTTTCTCATAACAAGAATAGACTGACGAATTCAGAAGAAAGTTCTTTGTTTCTAGACAATTTGGGCCTGTAATCGAACCCACAAATGCTGATGCTCCAGATACTCAACTAGTCTGAAGAAGGTCAGTTTTATTGCTTCTTTAATCAGGACAACATTTTTCAGCTGTACTAACTTTAATTACAAAAGGGTTTTCTAATGATCAATTAGCTTTTTAAAATTATAAATTTGGATTAGCTAACACAACGTACCATTGGAACACAGGAGTGATGGTTTCTGATAATGGGCCTCTGTACGCCTATGTAGATATTCCATAAAAAATTGTCCGTTTCCAGCTACAAGTCATTTACAACATTAACAATGTCTACACTGTATTTCTGATCAATTTGATGTTATTCAATGGACAAAATATGGGATTTTCTTTCAAAAACAAGGACATTTCTAAGTGACCCCAAACCTTTGAAGGGTAGTGTATGGTATTTGGTATTTTTTATTGGTCCGCGGGCCTACAAAAGGTTGTTTCCCATTCCTGCTCTAGGTACTTGGGGAGATCAAAAGGAATGGATCTAATATGGCAAAACAATCCTGCCCACAGTTTTATTTCTAAAGTCATACTATAAAAAAATCACAACACCTGTGATGGAAACACAAACAGTACAGTTTTATAAATGCCTTACAGATTATTTGTTCGTTCGACATTAAACAAACGCGTATAGAAGTAAAACTGGGAGTTTGAGCAGTTATTCTAAGGTTGCTACATACATTCTCGTTTTTCCTAATGAACGGCACAGGGTGGTGAAAGTGCACTGTGTCTAATCCAACACTTGCAACGTGCTAAATTAGGTTATTTCTCTGAATTGAATCAACCGGACTCAGAGGTAAACTTCAACATGTCTTTACTTCAAGACTGTCGGTGTAACAAGAACTCTGCATTGTATACGGACATGGTGACGTCATATCAGTACGTCACATCAATACACAACAACCCCCCCCCCCCCCCCCTTTACTTCAGTGATAATGCTGAGAAGCCTGTGTTTGGATGATATATTGTTGGTTTTAACCAATCAGCGTCCAGGATTAGACCCACCCGTTGCAATTCGATATAAACTTCAGTCAACCTGACATACACAACACTTATTCTTAGCTGTACAGAAACCTGTGTCCTGTTGGTAGTGGACCCAATAGGTCAGTGGCGACGTCCTGGCACGGCCCGTCAGGTAGCGCTGTGGGTCTCACGGGTTCTGGCACGTCTGGTCGTGCTACAATCTGGCAACCATGACATGACTTGACATGTCTCTCTGCGGCCTTGTCCCTGCCCAGCCACGCTACTTTACTCCTGAGAAGTTTTGTACTTACAATGCCCTAATGTCCCTCGTGAGCTAAGGCTACATGGGGCAAAACAATGTTTTTTCCCCTTAGGACTAACTGTCCAATTACACACAGTTCATTTGCTATAGGTGCATTTGCGTGGCATGTCTCCTAACACCCAGTCTGAATAGCATTTCTCGCCCCTCTTAGTGCTTCATCTGTAGCCAATGCTTCCTCCACTTCCACTTCCATTGTGGTCATTGCACTTGGAGTTGCGTTCACAGCTATAAATCTCACATACTCCTCTGCTCCATGTGTGTGTGATTCTTTCACTGCAGTCACTCCGAGTAGACGAGGGTCAGCGATGTTGCTTTTCCCTGGTATGTGGACAACACAAAAGTCATAAGGTTGGAGCCTCAGCACCCACTGTTCTATGCGAGTGCATGGCTTTGAGTGAAGACTGTAAATAGCTTTTAACGCCTTGTGATCAGTCACTGAATCAAATTCCCTGCCGTATACATACGGGTGTAGCTTTTCACAAGTCCAAACCAATGCAAGGGCCTCACGCTCAATCTGTGAATATCTGCGTTCCCACTCTGTCAGACTCCTGCTCACATAACAGACTGGAACCATTGCTCTGTGTTGTTCTTGCACAAGCACAGCTCCTAGGTTTCTCTTTTAATGTCTGAAACACCGTCTTCTGTTCCGGTCCGAAGTAGAATGTTGTGTCCTTCTTGATCAACTTCCGCAGAGGCTCTGAGACTATAGAGAGCCCGGGAATTAACCTACCTAAGACTAGAAAGGTACGAACCTTTTATCCCTGGACTCGACCGCTGCTCTCACCCTCAGCTGTGGGACCGATGGCTCCCTGGACTCGACCGCTGCTCTTCCCCTCAGCTGTAGGACCGATGGCTCCCTGGACTGGACCGCTGCTCTCACCCTCAGCTGTAGGACCGATGGCTCCCTGGACTCGACCGCTGCTCTCACCCTCAGCTGTGGGACCGATGGCTCCCTGGACTCGACCGCTGCTCTCACCCTCAGCTGTGGGACCGATGGCTCCCTGGACTCGACCGCTGCTCTCACCCTCAGCTGTGGGACCGATGGCTCCCTGGACTCAACCGCTGCTCTCACCCTCAGCTGTGGGACCGATGGCTCCCTGGACTCGACCGCTGCTCTCACCCTCAGCTGTGGGACCGATGGCTCCCTGGACTCGACCGCTGCTCTCACCCTCAGCTGTGGGACCGATGGCTCCCTGGACTCGACCGCTGCTCTCACCCTCAGCTGTGGGACCGATGGCTCCCTGGACTCGACCGCTGCTCTCACCCTCAGCTGTGGGACCGATGGCTCCCTGAACTCGACCGCTGCTCTCACCCTCAGCTGTGGGACCGATGGCTCCCTGGACTCGACCGATGCTCTCACCCTCAGCTGTGGGACCGATGGCTCCCTGAACTCGACCGCTGCTCTCACCCTCAGCTGTGGGACCGATGGCTCCCTGGACTCGACCGCTGCTCTCACCCTCAGCTGTGGGACCGATGGCTCCCTGAACTCGACCGCTGCTCTCACCCTCAGCTGTGGGACCGATGGCTCCCTGGACTCGACCGCTGCTCTCACCCTCAGCTGTAGGACCGATGCCCTTCTGTGAGAGTAGCATGCCCATAAACATGTCCATGTTTACCTGAGTTGAGAGTCAGTTCACAGCTCTCCAGCCTGTTGAGGACAGCATGTAGCCACTGGTCATGGGTCTCCTGATCCGTGGCGTGGACGATGTCATCCAATATGTTCTTCATCCCCTCTGTGCCTGCCAGTGTTGTTATTTCATGTTGATACTGAATATGAGTCTTTTATACCTGTATATCCCACTATGCACTGCAAACGTTATGCCGCTTGACTCTGGTGTTAGCCCCATTAAGTTCCAGTTTACTGAACA